>NC_137135.1:35169338-35251838 GCF_949319135.1 Squalius cephalus
AAGTATGTTATGATCGACAGTGTCAAATGCAGCACTGAGGTCGAGTAGTACCAGCACTGATAATTTACCTGAATCAGTATTTAAGCGAATATCGTTTATTATCTTTATGAGCGCTGTCTCTGTGCTGTGGTGCGGTCGGAAACCAGATTGAAAATTGTCAAAGTATCCATTCAAGCTCAAGAATTTGTTCAGCTGATTGAAGACAACTTTTTCAATGATCTTGCCTATGAAAGGAAGATTTGAGATCGGTCTATAGTTGCTTAATATGGTCTTATCCAGATTGCTCTTTTTCAGGAGGGGCTTGACAACTGCAGTTTTCAGGGAGTTTGGAAAACTCCCAGAGATAAGTGAAGCATTTACCACTTCTAGGAGATCTGCTTCTAAACTGTTTAACACACTTTTGAAAAATGATGTGGAAAGTGTGTCAAGAGCGCAGGTTGATGTTTTTTAAGGTGCTGTACAGTTTCTTCCAAAATTTTGCCATTAATTTCTTTGAAATCAGACATAATAACTACTTTCTCAGGTGGTTTGATCTGTCTGACCCCAGCGCAACTCAAGGATGTGCTGATCACCTTTCTGATATTATTGATTTTCTCAGAGAAGAAAGAAGCAAACTCACTGCACTTGTTCTCTGAGAGCATTTCACTGGGAATCTGGCTTGGGGGGTTTGTCAGTCTCTCTACAGTAGCAAAAAGAGTGCGTGTGTTGTTTAAATTACTGTTTATAATATTTGAGAAGAAAGTCTGTCTAGCTTTGCCTAGTTCCATATTGAAAGCATGGATGCTGTCTTTGTAGATGTTATAATGGACTACAAGTTTTGTCTTCCGCCACATGCGCTCTGCTTTTCTGCATTGTCTTTTCATATTTTGCACTGCTGTTGAGTTTCTCCAAGGTGCTTTTTGTCTGCCACTCTTCTTCCTGACTTTGACAGGAGCAATATCATCAATTATACCTTTAACTTTTGAGTTAAAAGAATCAAGGAGAAAATCAACAGAGTCTGCAGATATGCTTGGTGTTAATGATATAGCCTTCATAAATAGTACACAGGTGTTCTCATTTAAGCATCTCTTCTTGACAGATAGATAGATAGACGGACAGACGGGTGGGTAGGTAGGAAAATAGACAGACAGACAGAGACAGATAGATGGATGGATGGATGGATGGATGGATGGATGGATGGATGGATGGATGGATGGATGGATGGACGGATGGACGGACGGACAGACAGACAGACACAGACAGACAGAGAGATAGATAGATAGATAGATAGATAGACAGACAGACAGACAGACAGACAGACAGATAGATAGATAGATAGATAGACATACAGACAGACAGACAGACAGACAGATAGATAGATAGATAGATAGATAGATAGATAGACAGACAGACAGACAGACAGACAGACAGACAGACAGACAGATAGATAGATAGATAGATAGATAGATAGATAGATAGATAGATAGATAGATAGACGGACAGACGGGTGGGTAGGTAGGAAAATAGACAGACAGACAGAGACAGATAGATGGATGGATGGATGGATGGACGGACGGACGGACGGACAGACAGACAGAGACAGACAGACACAGACAGATAGAGAGATAGATCGATAGATAGACAGATAGACAGACAGATAGATTAAAATCTTATTTTTCAACCCAAAAGTAAGCGATGTGAAAATGCGAGACTTCCAATACATTCACTGATATACTGTAGGTGAATAACTATTAGGAACTGTTACTGTAGGAATAACGAGTGCTGTAAACTGCATAACTATTTGTACTTCTTAAAATCAAAAGTTCTTTATTGGCATCGATCGATGGTTCCATGAAGAACCTTTTAACATCCATGGAAGATTTCCAGGTTCTTTAGATCATTTAAATGTTCTTCACACTAAGACAACAACAACAACAACAACAACAACAACAACAACAAAAAACATAAATAAATAAATACATCTTTTAAGATCTGATCACTGAAAGGTTCTTTGGGGAACCAAAAATTCTTCTATGACATCACTATGAAAAAAACTCTTTCGGAACCTTTATTTTTAAACCATAATTATGAGAATAAATAAATAATAAGAAAACAAATTGCCAGTTTGCAATATCAGGCAGCATAACTAGTTGATGGCTGTTTTTCTGATAACTGGAAGTGAATGACCGACACATACAGCTTCTGTACATCAAAAACACAGATCCTTCAGTATAAAGTTAAAGTTCTGGCTATAATTAATACAGAAATACACATGAAGACCGTTCACCAACCTGCCATGGCTGCCGAAGTATACAGTAAGCTGTAAAAAACATAAATAAAATAAATATTTATTTTTAAAGATTCATCTATGATAATGAAATATTGTAAAATGTCCAAATAGATGTTTGTGTCTGTATGATCTGTGGCTCATACCTTCTGTTCTCCTGGAGTTGTCAGGTTGTCCTCTCGCTCTGCCTTCAGCACAGGTTGACGTGTGTATATATACACTTCATCTCCTCCTCCTCCTCTTCCTCCAAACACTTTCATCCCTTTATTTTAACCTGTCTATCAAACCATCTCTTTATCTTTTAACCTGAGAGTAAAACTGGCCCTGCTAGTTTATAGAAACCGAAAGAGCAGTGTCCACTGGTTTCATTCCCTGGAACTCACTTTGCATAATTGTGTGTGTGTGTGTGTGTGTGTGTGGGGTGGGGGTGGGGGTGTGCACGCATGTGTGTGTGAGTGAGAGAAAGAGATGTTGATTCCGCAGAAATGTGAAAGAATCAAGCAAGGATACGTTTTAATGTATGTGGGCATGGCATAGTGAAAATATCAGATTAAACATATTGAGAGATAACTGATGTTGTGCTGTAAGAAGGGAGGATAACAGTGCAGTGCAAAAGTTTCATTCTGAAATCTAAAGAAAATAAATAAATTTGTAGCAAAATAATATAAACATAATTAATATTTTTTGTGAAAGCATTTTTCATCAGTTTCTAAGCAATTTTTATTTGGTTATTTTTAAAGCTGTGCATTTACATGCATTTGGCAGTTTTTATCTAAAGTTACTTGCAGTGTTTTCAAGGGATACATTTATTAGTTTGTCCATTCCTGGGAATAAAACCCACGACTCATTTTTAATGCCTTTCTCTCCAGACATGAATATAGTATTTTAGTATTTTAAGTTTTCCTCACAATATTTCTAATTCTCATTAGCACAGTAAATGTTTTAATTTACTGTAAAAAAAAAAAAAAGAAAAAAAAAAGCATACATTAAAGGCAATAAATTATGTATATATATATTTTTTGGTTTACATGGTATTGATGGTGTGCTCAATTGTCATGAAACTAATAATACAAGTCATGTATTATGAATAGATTTTTCTGTATGAATTCGGTTCAGACTGGTCTGAATGTTAGACGTTGTGTGTTTTGGTCCTTCGGGGAAGAAACTGCTGAAAGCTCATATAGGTTTTAAAATCACATTCCTCCACAGTTAATTGCTTGTTAAAATAATTGCTGGTGAATGAAAGCAGTTCTAGTCACGCAAGTGGTTCACAAGTCGCCCCAATTAACTAGTAAAACGAGCAAGAGCTCAAAAGACACCAACAAACCCCGGTGGCAGATATAATTTCTGTTTTAAAAAAGGAGACAACTTGAACTTTTAAAATAGGCTTTAAACTTGACAGAGTTCCAGAAGGTTTAAATAAAAGGAAATATGTCATATGAAATAAACACAAAGAGATAAAATGTACTTAAATCTTTCCATCTCACACGGTTGATATGGGAAAACTGAGAAAAAAATTACAAAGTAAAATATTTACTATTATGCATTCATGCAGTCTGCAGTAGGGCTACTTTTATACATACGTTTTATAATTTGTATTTTTAATATTTATATCATTCAAGTTGTTGTAGGAATTGGTTATTTTAATAAGGAATTAAATAGGCCTACCTCCAGACATACGCACCCACAGACACACAAGAAGAACAATGGAAGGAAACAACGAAATAATAGAAGAGTGATGGAAGAGGACTTATCTGCATCCATGCAGGATTGTATGTTGCCAACTATGCACAAAAATCTCGAGACTGTTTTCCCCGGCTCCTCTGGAAAAACCTGAGGTGGCCGACACAGGAACAATGCATCAATAGGCTACATGTGGTTTAGAGTAGCCTATATACCTCAGAAAAAGAATGTTCAAGTGTGTTCATTTTTTGATGTTCATCAATGGAGAGAAATTATTTTCTCTAGATTCTCATTTTTTGCCTGCTGCTATTTTATAACCTGAGAAGCTCAAGACGAGAACAGGTTATTTTTATCAGATTGCTTGCGTGAACTGCTTAGAAGTAAGTTACTCCTTTGTACATCCATTTTCAATTCAATTACTTTATTTATGACGGTAATCATAAGTGAATAATACATAAGAATTAAAGGCTACATGCTGTTTAAACGTAAATATTGCTTTAAAAAAAAATCCCATGGAGACGTAGCTAAATCTACTGTACAGTAGCCTAATTATTTCTGTCAATTTCTTTAAGTTAAACCGAACTTTTATTTTGACGGGTTGCCGTGAAGACCTTAGAGTTTCTGTGTGTGCATGATATGATGATAGTTTTTTTCTCAAATTAAACGGTAGGCCTAATGCTCATGAAGTGACTCTCAGAGTGGCTCGATCTGGAGATGAATTTCATCATGTCATCATATCGTGAGGCAGCAGAGACTGAAAACAGCGCGAACGTCACTCGTGCTTCTGTGTGTGTGTGAGGTAAATGAAACCGCGCGTCTGCGCCATTCATTCACACAGAGACAAGCAGAACATGCAGGGATAATATTTTAAATAGTCTTTTTGCAGTTTAATATACACAGACACTATATATATCGTGCTATATATCGGCTAGCGTACAGACAGTGCTCCAAGTAAAAAAGTTAGTCTGGAGACCCGCGCTTAGATACAATCACGGAAGCGACTTAAAGCTGCTTATGGCTACCGAATATACCCGATACTACAGAAATGCTGGTATCGTCATATTTTCAGTACCGACTTGGTACCGAAGTACCGGTACTTTGACAACACCATAACCAAGTATATTTCTCTTTTGTTTAAATAAACTTTTATTTCATTAAAAGATAAGTATTATTTTTGTCATACTTCAGCTGTACAAAGAAAGTTCAATAGCAATAGAGTAGGCACTTGTATATCTTCACCTGACCAGGACAACAAAGATCCAGGAAGCTTTCACTGGAGGGTAAGCAAGATAGATCTTTTGAGTCAGTGATTGTTATTGTTGTATATGGCGATAAGGGACATACCTTAGATTTAACTGGTATAATAAACTAGCCATTGTAGTAAGTCTGACCTGACAGTAAAAGACTACCTAAATTGACTAGTTGCACGGCGACAGTTGACGTTCGAACTTGAGTGTGCGCGCCAGTACTTCCGGTGATCTGACAGCGAGAGCGAGAGACAACAGTGACCGAGTTGAATGTTCACACTGCATTTTATGCAAACAACTCTTATCGTAGTTGTAACTCTATATTTACAGTAGGCATAATTGTCATTGTGTATGTGTATGCAGCATGAGTCAAATACAATCTTCTGTCCGTGAACAGTTGTATTTCATTTATTAATCTGACTATGCATCCGTGCATTTAATTGCCATTGGCTCGTGTGATAGTAATGGATCTTAGTAGTAATTTAAGTGATAATTGATTCTATAAACAACTATAAAAGATCATTTTCGGCTTTCTCCGGCTCCCCGCACTGAGCGTAATGCGAAACCGGAAGTGTCTACGCGTACACTCGCTGATCCGAATTCCAAAATGGCGGCCACGGGCAACTAGTCAATAGGGGTCAGGCAATGAGATAAATACCAGATCTCACCACATGGGGGCTCATCCGGGATCTATTATTATTAATTTAATAAGCAGAATCCTAGTAAAACAATAACTATTAAAAGCAATACCCCAGTACCATTTGAACGCTCACCATTGTCTCTAGTAGTGCATGGAGGAAGATAACTAGGGTGGTTACTTCCCTTCTAACCCTGAAGCCTTCTCGGGGACGCTTAAGAATGGTTTGGATTTGGATGGTTGGCCCGAACTCTAGGCACGATTCGTCGACCGAAAATGCTTGCAGGTCCCCTACCCTCTTGATCGAGCCCAGTGCAATCAGCAGCAAAGTCTTCAAGGAGAGAAGCTTTAAGTCTGCTGACTGCACAAGGCTCAAAAGGAGCATCCAGAAGTGCTCGAAGCACCAGGAAAAGGTCCCAAGAGGGACCTTAGGAACCTGACGACCAGGTCGTGCTTTCCAACTGTTTTGCCATCTATGTGGTCATGATATGCTGAAATAGCGGCAGCATGTACTTTGAGGGTGGAGGGAGACAGCCTTCACTCCAACCCTTGCTGCAAGAAGGAAGGCACTGACCCTATTGAACATCTTCGGGGGTCCTCTCTGCGAGAGGAACACCATTCGGCGAACAGGTTCCACTTCAAGGCGTACGCACGTCTCGTAGACGGTGCTCACTCAGAAGAGATGGTGTTAAGTACCTCTGGGGATAAGTCACCTAGAACCACTGCGTCCCGTCCAGGGACCAGACATGGAGTTTCCAGAGGTCCGGATGCGGGTGACATATGGTGCCCCGTCTCTGAGTCAGAAGATCCTTCCTCAGAGAAACGGGCCAGGGAGGGACTGTCACAAGGAGCATGAGTTCTGGGAACCAAGTCCGGGTGGGCCAATAGGGCGCCACCAGAAGGACCTGCTCCTCGTCCTCCCTGACTTTGCACAGGTTCTGTGCAAGTAGGCTCACTGGGGGAAATGCATATTTGCGGAGGCCCCGGGGCCAGCTGTGTGCCAGTGCATCCGTGCCGAGTGTTCCCTCGGTCAGGGAGTAAAACAGCTGGCAGTGGGAGGTCTCTGAGGAGGCAAACAGGTCTACCTGAGCCTCCCCGAACTCTCTCCAAATCAGCTGAACTGCCTGTTTCGGTTGGCTGCATCCAGTGGATGGCCCGAAACTTGGGGGGGATGCCGGGTAAACTGAATCGCATAGCTGAGCCTGATGGTCCGAATGAGCCAGCGAGACGGACTGAGGAGCGCTAATCAGGCTCGCAGAGATCGTGCAAGCGGGACCAAAGGGACCGTAGGCGCACCCGGAGTGGGGCAGCGAGGTAGAACACAGGGACTCGGCTCGGGAGGCTCTCTCTGGGAGGCGGCCCGTAGCGGAGTCTGAGTGTGCTGTGCAACACTTACCTGGTTCCATGAGGCAGGAGGTCCAGGAGGCGGCTTGGTTGCGTTCTCGAACTGCACACTGCTGCCTGCTGGCGATAGAAGAGGGGGATGAGAGTGGTGAGGATTCTCTCCCCCCACTGCTCTCCGGGCCCTCTTCACACCCAGAGATGGAAGAAACTGCTCTTTTATTGAAAATTTGGGTACTGCTGGTTTTGAGGCCACCGGCGGAACAAAAACAAAAGGAAAATGAGGATTTTCCACCCGGCCCTCTTCTGTGGGATGGAGCGATGCGGTCATCGTCTCCTGGAGAGCAGTCCCTTCCATCTCTGGGTCGCCCGTCCTAGGGCCGCTTGCTTCTGGCTTTGCCGCCTTCATGGCGGGGGCCTGGACGGGCGGGGCGGCCTGTCTGCGACTGGCTCCACGGCGTCGTTTAGATGGAGGCTGCTGCTGCGGTGCTGGATCAGGGGCAGACGCAGGAGGCTGCCCTTGGCAACGAGCAGACTGAGGGGACGCAGGCGGTGGGGTGGAGGCAGCAGCTGGCCGCCGCGGCAGGATGTGTTTGATGGCCTCAGTCTGCTTTTGTACAGCCGAGAACTGCTGGGCGAAGTCGCCGAAGAGGCCGGTCTGGGACACGGGAGATTAAGGAACCGGAGCTTGTTGGTCTCCCTCATGTCAGCCAGAAACAGCCAGAGATGGCGTTCCTGGACCACCAAGGTGGACATCACACGACCCACCGACTACGCGGTCACCTTCGTCGCACGAAGTGCAAGGTCCGTCGCGATATGAAGTTCCTGGAGAACTTTGGGATCATGACCACCCTCATGCAGGACCTTCAGTGCTTTGGCCTGATGGACCTGCAGCTACGCCATGGCGTGCACGGCAGAGGCAGCTTCCCCACAGGCCTTAAATCCGACAAGTACTTACAGGCCCGGGAAGGAAGACACGGTTCTCCACGCCAAGTGGAGGGTGCTATGCACAGCTGCATAGCAACGGCCCGTTCCACTGGCGGGATACGTGTGTATCCCTTAGCTGCCCCGGCATCAAGGGTGGTGAGGGAGGAGGAGCCACCGGAACGGTTTCTGGCAGTAAAAGGTGCCGTCCACGTCCCCGTAAGCTCCTCATGCACTTCCGGGAAGAAAGGCACTGGGGTGGGTTGCTGAGAACCAGCGTGCGCCACCCCGAGATACCAATCGTCCAACCTCGAGGGTTCGGGACACGGTGGAGGGTTCCACACGAGCCCGACCCCATTGGCGGCCCGGGAAAGCATGGCCATCATCTCCGGGTCCGTCTTGGTCACCGCTGACACACCCGAAGGAGGTAGCGGCGCCGAGTCATCATCCGCGGAGAAGTCTGACCCACCCTCCGATGCAGCGATCGACATCTGGTCTTCGCGGGGAGCACCAAAGGAGACAACCGGTACACACCTCGAGGATGGTCCAACGTTCTCCAATGGTGGCTCAACTGGCTGCAGAGCGTTAGAGGGGTGAGGGCTCCTAGGGGGTTGGTTTCCCCCGAAGGAGACGCACTCACCGTAATCCTCAGGTCTCCCATGTCACTGCCCGAAGCAACCCTCTGAGGGGGATTGGATCGAGGCAGAGGCATGGGGATTACGCCCCTTTGCAGGAACGAGAGTCTCGACCGTAGCTCCGCGATGGTCATCTTCCCACAATGGGTACATGACTCACCCACAAAAGCTGCCTCAGCGTGTTCAATGCCCAGACACTCGAGGCAGCGATTGTGACCATCCCGTGATCCCAAGTAACGACCACATTCAGAAACACACAGATAGAATGTCATCTTTAAAAAGACGCGTTCTATCTGTGTAAGCTCTTTTAGGGACTGCTCTCACTGGTGATGAAGCATGCAGGGGAACGGCCACCGCACACAGACAGGAATGTGCAACTGTCTGTGCGCTGTCTCTCTGCTGCTGGTCTTACCAGCCGTGAAAACGGCCGTTGAGTGCTCTCAGGCACACCTTACCAGCTGTGATAACAGCTTTTTGTTTTTAGCTCAATTGACAAAACAAAAAGAAAGAGAGAGAGAGAGAGAGAGAGAGAGAGAAAAAAAGACCGCTCGCGCTGCTATGCTGTCACGCCCGCACCTAAGATGGAGAGGTCCAGCATAGCCAAATCAACAGATGATAAACTACTGGAGTTAAAAGAAAAGCCAATTGAGAGCTTAAAACAGTTGCAAAGCCTATTAGGAAGACTGAATTTTATAAGAGATTTTGTTCCAGGATATAGTGCAAAAGCGAAAGTACTATATAAAGCAACAACAGGAGATCATTTCCAATGGAATGCAAAGCTTGAGCAAACGAAATGTGAAGTAATTGATATGGCATTAGGATCAGGAAGAATTGTTCGCAGGGACCTTGAAAAGAACCTAATAGTCAAAATAGACAACACCGCAGAGGAAATGGAAGTTGTTCTATATATATATGAGGGAAATCCAAAATCACCTGTTATGTTCATTTCTCATGAAAAGCCAGCTAATCAAAAGAAACATGAAAACATGTCAGCCGTGGACATCTTAGCTACGATCGCAAAAAATGTATTAGCTATTAAATCATGCCAAAGTGGTACTGCACAAATAGGTCCAATGGGGCATGTGCAGTGGGAGATAATACTGTGTGTGAGGCGTGTTGAGGGGGTAAACAACTTTGGAACATAAGGCAATATGAACTAACCACAAGCAGTTGTGGCGGATTAAAAAGGTGAGATAAAAGTTGCGAGGATTGTAAACTAAAATACAACCTCAGAGGTCAAGGGCCCTATTTTAACAATCTGAAACGCAAGTATTAAACGCGAAGCGCGAGTAACTTTGTGCGCTGATCTTGGGCGATGTTGCTATTATACCGGCAGGATAAATGACTCTTGCACCCGACGCAAATCTAAAATGGGTTGGTCTAAAGAAGCTACATTACTCATAGGTGTGGTTTGGGCGTAACGTGAAATAAACCAATCATAGCGTCATCTCACATTCCCTTTAAGAGCAGGCGCGCTTGTTCCATGGCGGATTTGCCAGGCGCACGCCAGGAGCGGTTCACAGCCGAGGAGACCGACGTTCTCGTCAGGGCTGTAAAAGACAGAGAAGTGACATTGGGGAGGGAGAAACACACCCAAATTAGCTTCAGTTAAACAGGCGTATGATAATTTGGGTAAATGTGTAAGCTATATTTATGCCTATTTTTCACATCTTCATGGACACAACAATGATTTCCCTCGTGTGTTCATATTTTTCCTTGTAATAATGTAGCCTATGATTTGCAAAAATGAAAACTGCTGCTTCTGTGTAGATGAGAGAATCAAAGTGTGTGTGTGTTGTGCACACGCTACATTATGGCCAAGAATGCGCCCTCAAAATAGCATATGAATAACATGCGCAACGCGCCACTGACTTTAGACTAGGTTTCTCCTGGTCTCCTGGAGGAATTGTTTTCTAAACCTGCAAAATAGCAGCAGAGAACATTTGCGCCGGAACACGCCTCCTCTTTTCGCTGAACCGCCCTGGGAGCGCAAGTTCATTCCCTAATTTACCGACGTGCGTCTGTGGAGGGAAAAGTCCATTGTGCGCGAGTGCAAAATAGGAATGATGGGACACGAACTTGGGCCTTTGGAAAGAGGTGGTAAGGGCTTCAACCAGAAATGGGGACAGCGAAGTTTACCATAAGGTTCAAGGGAAATATGAGAAAACAGTGATTAAAGAAGTAATGGTAGAAATCATAAAAAAAAATGTCTTTCCAGGAGGAATATTTTATGCCAAGAGAATATAGCCATTATGTTACAGAAACATCACTGACTGTCCTAGCAAGATCACAACAGACTTTTGCAGGGACAGGTAGAGTAAAAGTCAAATTTGGGCCAGAAAGCAAAAGTGAGCTGGCACAGATAACGACCACAAGTGATTACATGGGTGAAGGTAAAGCCATTGAAGAGGTTAAAGTGTCAACCCTCCGGCTGCCTGAACCAAGCTCAGCTGAAAAACTGGCCAAATGGCGTGAAAAGAAGTTAGGGAAAGCATAGGATAATAACCTGTTCTCTCTCTTATCTTGTTATTGCAGAAACATGGGTTTACAAGGAACTCTTCTAAGGAGGAAGTACAAGAGATAGAGCCTGCTGGCTTGCATGATTATCTTAGCCAGCATATTAGTATTATTCTTAGGCCTTACTGTAAGTAATGTCAACAAGAAAGGAGTAGCCTCCTGCTCTTCTGAAGAAGTAATCATAGAGAAAATTTGTTATAATCAAACTGTATCTCTAAATAGCAAAGCAAAATATGGCCCAGAAAGGATTAGAGATATGTTTGAAGGATTTATAAGAGATATTCTGGAGCTGCACAGGTACTTTTAATAAGAGTGCCCTGTACGGCCCGTTATACGGCCCGTTATTATACAGTCCAACTGTGCAAGGAAATAAAGCCAGGATAAGATGGACTGTACTTAGAAGCCATAACCTGACACATGTAAAGTTACAAGGCTTAATCTATAATCTTAGTGATATAACAAATTTATCAGACACCGTAGATGCGTACAAACTGTGGAACAGTCCTTTTTTGAAAGTTACAAAAATAAATGACTGGAATTGTTTGACAAAAGAGGTTGTTTCGGTAGTCCAGAATCATTGGATAAGACCAAAAGAGTTTGATAAAGTCGAACCAATAAGATTAGATATTAAAAAATCCAGTCATTTAACATTTACACCCTCATGATGTTACAGTATATAAACACACAACTAACTTCCTTCCATGGAAGACTAAATGAAAAGTTGGCATATTGACATGCTGTTTTTAATAACAAGGGTGAACTGTTTTATATGTGAACTATTCTAATCTGTAAGATCATGAACTGCATGAATGTCTCTGAACAGGAAGCATGCACAAATATTAACACGGCCATGCAAAACTTATAAAAAATGTTTTATTTAGCTTCTATCCAAATGTCATAAAGCCAACAATAATCATAAGACACAATTAAAAAAAAAAAAAGGAAAAAAGTATTTTTGATTAGTAAGCAGAGGTGAAATGCAGAAATGTATCATTTTAGATTAAAAAAAAAATCTGAACATACAAAACAAGTTTGTGAAATTCTCCTTATTATAGTGCTATAGCTTTTCACTGAGGGATTCACATAATAAAGTACGTCTGTGCAACTTTAGGGGACTATTTCTGGATGTTTTTGACATGTTGGGTTACAATTATGGTTTGTTTGTCAATTGTGTAGCCCTTTAAATGGCTAAAAAAAAGTGTGTTAAATTATATTTTACATTACTGTTGAGGAGATGAGTGTTCCTTGAGTTCCCATGTGATCGGTTTCAGGTCAATACACTGTAAAAACGTAAAATTTAGCACAAAGAATAACTTTCCCGGATTTAAACTGAGAATATATTCAAGTTGTCAACTTAAAATTTTAAGTTTAGTTAACTTAAAATGTGAATGCAACACAAGCACCTTCTTTTAAATTTAAAACAACAGTGTACAGAATTCAGTTTGACCTTTTAATCTTCAGAACAACATGAATAAAATCAACAAACCCCCCCCTTGTGTAAACAAGAAAAAAACAAGGCTGAATGATGTTTGAGAGGTAACACTTCATTCTTACAAAATACGTTTTTATACAATTTAATAATATTAATATAGATTCAACATTACAGAGAATGAATGCAGGCGCTGCATGTAGATTAATTCTGTCATGTGACACTGCATTGTTTTGTATTAAAAAAGCCATTTCTCCACAAAAAGCATTTCCATACTGTTTTTGTGACATTTTGAAGTATCGACATAAGCCTTGCTACTTGTTATTGCAAATACTAGATTAATGATTGTTCATAGAGAACGGAAGCACTTTGAGATGAATGTTTTAGTGTGAGTATTTCCCACTTACATGTAATGAAAGAAACTCCAGAGAATGCAGATGTTTGATTGTGTAATAGCCAAAACAGATGGCTTTGTGTGATGCAGAACCCTGTAACTGTGTTTGTATATCCCAAACAACGAGCTGAATGCTCCATGATTACAGTGCATGCGTTCACTGGAAATGTTTGATGTTTGAGCACTGTCAAATAACACGGCGCCTTTTTATCAGCCCCCATACACAGCATTCAGAAACAAGCAAAACAAACCATGTGACGCTTTCTTGGAAATCCTCATCCTGTGTTTAAGGACCATAGCGTTCATTTAAGAGGATTTAATGACAAGGTGCCTTTCCTTCAGGGTCAGAGGGCATTACATTCATTACTTCCTAAGAAGAAGAAGAGGAGCTGCACGTTTCATCATATGTACCTCTTTCAACGTTTCCATTTAAACCAGTGACTTGCATTATCCACTGTTTCACATTCTCAGACTTAAAGTGGCCTGATTTTAAAATGATTTCACTTATTGCTTCCTGCGCTATAATTTGTCTTCACATGTTTATCTACACAGACTATATGCAAATATCTTTCACTTCTTTTGATCTTTTCTACACTTTTTTCTGCAGTTCGCAGACATGCTCAGCTCGACTCTCTTCTACATTGATGTAAGTGTAAAAATATTAATAGTAGCCTATTTTAAAGTGAATTGTATATAATGAATTATATATATATATATATATATAATGAATTATATATATATATATATAATGAATTATATATAACATATATATAATTCATTGTAATTGATATGTTATAATTAACATATATAATTTGTTCTTTTTTAAGCAAAAACTCACTGCATTTTGATACATTTTAAAAAAAGACTTAAAACAACACCAAGGAACATTTTTTACCTTAAAATAATGTTTCCAAAATCGGATCAGTGGTTCATCAAGTCGTAACAGGGTGAAATGCACTTCTGGATTCGCTTTGCAGCTCTATATCTGCTATAACCGCACTATGCAAGTTTGCCAAACCGGGTCACGTTCCTACAAATTTGACTTGCTTTACGTCAAGCGTTACAATAGTCAATATTTAGTTTTTCTTCGTTTCTGATGTCGCAATACATCTTACTTTCATGAAATCATGCAACATACTCTACCTTGTCTGTGGACATCGTTCATTCCAAAGCCGGCGCCAGCGAGTGTGTGTGCGACAGTAGACTGAGGGCGGCAAAATTATTTGCGACAGCGGTAACGGACAATTCCGCTTCCAACCTGTAGGGCGACCGAAGAGGAAAAGTTCCTTAGTGTTGCTTTAATATCCTCAGTTATTTTGTTCTCCAGTAAATCTATCTTGATTTAAGAATCTTTAGATATTTGCGCTGGAAAACAAGACAAAAGTACAGAGGAAGAGCATCATTTATGGCAGTATATCTTTGCATGTGAAAACTCGTGTTTTATGCAATGCTCTTTTCTCACAGAAGACATAGGCTATGATGCATGTTATGAAGTTGAAATATTGTTTCAAATAAGTCAGTCATAAAGTAAGCTGATGCTTTCATGTTAAGGATGCTTTTGTAAGATATTAAATGCTCCTACAGGCTCACTCTGAAAGTAAATCTAACTCCCAATATTTCTAGTTTTTGGATATCTGATGATCTGCGTGGCACATCCTTTCGGAGATGCAGTCTTCAGTTCATGCCCTTTGACAAACAGAAATCTGCTGAAACAAAGACATTCCTGTGAACATGGACGATGTTGAATGCAAATCTAGATCAGTTATTATACTGCAATGAACTGATGTGAGTGACAGTTGTTGTGGTGCCTAGGAAAATATGTCTCATCTTTCCAGCTTTATTTTCTTGTTTTTTTAGTTTTTTTTTTTAGATGTCTGGTATGTGTGATCTGTGTGCTACACATAGTTTTGTGTCTTATCTCAGGTTTCAACAAAAGAGAAATTCTGCCGAAGCGATCAAGGAACTGTTTTTACTTCTCACCATTCACTCGCTCGAGGTCAGCGTGACCGTTTCCAGAGTAAATATTTACCTGGAAACTCTTTGAAATCGAAGCAGGTCTTAAAGGGTTAGTTCACCCAAAAATGAAGATTGTGTCAGTAATTACTCTCCCTCATGTTGTTCAACCCCGTAAGACTTTCGTTCATCTTCAGAACACAAATTAAGATATTTCTGATGAAATCTGAGAGCTGTCTCACTCCTTCATAGACTTCTAGGTAATCGAGATCTGCCATCCCAGAAAAGTGAGTAAAGACATCGTTAAAATAGTCCAAGTGACAAGTGGTACCGAGAGTGACCACTGTGTGTCAGCATCAGCATCAGTCCTCCTATCACACAATCATTCACACTGTTGAAATCATGCTGGAGGAACTATTGCATTCTTAACTCTTTCATATTTATGGATTTAACGTGTTATATGAGTGTGACGTGTTTGTTGAGCATTAGTGAAACAAGTTCATAGTTATTTTTTTGTGTAACTAAAATTATTTGAGAATTGACACCACATCCCTTTATGCCCATCGCGATCAGAAGTTTTTAGGAATTTTAAATGTCTCTGATAGAGTCTCTTCTGCTCACCAAAGCTGCGTTTATTTGATAAGAAATACAGTAAAAACAGTGAAATATTATTACAAGCTGTTTTCTATGTGAATATATAGTAAAGTGTAATTTATTCCTGTGATCAAAGCTGAATTTTCAGCATCATTACTCCAGTCTTCAGTGTCACATGATCCTTCAGAAATCATTCTAATATGATCAATTATTATTGGTGATCAATTAATAATGGTCCTTATTATCAATGTTGAAAACAGTTGTGCTGCTTATTATTTTGGAAAAAGCGATGCATTTGATTTTTTCCAGGTTTCTTTAAGGAATGGAAAGTTCAACTATTTATTTGAAATAGAATCTTTTGTAACATTATAAATGTCTTTACTGTCACTTTTGAACAATTTAGTGCATCCTTGACTTGATGAATAAAAGTATTAATTTCTTAATTTTTTATAAAAAATTTTTTTTATCTTACTTAGTCGAAACTTATTCACATAATATGAATCAGCACAACTGTTTTCAACATTGATAATAATTGGAAATGTTTCTTAAGATTTCTGAAGGATCATGTGACACTGAAGACTGGAGTAATGATGCTGAAAATTCAGCTTTCATCACAGGAACAATTTACACTTTACTGTATATTCACATAGAAAACTCTCACTTTATTATATACAGATTGTTAGAAGTTGGTTTAATTGTCTCTCAGGTTCTAAATTGAACATGAAGTTCTAAAGTGAAACGTTTTAATGCTTCAGTCTGTTAAAGACTTGAATTCTAATTATGTTGCTTAGTTTATTTCTCTCAATATGAGAGCAGGTAAGTGTGATAAACAAGAATATTAGCTGATAATGTTAAAAGAAATGAATTCAGGTGCGGGTTGAATCTGAGCTATAAGCATGAGCTCAGTGTGAAGAATAATGTGTAATGCTCGCTGTCGCCTGAAGGAGGAGCCATACATTTACACCAGCTCAAGGAAAACCAGAAAACCAGAGCAGAAATAATTGGAAAAGCAATTCAATACTAATCCTCGACAGCTTACCTCAGCAAATATAGACAACATGCTATTTAACTCACTGTTCTTTCATGTCCTCCTATAAATTCAACCTTGTATGTTGTTCTCAGGTCATGTGTGGATGAGCAGAGCATTTATCATTTCCTTAAACATTCTCTCTGGCTTGAGCTGATAAACGTGGGCTTTCTGTGTTGTATAAATATTCCTGCTGTGGTGCAAAGATATGAAACCAACTAACCGTGATCCTAAGGCCACTGAGTGATAATAAAAAATTAGATGAACTTACATAGGCTACATAAACACTTGAAAGCACTGTATATTTGTCTTATTTGCTCCTTTCCTCTTGTACAGTCCCTTGACTTTAGCCGCTCAATAAAGTTGCCCAGTCGAGGCGAATTTAAACAGGCCATTGCATCTGGAAATTGACTTTTTTATAAATCATTACAAAGCCTTTACAAGTGCATTTATTTAGCTTTTTCCCAATTTTAGTGGTAGGCTATACAGTTCAAGTCATCATTATTTCTAGCACTTCATAGGCCTACAGGTTGTTTCAGAGCAGTAATGATGCAAACATCATCAGATATGAGACAAATTCTGCAGTAAAGCATCTCTAAAGAGACAATATGTTGTAATTCAGCTCAAGTCAGTTCAGTGCTGATTCAGTTCGGTTTAATAACTGTATTATGAATCAGCTTTAAGCTGCTCTACGGAAGACAATAGTGTCTTTATTCAGCTCGAATCAGCTCAATGTTGATTCAATTCAGAATCAACATTGCAAGACAGAAGGCAGTTTCTGGACAATGATGCTGTGCATCTGCTTCACAAGAGCAATTCAGTGGATTTTTCAGATGAAGAGCCGCATTTTAATTATGAAATGCAACTGAACCACAGATTTTACCTCAACTTTGCTTCACATTAATTAATTCTGTTAGCCAAGCAAATGTTTTATTTATTAAGCTTTATTTAAGGCTACAGTTTTGGCCGTTTGAATAAAACTACACGTGATTTGCGGAGGAACATTGTTTTGATCGTGTCGTGAGCGGTGCTTCGGCTCCGCTGTTCTGCGCGGATGAATCTGATGTTTTTGAGGCGCACTGATGTGCTCATGGTTACAGACGATCGCTTATGTTTACCAACGATTACCAACCTAGCAGTGTGATGCTAATGCTATACAAACTATGCTGATTCGTTTTTTATTCCGAATACTGTTGACTTTTTTTATAATGTGCTTTTTTTTTTGCATGCAAAAACTATTTTCGGTTCGATTGTTGTGGATTCAAGCTGTAGTGCATAGGCTACACAGGAGCGGTAGCTTGCTCTTCTTTCCTTGATTTACGGATATGACACCCACAGATGATTTAAAGGGTTGGTTCAGCCAAAACTGAAAATTATCCCATAATTTACTCAAGTTAAGTGTATATGACTTTCTTCTTTCAGCCAAACACAATCAGAGTTAGCCTATATTAAAAAAAAATGTCCTGGCTTTTCCAAGCTTTATAATGGGAGTAAAAAGTAATTTCCCTGGAAATCTGTCCCGACAACTCTATAAATAATTATTACTTACCATAGTCGTTTAGGGTTAGGAAGGTTTGGAAGATGGTTTTATGATGTACTCTGGCATTATTTAATTCAGAAAAAAAAAAAACATTATTTAATTTCAAATATGATGTAAAAAAAAAGGGGGGGGGGGAAAGCCTAGCTTTTATTTAAAAAAAAAATTAATTAAATAATTTACTTTTATTTAAATTATTTTATTTTTATTTTTACTAAATGTGACGTATGGGAGAATAAAGTAAGAAAAATTACCATATATCATTGCTCAGTTAGTGAAGCAATATTGATTTGATTTGCTTTTACTATATAGTTTTCACTTTGCAGTGCTCACCATAAAGAGTAATAGTGGACATTACACAATTGTGGATGATTCAGAATATATAAAAAATACATATATAAAGAAACGTTAAATATAACCTAAAATATAAAGAAAAGTGTTTAACTGAAGACTGTGTGGTATATATTATGGAATGAATACTGTATACAGTGAGTGGACTGGATGTTGTCATATTGCCATAACACATGCAGTAATTGCTATGACAATATGAATGACATCTGTTTGTCTGAGCTTCCTTTTTAAGCCACAGAGAATGACAGTGAGCAAACAGAGAGGAAGACATGAGGCTATCACTGAGATAAACAGACAGACAGAGAGAGAGAGAGAGGCTTTCTTTTATACTCTACTTTTGTTCTCGTTCACAAAGACAGTGTCAGTGGTGGTTCAGACGATGAGGTGAAGAGATGACACCTCTTTATTTCTTATTCTTATTCCTTGAAAACAAACGCAGTGGGGCTTAGATGTCCCGCTTTCTTGCTGGACGGATGATTCTGAGGTCTGTCAGATGTAAAATATCTCTCTACTGTTTGCATGTCTAACACTGACTGAGAGTTCACCTCATTTCACCCGCCTGTTCCTTTTATTACTGTTGATTAATGGGGAAATATTATAAGTCAACATTATTTTATGACAGGTTTGTATTGAATAGAATGGAGTTGTGAGTGTAATCATCCAGTGATTCGCATCAGATTGTTTGAGTCTTTTAAGATTAAGATTAAGATTAAGATTAAGATTTATAAGATATACTTTATTGTCCCCGAAGGGAAATTTGTTTTGGGCTCTGTCCATTCCACAGTTTCAAAGACAACACAAAATACAAATACAAATACAAAGAATAAACGTCTCTCAACACATCCTCTCACAAAACATGTTCTCATATATTTATGGAATATTTGAGAACATGTATATGAGAACATGTTTTGTTCAGTTTTAAAAATTACAACCATTATTGATTACAGCTCCCATATTGCACGTCCCCAATGGTATACGTATTGCACATCCCCATTGGTATACGTATTGCACATCCCAATGGTATACATATTGCACATCCCCAATGGTATACGTATTGCACATCCCCAATGGTATACGTATTGCACATCCCCAATGGTATACATATTGCACATCCCCCAATGGTATACACATTGCACATCCCAATGATATACGTATTGCACATCCCCAATGGTATACGTATTGCACATCCCCAATGGTATACGTATTGCACATCCCCAATGGTATACATATTGCACATCCCCAATGGTATACGTATTGCACATCCCTAATGGTATACATATTGCACATCCCCAATGGTATACATATTGCACATCCCCAATGGTATACATATTGCACATCCCAATGGTATACATATTGCACATCCCAATGGTATACATATTGCACATCCCAATGGTATACGTATTGCACATCCCAATGGTATACGTATTGCACATCCCAATGGTACACATTGCACATCCCAATGGTATACGTATTGCACATCCCAATGGTATACATATTGCACATCCCAATGGTATACATATTGCACATCCCCAATGGTATACATATTGCACATCCCAATGGTACACAATGCATATTCCAATGGTATACATATTGCACATCCCAATGGTATACATATTGCACATCCCAATGGTATACATATTGCACATCCCAATGGTATACATATTGCACATCCCAATGGTACACATTGCACATTCCAATGGTATACATATTGCACATCCCAATGGTATACATATTGCACATCCCCATTTGTATACGTATTGCACATCCCCAATGGTATACGTATTGCACATCCCCAATGGTATACATATTGCACATCCCAATGGTATACGTATTGCACATCCCCAATGGTATACATATTGCACATCCCCAATGGTACACATTGCACATCCCAATGGTATACGTATTGCACATCCCCAATGGTATACATATTGCACATCCCAATGGTATACATATTGCACATCCCAATGGTATACATATTGCACATCCCAATGGTACACATTGCACACCCCAATGGTATACATATTGCACATCCCAATGGTATACATATTGCACATCCCAATGGTATACATATTGCACATCCCAATGGTACACATTGCACATCCCAATGGTATACATATTGCACATCCCAATGGTATACATATTGCACATCCCAATGGTATACATATCTGCACATCCCAATGGTATACATATTGCACATCCCAATGGTATACGTATTGCACATCCCGATGATACACATTGCACATCCCAATGGTATACGTATTGCACATCCCCAATGGTATACGTATTGCACATCCCCAATGGTATACATATTGCACATCCCAATGGTATACATATTGCACATCCCAATGGTATACATATTGCACATCCCAATGGTATAGATATTGCACCTCCCCAATGGTATACATATTGCAAAAATTGGCAAAAACTAAATTGTTGTTGCAAAAATATGTAAAACACATCATGCATAAGTCTCAGGCCTCATGCTGTCTAACATCTCCCATCCTACACAACATCATCTCTGAATCTTGATTTGATTCCCACTTGTCTGCAGTGCCAACTTTCATTTCCCTCTCTCCTATATTTGTATAACTTAATAAGCATTAATTTTCATTGGGCACCTGTCTGCACTTGACATGAGACAATATCTTGTGAGTAGGAAGACATGCATGATCTCCAGCCAGTCATTCTTTTCTGCTCTAATTTAGTTTCCCAAATAGGATATCTATGTTGACAGTGCTTTGTCAACACTTGTCTCCTGCGAGAAAAATAGTATATGCAGAACAATCCCTCTTCTCTTAATATATCTCAGCCTTGTTGTTTTGCTGTGTATATCAACACCAAAGTGCCTCGTAAATAACTGGCCAGGAAATGTGACTGATATTTTGTGTTGAAATTATGGTGTAAGAAAGGCCAACCACACAATATCTGTCACATAAAACCAGCCATTTAGCAGACTGAGTCGAGCAGAGCAGGAATTTTCAGTTCATTCCTTTATCGGACGCTGTGTATTGTGGGATTGACAGTGGGCTGAAGAAAGCAATGCACACTTTATGAAGAACATTTTAATAAACTAAAGAATCTTTTTAATTTCACTATTGGATCATTACGTGTCAACTCAACCTGGTTCAAATTTTAAATTGTGCAAATATATTTTCTGGTGAAAGACATACATAATTGAAGAAGAAAGCCAAAATATTACATCTCATGGATGAATATTTATTTAGTTATCCAGTATTTTGTCACAATGAGAATTGTCAGATGAGATTTGGAGCCAAATTACAGGGGGGTAAAAATGACTTTAGAAAGATGGCAGCATCATTATTTTATTTTTACACAGAGATTATTAGGTCTGTTAGTAAAATCTGCTGACTTTAGAAATATTTCCAGCATTATATTACAATGGCGACAGTTCAAAAATGAGGAAAAAGCAGTTTTCAAGAGTTTTCCACCAAAGTTTGCATCCCTGTAACTCAAGAAGTATTAAAGATATCTTAATACTCTTTTAGATTTAGATTCTTAACACACTTTTCTATTGGTGTCTTTATTTTGAAGGCCCTATGTGGTTTAATTCCAGAGATATTTGGATCTCAATATGGCTCCAAGAATAAATTGTTTGGTCAAAAAACTAAGAAGAATGTCTGAAGAACAAATAATGTTGAAACTAGAAATACATCTTGTTTCTTTGTATGAAAACGATAGCATTGAACATTCCATAAGACCATCGATGTCAATGAAGCACCTTTATTGTTCAGAGTGTTTGTATGTGTGTTAATATTTCAGCTGTAATCGTAAGGGATAATCTAGCTAGCGATTAATAAATAAATTAAACACCCGAACCATTCTGCCTGCTTTAAATCAGACAAGATTATTGAATTAATTAATTATAGCAATTATTTGAATGAATTGTGTTTGTGTGTGTGTGTGTGCGCGCGTGTGTGTGTGCGTGTGCGTGCATGCTTCTGCATGAGTGTTTGAGTCTGTGTGTGTGCTTCAATGAAAGTAGCGCATTAATATAGAACAGTGATTAAACTGACTGGATCTACCTGTGCATTAAATTGTTTTAAAGGGGTCATATAATGGTACATGCACTTTTACAAGTTGATTGTACTGAAATGTGTGTTAGCAGTGCCTGTACACAACCATCATAAAATGATAAAAATCCATCCAGTGTTTTTTTTTAAATCTCCTTATATGTTTGACCGTTCGATTTTGTGACGTCACAAACTCGACGCCCCTCCCACGATTGGTGATTGACAGCGAGCTGTCAATCATAGCCCGCACGTCATTGTTGATACCCTCACTGGAGCGCTGTCTATGAGCAGGCGTCTGCGATTGTGGTGTTCTTCGGAGTAACAAGGAACACAGCAGTCATTTTGATGTAAATGAGCAGTGGCTGAGTTGTTTTTGAAGGGATATGCCCAAAGGATTGACGAGGGGATTCCCTCACGGGGATTCCCCACGATTGCAATCATTTCACACCAGACAGCTTTACAAACGAGAAAAAACGGATCGGTACCAACGTGTTCCTGCTGAACCTCCAGAGGAAGTGAGTGTAATGTTTTATTAACCTTTATATTAATATTTAATTATTTATATTAATCTTTGCAAATTTGCAAACCTTGCTGCACGCTTCACGATGAATGTTTACACTGTTTACACTCAGGGTACATTACAGCATGTTTTCTATGTATGACGTTCTCAATATAATTCATAATCCCACGTTTATAATGAACAACGCGTTATGGTTATTGTGTTATTATTTCAAACGGTGTACGCACAGAACAGAGGGGCAGGGTGAGCAAAGCTCATTATCATTTAAAGACACATGCACTTAAACGGCGTGCTGAAAACAGAGCTGTTTTTGACCAGGTAAAATTAGTGTTTTCTTACAATACTAATGAGAATTTTTAATTAAAGTATATTACAGACTTTTAATTTAGACCCTAAAGAATCATATTAGCTTGTACAAAAATGGCATTATATGATCCCTTTAATGCACACGTCCAGCCAATCAGAATCGATTATTCAGACAGACCATGGTATAAATTATGATTTTTCCCGTGTGCTGAAAACGTCTCAGAAGTCTTTAAAGTCCCCATGAAATCAAAATTGACCCTATTTACTTTGTTAGCGCATATTACTAGTCTTGTGGTGAACAATTAATCCGTGCAAGTAAATATATAAAAAACACATTTTTTACTATGGTAATCTTTAATCAAAATCTGAAAAGTTACTTCCGGTCTGGAATGGCGTCTTTTTCTGATGACGTAGGTTTGACGGCTTGGTTTGAAAACGCTTAACCACTCCCCTCAAACCGTTAGTCTGCTATGAGCGAGAGATGGAGAGGAGGAGCGCTAGAGTAAAACCCTGCCCTCTGTTCAATATTCCGTTTCACCTGGAAATACGTCATAACACTGGAGAGAAGTCGTTTGCAACTTCCGGTTCACGGGGACTTTAACATTCAAAGAAAATAGCTTACTTGCGCTTTGCAAAATAAGAGACGTGATGACACTCAACCAGCTTTCTAGATTACACTAGCACTTTTCTTCTCTCATTACTGTTGTCAACTATCGCTTCTGCACTTTCTGAAACTGTCAAGACTTGGTATGTTTTATATAACAGCTCCTGACCATCTGTAAGTGCCTTCTGGGACTCATTTGTTCCCCTCAAACAAGCGCTAGCTTCGCGGTCCGACTCGCTCGGAGAGTTTCAACCCGTTTTAAATCTGCCTGTTGTTCAGTCTGAAAATCAAAGCTGTCTGTAGAAGAGGAGCACTTTGAGACCCGTCTGATCTTCACACACACGTGCATGTCCACTTCAAATGACGGCGAGAGAAAGCACAGTCTGCATTAGCATCGCAAAGAGAAGATGTAATGAATGATGAATGCAAGCCTATGTAACGCTGCATGCTGCAAGTATTCATCACAATATCAATATTGTGACATAAAATCAACTAATTGATTGCACTATTGTCATGCATGAATATTAATGAACTGCTTTGCATATTCCAAACACTGCTTTTACATATCGTACATCAGCTCATATTGTTAGGACCTACCAAAAGAAATCTTAATTAGGTGATTACAGAAATGCTGATGTTCTTGATGGGTAATTCAGAGGACACAACCAGAATATAGTTGGAATATTGCTGAATATATTTGAACATTGATGTGTGTCGTATTTCAGCATGCGAGAGAGATTCTTTGCCTATTGATGAGATTTATTTCGAGGGTTTACAAGAGCAAGTGAGGGCTTTTCTTTCTTTTAGAGTGGAAGAAAGGGAGGGAAAGAATGAGTGAGAAGAACATGCATCATCTATTTAAAGGGCGATTGTCCTTGACCTGATATCTTTTTTTTCGGTGCTGAGAAATCAATTAGCAAATTTAATAGAGAATTTATAGACTGATTATGATAAAAACATCTCTTTTACATCTGTTTTACTCTAAAGGCCAAGTTCACACTATGGACGATGACTTAAAACTATAAAGTTTTAATAAACATTCTAATTATTTGAGAATAGGAAGTATACACCACAACTAAAATGTTAACACACAGAGGAAAGATATCATTTGAATCACTTTTAGAACGATTTTTTTTCCAACCTGATGAATATGATACAAGCATCGACAGCCAATCAGAATCCACCTGACTCTGAAGCGCGCGAGCAGTGCAGGACTTTATCATGCCTTAATCATTTAAGGCACATTCACACTATAAAGATAACTATAACTGAAGTTTTACTAATTGTTCTATAACGACACAGAGGAACCATATCATTGGAATCACTTTTAAGGCCCATTCACACCAAGAATGATAACTATAAAGATAACTATAAAGATTAGCATCCACACCAGATGTTTATTCTAAGCGCACGCTTGTCTGTCACTTTAAAGGGATAGTTCACTTTGAAATTAAATTTTGGTATGTTTTAGCTTACCTGAAGGGCATCCAAGATGTAGGTGTCTTTTTTTCCGCAGTAGTTTCAATTTTGATATTTTTAGGTCAAACCGTTCTTGTCTGTCAGTCATTTAATGCAGGTCTGTGGTCACTGTCTCAAAGAGCATGCACAGAGTCCAAATTAAAACAATTCCCATCGTCCAAATGAAACAATTCCCCATCGTAAGTACACATTGATGGCCTAAGACACGAAACGAGCGGTTTGTGTGAGAAAACGAACAGTATTTATATCGTTTTTACCTCTTATAACACACCCACGTCCAAGTGATCTGAGGGTGTGACGTGTACGCAGACTGGTGCATAGATATATATACACTAGATTTCGCATTAAAGACATTCGTTCCAATGAACTGCCGTAGCCAAGGCGACATCTAGTGTATATATCTATGCACCAGTCTACGCACACGTCACACAGCAGGAAGCGCCCGCGCCCTCAGATCACTTGGACGTGGCTGTGTATAAGAGGTAAAAACGATATAAATACTGTTCGTTTTCTCACACAAACCGCTCGTTTCGTGTCTTAGGCCATCAATGTGTACTTACGATGGGGAATTGTTTAATTTGGACGATGGGAATTGTTTTATTTTGGACTCTGTGCATGCTCTTTGAGACCGTGACCATAGACCTGCATTAAATGACTGACAGACAAGAACGGTTTGACCTAAAAATATCAAAATTGAAACTACTGTGGAAAAAATAGACACCTATCTTGGATGCCCTTCAGGTAAGCTAAAACATACCAAAATTTAATTTCAAAGTGAACTATCCCTTTAAGGCTATACGTTCAGACTTGTCGGTCCAAATCCAATTTTTGTGCATATCCGATCAGATTTAGTTTAGCACTAAAAAAAGTTTAACACTAATAAAATAGATACTTTAAAATAATGTGCACATGTGACGAAATAAAAGTTTTATTTCATGTTCTTTCTCTCGTTAACCCTCCTTATTATCAGACACGTTCATAATAAATGAATCATGGATGACTTTCACTATAAGGTGGTTTTCTAATGGCTAAAACTTGTGCATGATTCTGTATCCTGGAAAATATCACTTTATTTTAAACAATATCACACAGGTTTGACATGAGGGCGAGAAAATGGTGACAGAATGTTAATATTTTAGATGAATTGACCTTTTACCTAAATGAGGTGATGCAACTCTCTGGTAAATGTGTCGCTTTTATTGTAATTGCTTGAGTGTTTGATTAATCTGCGTCGGGTTGCAGGTTTAAAGCCCATTTGAGAACTAAACCATCATAAAGTACAAAAGCACATATGAGGGAATCATATTTTTCTCCCTCTCAGAAAGTTTCTTCACATAATATGCAATATACAGCTTCACATTCACGACTCTGTTGAACATCATGTCCAATTCATCTGTGTATGTTCATTCATCACAGGCGATTCAGCAGATTAATGATGAGTTATCTGTCTCTTAATGACTGTCTGCCTCAGGGACGTGTCCTTAATGAGCAAATCTCTGTGAGGATATATTTATTCTCTCTCTCTCTCTCTCTCTCTCTCTCTCTCTCTCTCACTCAGTGTCACTTTTATTTCATTGCTTTCCTGCGTCATACCACCTGAGCATATTAAAAAATGAATTCTTGCCAGAGGATCAAGTTTATCGGATATATCAACCATGTGAAAGCCTGAACGCAAATGTTCATCTATTTGAATTCACACAATAAACATTTAGATGTAAAATGTATTTATATGAATTGCACATGCAATATCCATCCAGTTGGATTACACAATTTTATATAAACTTAATGTAATGCATATTTGTTAGTCATATATAGACCCAGTGTAAATGAAACGAAGCATGTATGATTTTTGCTGATAAACTGAATGTGTTTTAAATGCACAATAACCAGGTCTATTATCGTCAATGATTTGAATAATTTGTTTCAATGTCATACATTTTATTTGCTTGTTCCACAGACATATTTGAACTACGTTTAGTTTGGGATTTTGGTTCACATTTATGCTTTCATGTCTTTTATTTTGTAGTTTTCATAGTTCCTGTTTGTCATGTCCGTCATGATCATGTCATGTACTTCCCTATAGTCTTATGTGTAATGTTCTGATTGGTTCTTGTTTCATCAGCTCTGTTTTCTCATTGGTTCATTGTCTGATTGTTCACAGGTGTTTCTTTGTTCCCTGTATCCGCTGTTGGTGAGTTTACGTTTGTTCAAGTTTAGTTGATGTTCCAAGTCAAGCTTTTGCTAAGTCTTTTGCTTGTTTTGTGTTTCTTTCATGAATAAACTGCACATGGGTTTGCACTACTTGCCTTCAGTGGACATGATTACACATACTTTTTAGTAAATGCAGTTGTTTTCACAATTAACAGATGTATGCTGATTCGTCTTAATGAATGCACTTTGAAAATATGATTATTTAGATAAAATAAAAAAAAATGCAAATAGTTAATAATTATAAACCATGCCATGATTTTTGAGTGCATAAGTTTCACTTGACTGACAAATGTGCATCACATTACATGCATATGCAAAAACTATGTTATCCAATGTAAATCCAAATTGATTGAAATGTAATATGCAATTCAAATAGGCCACATAAATCTTAAATTTAGACCTACTGTAAATATTTTGTTTAATGCATACTCACAACTTTTGTAAATTGACATTTGTGGCCTGAGAGTTTAATGTTGTTTACAGACATCAATGCATCTAATAAGATCTCATAAAAGTTTCTGTCCTGATATGGAAATAAGTGATTCACATAGCAGAGTATGAGGCTTTTACTCACTGTCAGCTGTTTGGAAATCTATTCTGGATGAAAGATTGTGTTATTGCCGTCAAGAAAAATGTCACATTCATGCAAGAGGCTCTTATGCTGACAACAGTATTTACTGAGCAAGTGTTAAATTAAATAGACACAGTAGGCTATAATGTCAAGCAGATAATTATGTTATCAGTCTTTCTTTAGATCAAAACATTGATTTATCCTGCTGAATGTGAAATAGTGTTGGGGAAACTACTTGAAATGTAGCTTACTAAGCTATAAGATACACATCATTTAACTTCGCATTCAACTACAATTAAGCTGTTCCTAAGCTGCTGAAAAAGTAGTTACTGTGGTGAAAATCCAGCTTTTAATGTTGTTTATATGTCTATGTGGTGTTTTTAATCTGCTTAAACCATGTGTAAGTTCATAAGTCGACACCATTGCTGAGTATTTCCTCCTTAAAACTGCAGTGAACCAAAGACAGTCTCAAAAACACGCTTTGAAATCGCTGGTGTTTCTGACGTCACAAACTACCTTGTAACCAATCAGATCAACGTGTGATCGTCAACCAGTGGATCTCTGAGCTGAGTGAGTGAGTGGAGGCGGGGCTCATTTGCATATTCATAGAACCGCGCATGCTAAATGAGGCAAGGGTGTCGAGTTACATTCAATTCATTTTTTTTTTACGGAAAAACGTTTAAATATGTCATTTTGGTGATCAAACATGAGTTTTAAGGGACACAATTATTGACTACAGGGGGACTTTAAGTGTATACAGTAAGACAATATAATAGAAATGGTCTGCATAACAGGTGATGGTGATCCATGTCATCATTGCATTAACCTGCACACAAGGACAGAGGAAATAAAGCTTGCTGTGTCTGATCAACCTGTTAAAAGCTTTTTCAGATCAACTTGTTAAAAGTGATAAAAGACTCGCTGATGTATTCTGTGAGGTGCTGCAACCGTGAGATATCAACATACCAGCACAATCAGTGTGTAATCAGATTTAAAGGGACAGTTCACCCATGGGTTTTTTTCCTACTATGGAAGTCAATAGCCACGTTTCCATTACAGATTTGGTCAAAACTTTTGCGATATTTTCTAAATGTATGTCAGTAAAAAAACGATTGCAAAATTACGGCGTTTCCATTGCGACTTCCTCTTGTGATAAATCATTCCAGAGGGTTTATTTATATCCCAGCCACCGCACTAGTCATTATTATTAATGGAAGGAGACGTAGGTGTGTTTTCCAAGCATTATTGGCAAGGAAAGAGTATTATACTTAAGAATATGAGGTGATTAATACGTCACATATGAGCGGTTTCTGGGTGTTTCTCCCTCATATCTGCTTCAAGCTTGTGATTATGGCATTTCTTTGTGGTTTAGAATCCAGTGTTCCTGTAATTCTTTTGTCTTTTATAAGTTTAATGAAAAAAACTCTTGTTTCTGTCCAAACATACTGCGTCATCTTTAAAGAATGATCATGTGACTTTTATCTAAGTCAGGTGACCTGTAAATGTGCAAAAACATTTCAGTTTTGTGAAATATTCCTTTTTCGAACTGCCTAAAAAACCACCTCATGCGAGCATAAAAACTTTTTTTTGCGATATATGGGAGTTTTTGCGAAATTGACGCGTTACATTTAAATTGTCGCAATTTGAAGGGTAATGGAAATACGGTTGCTGTAAAAACTGTCTGGTTACCAACATACAAAATATCTTTATTTGTGTTCAATAGAAGAAAGAAACTCATACAGGTTTGGAACAACATGAGAGTGAGTAAATAATGACAGAATTTACATTTTTGGGTGAACTATCCCTTTAATAAATCGTTCAGAAAACTCACGAGGTCGTATGAAGTCACAGTGATTTGTGAATTAGCAGGGATTGGTTTGCGATGTGGATTACTTCTAGTGTAGATTGTTGCTGTATTTATTTATTTATTTATGTTCCCTTTTATTCAGGTGGTGTTTGGGAAACTGAGCCTCGTTCTGAAACATGAAAGACACGTTCTTTTGCATTCATAAATCAGTAAATTGCATTGAAATGAATTTGACAATGTTCCCATGCTTCATTGTGACCTAATATAGACACATCCTTCTGCCAACCAGCAAAAACAAGTGTTTCAGTTTACCTATTTATTTGTACATTTCATCTAATTTAATGTGACGTGCAAAATGAAAGTAATTCATTTTCTGTGTTTCCTCGGGCAGATACGATCTAATATTCATCTCTGCAGAAAGTGATGACGCACGAGTTACTGCCGCAACACTAAAATTACATGCACACTTGCATTACAGTTGTGTGTAAAGGCGCTAAATGCATTAAATACATACCTACTGTACATACTAGGCCTAGATATAGCAGATATAAAACAAGGGCAATGAGCATTTACTGCAGATGCATGTAAATAATGACTCCGAATCAATGTTAGAATCATTATTCAATACCGTTTAATGAGCTCTGTCTCCATTCTAGGTCAGGAATCAATACATGTGATTACTTTTACAGCTTTACATGATGAAGGCATATTTATTTTATATAGTTTTGTGTAAACCGTGATGCCGAGACAGAAAGTAATGGCTGTTTCTGCTGCTCGCTAGAGTCTCTGAAGACTTGCTTTGTCAAACTTTGCAGTGTTGTATTAATAGCAGGTCATTTCTCCTCTCCGGAGTTGAAGCTCTTCGTCTGAAGAAGCTGTTGAACTGACAGGAGTGCAAGAACAAGTGTCAGACTGCAAACAACCTGCTTCAAAGTCGGTGGGCGATGAAGCCCGTATCATATTTGATACGCACATTTCTAAGGCCTCTACATGATCAACATCTGCTGATAAACCTGTCGCTCACAATCTCCTCCAGTCCTTCTGTCGTCTGATTAATAGTTTTAGTATAATTGTGTAAAAGTCCTCCTTCACGTGTGTTTTTTCTGTGAAAATACTGATTTTTATGAAGCAAACATATATTGTTAGTAATATTTCAAGATGAACACTTGAAATACTTTATTATCCAAACATAATTTTTTGTTGATAAATCACGAGTCTCAAATATGATCATCAGGCTTTTAAAGAAGGTTTATTTGTTCATCTCTCAGTCATCATTTGTATTGCATTGCATTATAGGTTTTAAAACTACAGAGCTTTGATCATAAAACTAAACATTTAAAATATCATCTTACTATATGATTGGCAGATGTTGATATTTATATGCAGCTTATGTAAGTATCTGCTATAAAGATCTCATTGATTTACATTATACAAGCATCAGAATTGAATCTTACATTTTGTTCATATAAAGAACATCTGCATCAAAATTTGCATATTTTTGCTCAGTTTGACCCACTGAATAAAATCCTCGAGTTCGAGCTTCATATTTTCACTATATCATGAGCCATTAAAGCCTGACGTGTCAAACATGAGACTCAACAAAAAATACATATGCAAACTTTTTTATATATGAAGAGTTCAGATGCAAAAGCCTCTAAGTGCATCTGAAATTTTCTTCTAAAATGAGCATTTTTATCAAGCTCGTATATTTAAGTTCAGTAATTTCACTTAAATGACCATTAATAGTTAAATAACTGAACATAAACATACAAGCTTGATAAAAATGATCATTCTAGAAGAAAATTTCAGATGGCACTTAGAGGCTTTTGCATCTGAACTCTTCATATATTCGTCTAAAGGTTTAATAAACTGTTCCTTTTTAAAAAATTGATTTTATTTCATATGTCAGACTTTACAGGGTGAAACATGTCTTTCCTTCCTTCCTTCCTTCCTTAGCCAGCCACAAGTCTCCATATTCTGAATGAAAACGAACACAAAGAAAGTTTGTTGTTGACTAAAGGCAGACATTAGACACATTTGCAGAGAATGATTACATTTATTCTCCCAGACTATGTCATTTATTCCCTAAAGCGACCAAAATCTAACTCTGAAGCGGAGAACACCTGGACAGTGACATAGATCACCCATATCTGTGAAATCCATGTGTGATCCTCATTTCGCTGGTCTGACGCCACAGGGCAACAGAGTCCCACACATGCCAGGAAGACTATATGTGTCTGAAAGCATCATAAGTTAACTTAATAACTATTGATTCCTTCCTCACACACTGAAAATCTTCCAACTGCAACTCAACGCCAGTGTAAGACTTATGAATAATAAGTCCCGCTGGATATTACACCATTTGTCTTGCACTGGCCTTGCTGAAGATTAAATCTGCTCTTATTGTTTTGCCATGAAGATTTTCAGTGTGTCCGGAATGAATCGATGGTCGTTATTTAAAGTTAACGTATGGTTTCAGAAGACTTTATAAAAGTCATGTGGCACTTTGGGATTTTCCAGATTTGGGACAGCATAAGTGTATATTGTATTTACTGTATATAGGTAAGGTACTATGGACAGTTAAATGAAATGATAATGGACTCTACCGTTCAGAAATTTGGGGTCAGTGAGATAAAAAAAAAAAAAAAGTTTTTGTAAGCAGTCTCTTCTGTTCATCATTTATTTGATCAAAAATGCAGTTATTATATAGGAAAATATAAAGGAAAATATATATAGGAAAATATATAGGTATTTACTGTATATAGGTATATACTGTAAATATATAGGAAAGTGTTCCATTATATAGGAAAAAGTGGCCATGATATTCATAGATTCTCTATGTGTAAATGAGGGAATATGAGCATCAAAATTTGTATAAAGCATTCCATGTTTGTTAGATGTCAAATGATAAGCTGAATTAGTGATTGCAGACCGGATTTGACAAGGTCTTTAAGTGGAACCGAACAATAGACGTGAATTAAATGGCATGAGAAAGAGAGATTATTATCACAGTTCGTTCCTGACTGGTAATGATTCACAATTGGAAAGTTCAATACAAATGTTTTGTATGATGTGATTAGATATGCAAGTGAGATGGTGTGATAAAAACATATTTGTGGAGTGAGATTCATATTTGTGGGATTAAACAAGCATTATTCCAAGATATTGTCCAAGTGTCCTTTACTATGGACAGTTAAATGAAATTACACTGTACTCTACCGTTCAGAAATTTGGGGTCAGTGAGATAAAAAAAAAAAAAGATAAAAAAAAGTTTTTGCAAGAAGTCTCTTCTGTTCATAATTTATTTGATCAAAAATACAATAAAATTGCGAAATATTATTACAATTTAAAATAGTCATTTTCTATGTGAATATATAATAAAATGTCATTTATTCATGCAATCAAAGCTGAATTTTCAGCTTCATTATGTTATAACAGCATTATAAACCATACTGTCAATTTTGATCAATTTAATGCATCCTTGATGAATAAAAGTATTAATTTCTTTCTTTTTTTAAACGTACTGATCCCAAACTTTTGAACGGTGGTCTATATATGTGCATATATATATACAGTATATATACTGTATATGACTCTTACACAATCTTTATAAGTGAAGTATATTCATAATAAAGTCTGACTTCCAAATTTGAAAATTGTATTTCTTTGAGATGCGAGTGCACAATGTCACGTGAAAAATGGTGGCATAGCCTAAATGGAGATGTACTCAGTCAGTGATAATAAAAAAAAGTTGCCACATAACATATGATAAACCTGATTAGCGAATGTTTGAAGAGACACGGTAAATGCCTGTCTGTACCACAGAACATGATCTATAAAAGAGATTAGATCTAGGTGACATGAAATATTGATAAGAGACAGACAATAAAAGTGACAGCTGTCATTAATTTTTCATACAACATTCAGGACTACATAACTTCCAGGGAAGCTGAGATCTCCATTCACCCATGAATTTAGCACATTGATTATATCCCAGAATCGCTTAACTGTAAAGAGACAGGTTAGTCCATCTTTATTTCTCCTTGACAGATCTGCCTCTCAATCACCCGTTCTGTCCGTCCCAGGAGCCTGTGATCTGGACAAGACTCTGACGTCCACTGTTGGGGAAAGTTACTATTAAAAATAATGTTATTGCATTCATCCCTAAAAAAGTATAGCCTAACTAATTGCATTAGGCCTAGTTCATTTTAATGGAAAGTAATGTGTTATGGTGCTTTTGCGTTACTTTTTCTCACCAGAGCTTGCTTGTTTTTGCCGTTTGTTTTTTTTATAACAAAATAAAAGTTATATTTTTGGCAAATGCAACGGTCCTGTCCCTCCATAAGTGAAATGAATAAGCATCAGGCTGAAAGAAATGCGAATTCATGCAAATGCAAATTCATCCTTCCTGGATTACAGAAGAATTGCATGTTGGGGAAGAAAGTTCAACACTCTTACTTCAGCAATAAAAACTAAAACAACATGCATGAAACACAAATATGATGTTTATCTAAAGTCATTTGGACGTAAAAGTATGGTTGAATTGGATCATCAAAGGTCAGCAGCAAAGACATTAGTTAATAAAGTGAGATTAAATGCTTAAAGTAGTGCAGTGTTGTTTTAACCCCAAATTTGGGTCAAATTTGGGTCAAATATGGACGAACCCAACCATTGGATTAACATTTAAAATAATTTAAAATTTAAAATAATTTAAACATGATTTAAAAATATTAACCCAACGGCTAGGTTTGTCCATATTTGACCCAAATTTGGGGTTAAAACAACCCAGCATTTTTTAGAGTGTATATTTGTATTATTTAACATAATTGCATGTTTGCATCATATTATTATTTATTTTGTGGATACTGAATCTGTTTTTGTGCAAGTGAGATGAATAAATGCATGCTCATATTTAGGGGCCGTTTACACAATATTGTTTTTGACTAAAAACGTAAAAACGTTCATTTGCATGACAAACGTCTAGGGGCCTGAAAACGCAAACTTTTGAAAATGGGTTTCAAAGTGCAACTTTTTTTGAAAACGATACTGTTATAGTTTATTATAAAACAGCGAATTTGTGAAAACAGTGTCATGCACATGCGTATTACATGCGTACATGTGCTTAATTTTACAAAGTGACATCGCCATCTACTGGCCTGACATGAATAATACAGTGTTTTTAATCGTTTTCATGGATCCGTGTGAATGAGGATCGTCTTCTGTACAAGAAAAATACAAAGGAAAAACTTTGCTGTTTTTTTGCACATAATTGGCGTGTAAACGTATTGAAAAATGTAACTCAAATATTTTGTTGTAAATTTAAAAGTAATGCATTTCTGATAATAGACAAGTAGATTTCTCATAAATATATATCTGATTACATAACTCGCATCACTTATGAACTCCAACACTGTTTATGTCATATACTGTTTTAAATATTGGTTTTGATGATGTTGATTTAGTGAACCCATGAACTATTGTAATGATTGTCTTAATTGATCTCAGGTCAGTTTGTAATTTAAGTAAAGTTCGTTTTTAATGAATACTAATAGGCTTATAAATGTATAATACAAAAAGGGTAATGCTTTAATTGCTTTAAATGGCTAGTTCTAATACCACACAAAAACTACACAGAACCTTCATATTTAATGTTTAATTTGTAGATAGATTACACTTTCGAGAAAACATTTGCATTTGGTTTGTCATTATAATTGTTTGGGCAGTTCTTCATTTTATGAAGTAATTGATTCAATTGATTAAAATCACCACAAAATCAAAATTGACAATTTTTTTTTTTTTTTTTTTTTTTTATGGAATATTGCAGTATCTATTATAAATGATTTATCCTTTCACATCACTATTTATTTATTTGAAATTTCACTCATATGAGATCCACCAATAGCAAACCGCAACCACCCAACCATCCAATCAATTCCCCACGGACAAAATCAAGCCCCGCCCACATTTGTTCTTGTCCCAGAAGCGTTTCAATATGAGAGAAAAGACCATTGCAACTTTCGTTTCATCCCGACTTTAAAGCTGCCACTTGACCTCTAAGCAAAATGATGTGAATTTTTGGGATGAGAAATTATATATAACCACGAAAGGAAGAAAAAAGCAGGATGACTTTGGTTTCTGTCTTCTCGTCGGCTCCCGCTTGAGTGTTTTAAACATGAAAAGGTTAATCTCTCACAGTAGCGTGCTGTTCTGGTCTTCTGTTTTCCACTGGACACTGAGACTCGACGCGGACACACACAGCGCTTCATATTGACCGAGTGTCTGTTCACTTGTGCTTAAGTGCATCTGGCTTCTCTGTGTCTTCTGCTCAATACGAGAGGCCGATAATACAGCAGGACATTAAATGTTCTTCTGCTCTCAGAGGAAATCATATGCAGGATACTTTGATCATGAGTATCAAACGCCGTCCTCATGATGGAGAGAAGCTTTAGAGAACCGAGAGCTCTTCATTTCTGCCCTGATTTCACTGAGATAAATGTGAAAAGGTCATCTTGTGAAAAATATTTTACTCGTGTGTGTGTGTGTGTGTGTGCAGAGATGATTACTAGTTATATTCTCTAAAGTCTTGATATATTTATTTTGAGTTTAACTTTGAGTATAACACACACTCACAGACACACACACACTTTTCTCTCACACATGCACACACACACACACACTCTCACACACACAGACACACACACACACTCTCTCTCTCTCACACACAAACACACACATTTACACACTCACATGCACACTTTCTGTCTTTCACACACACACACACACACACACGCAGACAATCACACACACACACAGACAATCACACACTCTCTCTCTCACACACACACACACACACACACACGCATAGACAGACACAGACACTCAAAGACACACACATACACACAGCAATCACACACACGCAGACAATCACACACACACGCATAGACAGACACAGACACTCAAAGACACACACAAACACATGGACACACACACACACACACTCTCTCTCTCTCTCTCTCTCTTTCACACACGCATTTACACACTCACATGCACACTTTCTGTCTTTCAAACACACACACACACACACACACACACACAGACAATCACACACTCTCTCTCTCTCACACACACACACACACACACACACGCATAGACAGACACTCAAAGACACACACACACACACACACAGAGACACACACACACACATACACACTCTCTCACACACTCACACACAAACTCATTTACACACTCACATGCACACTTTCTCTCTTTAACACACGCAGAAAATCACACACACGCAGACAATCATACACCCTTACATTCACACACACACACACACACACACACACACACAGAGACACACACACATTCTCTCACACACACACACACACACACACATTCTCACACACACTCACACACACACACACACACACACACACACACACTCTCTCTCTCTCAATAGTTTTATTCTGAGTATAAATTTTGTATTGTGACTAAATTAGGTCAATCTGTTCCCAAATGATTTCATACGCCAGTGACAGATGCTGAGTTTGCGCTATTGATAAGCTTTATCCAAATTTCAACAACTGTTCACCATAATTATGATTATCTATGATTCCCAAACCTAATTTAGTTCAGCTAGATGGCTCACACCGAGAGAGAAATCTCAGATGGTTTTCTCTTGACGTATTCTCCTCAAAGACAGAGAGCAAAGCTCCTCGTTTAACTGCAGCATCATTAAAACAGTTATTGATTAGATTGACCTTTGTTTTCTTTTGTTAATCAAATGCATATGAAGAGGTGTGTCAGACCACACAGACAACCAAACATTTCACCGGTAATTGTCTGCCAGCGCTGTTATTGATCAAGATGTCCTCAGGCTTTCTCTTGAGGAATCAATCTCTTCGTGTCTCATTCCATTATCTCGAAAGAATCAAAGTCTTGATAACTGATAATCATAAACGTCAGACTGGATTGTCAAACACAATCAGACAGTACAGTAATTATTATTATTATTTTACTTATGCATTTGCAATAAAACAATAGACACACACAAGCAGACACACACACACACACACACACACATACATATGTTGGATGATGTATTAGAATTTAAAGATTTACATTTTATAGTGACATATGTAATAAACTCTAATATTTTAAATAATAGTGATTATTTTATAAACATTTTATTTAGTCAAATTCTTGGAAATGTTTTATTCAAATGGTGAACTTACAGTTTTTTCCAATTGCTAACAGACACAATTTTGCAAACTAAGCTGGTTTTATCAAAATACTTAACACAATTCACAAAACCACACACCCAAACCACATATAGCATTATAGCATTATCAAAATCAAACTTTTGCACGAAATGGCGCACACTTCATTCATATTAGCAGATTTTTGTCTAAGCAACTACACAGTGTTGGGCGTAATGAAGAGCACTCTCATCTTTAGTATGCTTTGCCATAATACTAAGCACTCACACAAAAGCCTAATTGATAATTTATTTGACAGTGCCTTGATTACCCTTTGACCTTGTCTTGTTAATAATAACGAGGGCTGTTGATTGAATGATGTGGGCGGGGCTGGTGCTGTTCTCCTGTCACTCACACGCGCACGCGCACGCACTCACTCGCGCGCACGCTGGATGCTGATGCTGGATTCGCTCACTGAGAGAAAGAGCATCTCCTGCAGTCAGTGTGTGTAACACTGGAGTCCCGCGGAGTAGACTCACTCTCTGCATGTCCATGAAAGCCAGAGGATCCAAATACCAGAAAAGAGTGTCGTTTTCTGAGGATGAAGATGAGCAGTGCTGGAAAGAGGAGAACGGCGGAGTGGACGCACATCACCTGACGACCAGAGACTCTTCAGCGGGATATTACCGACACAACATGTGAGTGTGTTCACACAACTCCACAAACTCACGCGAAGCTCTCTGAGCTGACTGGAATGACGCACAACGCGTGAAAAAGGCACAATAAGTCATTTTAATAATATGAAAAGTCAAAGGAATGAGATTAAATAGGCTGTGTTTCTATGAGTAAAATATTAACGTAAAATATTACGTTTTTTTAACAGAAAACCTGAAGTGATTTCTAATTAAAATACATTAAATACTTTTCATATGTTGTTTATTTCCCTCTCTAAGTAATTTTTCATTAATAACATGACACAATAACAAATGTAGAAATTACGTTAAAAGGTTAAACGACGTTTTAAAATATTTTTTATTTTTATTTTCTAATTTAAGCTGTGACATAAACCTTAAAGCGCCACCTAGCGGATGGTAATTTGCCCACTGAAGATTAATGAACTTGTGTGGATTTACTAAATCTAGCTAAATCTGACCAAATCTTCCGTCTTGATGACGTCATTATACGAAAAGCTATTTATTAATAAACAAAGTCTTTCAAAATCACTCAATCGTTAAAAATACGAAAGTCCATCAGATTAATGTTATTATATGTGTGTATATATAGCCTATTTTTAGACTATCATAATGTAAACAAAAAGTGCAAATAAACATCAACCATGTCAGTATTTATTGTGTAAAATTATTTATTGCAGTTTCTTAAAAACTAGCCTGTATAATTTCCATCACAATGAAAATAATAGTTTTTTCAAAAGATAATCAAAAATGTGATGTGTGAGGGAAAATAAGCCTTAGATGCAATTTTGTTAAATTATGCAAAAACAACAAAAAAGACATTTTACACCTACAATGTTTTGAATCTCATTTCCACCACCAGACAATTCTATTAAACGTCATCCATGTTTGCATTTACATTTAAATGTACTACGTGTTTATCCAGTAAGATCTTGATTGACAGCTCCAGGTCATGCATGGCTTCCTACAAGTGCTTTATTTGACTCTTTCAAAACATGTGGTTTTAGTATGAGTCAAACTTCAGTCATATGAAAGCATGCTGATCCTACATGCATGACATAGATAAATGCACAAATATTGATTTTATCAAGGTACAGTACACATTTTACCAGCTCATGTTTGTAAAATGAAATGCAATTCAGATATGTCCACTGTTGACAAGGCCGCATTAATGCGCGGGCTTACCTGGGCTGAAGCCCGGGGGCCTCCCAAGTTCAGGCCAGGGGCCTCCCATGTTCAGGTTCATGATGAGCTGAAAAGGTCATATTGTTTTGTAACTTGTCAGGTTTTCTGTCAATCACTCTAATCGCATGTTACATGTCTGAGTGACCCACGTGGCCCCATAAGCCCCGTTCACACAGCCAGCGATTTTGTCGCTGTATAGTCTCTGTACTGTGAAGTCGCTTGGGCGTTGGTACGTACTAGTGCTGTCGCTCTAATGTTATTGGTGGACTACTCGTCTGGCCACATCTATACAAAACACCATCAACTATATTATCTTAATTTGACTAGGAATTAGGCTCAAAAGAAACAGTATGCTGTTTTTATATCACCACAGCAGTGTTCAGTGGATTAAATCATTTACTAGATTAACGATCGATCAATCAACAAATTCAACTCACCCATACTGTCATAAATCACTAAAACGTCATCCGAATTTGACAAATAATAAATTTTCTTTTCCCTAATAGTCAACATAATGCAGGGGAAACTGTAAAATGAACTGCAGCAGTGCTAAACTTGCATCATAAAACTACAACACTCGAACTATAAATGTATGAATTAAACTCACTGAGACTGTCGACAGTTTCTTTTCCATGCATCATTTTATTATATCCATGTTTGTGGTTATTACAGTCAAATCATATAAAACAGTGAAATCGCCCTCGAACTCTTCTGTCTTGCCTGCACTCGAGACTCGAGACGGTGACGTGAGCTCCACTGAAAGGCTTCTTTCCTATTGGTTGTCGCTCACGAAAATCGCTTCTCATTTGCATTAAGTTGAAATTTCTCCAACTGTGATGTAGATTAGAGATATTACACTTTTATTTTAAAATGAGACTCAATAAATCGAGGGGATGGGGGGCCTACAAAATCTCTCAGCCCCGGGGCCTAATATCAGGTTAAGGCGGCTCTGTTGAACATTAAAATATTTATAAAATTAATTAAACTAATATTTTTTACAGGAGCTCAAACCTGAAAAGCTGAAAAGAGATTGTTATATTTTCTCATAAGCATGTTTCATTGTGCAAAAGTTGGGATTTTTTTCACTCATTTTCAAGTCTTCTTTATCAATTAAAAAGTATAGCACAACATTTGAGGTCCTGCTCATGTCTGTGGCGCAAAGTTCAAGTACTCGTGATGGGCAATGATATAGTGATAGATTTGGCCACTAAAGAAGTACGACGGCTGTCTTGATTTATGACCTCTGTGTTGACGTTTGCTTTTCAGGATAGACATGATAATGAATGAATTCAGATCTGGAAGTGGTCTTTCAATACATCAGCGAGTCAGAATGAGCATTTGTGTGAGTGATGCTTTCATTAACGGTGGATGTGCTTCTGTGCACATGCTGTCCAGACTCTGAAATGCCCACAGATGTTGATCTGCGTGTTGTTTCTGAGTAAAACAGAGCTGCAGAATGACAGATATAGGCCTTGACGATGTGTGTCTGTGTGAAGCATTGCTGTGTGTGAACATATACATAGCAGACACGTTTAACTCTCACTTCTGCACATGATTAACAACGAGCTGCATAATTTACATCAATCGATCCATTTTTCACCATAACGGAGAGGGTGTTTTAATGAAAGGAATAGAAATAGCTTCAGCTCACTTTTTCCTCTCTTTCTCCATAAATGTGATTCAACTCAGAATTTCTGATTTCTTTGCTCCAATTTGCTTTTACCATGTGTCACTTTTTACAGCAACATCATCATCATCCTTAATATTAGGAAAGCATTCGTATTAGATGATGTGAAATTTCAACAAAAATTCCTCAAAACAGATCATCTATGTCTGATATTAATATTCAGTAAACAATATACTGTAGCCTGTCAACCAGGACCATTAATTAGCCAATATTTGACCATTTCAATTATTATTGCACCTTTTTGAGAGTGTATGTTCATTAAACAAACACTGAATGTTCTCACAACATTCTGCAAACCTAAAAACAACATTCTGTCTTCATGATGAAAACTGTCCTGGCGCACCTTAAAAATGCATGTTCTGAAATCATATTGGGAACAAAAAACATGTGTTAGGTGGGTTATGATCTTAAATATGAATGCTTATGCTTAAATGCTTGATATTCATCATGTTGTAGACAAGTATAAATTGAGCCATATGCACAAATCTAATTCATTTAAAAAGGCGGTCAATAAAGTAAAGTGTGTAGCTCAAGAAAACGCCAAGGTCATGGGTTTGATTGCCAGGGAATTCATGAATTGATATATACGTTGAATGCATGTAATGTAAATATATATATTTTTAAGAGAGTTTTTCTTTGTTTCTCACTACATTTGGTCATTACATGATTTTGATGACGTTGCATGCAGAAGGAAGTTCACTCAAACTTCTCTCCAGAGCAGATAAAGTGGTTTTCTGGTTGTCTGCTAGAGTCCAGGGGTTTTAGGGCTCTGCGTTTATTGAATCATGGTAGAGTTTGAGCCGCAGATTTCCAGCTGAACGCTTCTCCTCCTCTCCGCCTCACGTGACGTGACCTGAGCTGTGTGAAATCAATTACACTGCTCAAGTAAATCCTGAAGACCGGGTCCAAATTCAGCCTTTAAATTAAGCAAACTCATTCTATTAGGGCTGTACGATATATATCGTTGTAGCATAAGTCACACCGTATGTCAAGTATAGGGATCGTAGTCGATCTGTACGGATTAATTGCATACTAACATTATAAGGGCACCCCAGGAAACATTATAAAATAACAAAATAATCCATCTCATGGGACCTTTAAGAATCAACTTAAAAATTACCCAGTGTAGCTTTAAACAAGTGATTTTAAACCATTTCAGTGGAAGAAGACGCGAAAGAGAACTCAATCCAAAATACGCGCTGAACACCGAATCCTGTGCTCTTTCGCGTCTGTTTGTACTTTAAGGACACGTGCACGCAAAATACGTAAATGCATGCACGTAAACACAACCGCTTATGGCTGAACGTAAACTATTCAGAAAGAATATGGATGCGTATCATTAGATCCGGTGTATTCGCTCTTAAAGTGACAGCAGCCTAATAAACCTGATGCTGTCTGTGTCATTAATGTTAACCAAACAACAAAATAGAAGCTTTTTATTTATGTTTAATTTATACAGTGAAGAATATGCAGTGTTATTTTACATTTGATAATTCAATTTCTGTATCTGATTCTGAATACTGTTAGATTTACCTGAAAAACTAAAGCAGTTTAATTTGTATTTATCTATGCTTGTAATTTGTTTATTATTTTCTATGCAGATTCGCAAAAAAATCACCTAAATCATTCTAGAATGATTAATTCTTCCAAATAGAGCTTTTCAAGTCATCTGGTGGATTTTTTTTTTTTTTTTTTTTCATTTCGCATTATACATAGCATGCAGTAGATACACTTTTGTTTGATGTCTTGAATGTTATTTTTATTTATTTATAAGAGAACAATAACAGAATCAATACGGTTTCTTTCGGCTTTTTTATTTCTGATTCTTTTTTTAATGTGTTCTTGAGATTTGCTGGCACTGTGTGCTTTGTTTTGAAGGATTATACTGTGTTGAAGCAGAGAAGTGTGTTTGTGGCGTAATGTGTTTTATTAGTTTAATACAGCATGATTGAGGCTCAGGAAACAGTGTTGGTGGATTCTCTGAGATTTAGGGAGTTTAAAAGCACAGAATTACTGGCAAAAGTCATGGAAATTCATTGGTCAAAAGGTGTGGAAACCCTTTCAGAATAAACGTGTAATAAATAGAAGAGTTCTAGTACCAAATTCCCAACTCCCAACCAATTCCCCAAATGTTTAGGATGTTTTTTAGACTTTGTATGATACAGATTGTTGAGAGGAAAGTATAGGATTCGACTGACTGCATTCAAACCTGCAGCTTTCACCATGATGTATGTCTCAAGATGTCAGGAGTTTGTCAACTAGCCGAAAGCCCACAGGCTCAATAACTTTTAAAGTCTCCCTGTTGTCAATCATTTTATTCCTTAACTCATCTTTCATCACCAAAATGACATTTAAATGTAACTCGACACCCTTGCCTCATTTAGTATGTGTGGTTCTATGAATATGCAAATGAGCCCCGCCTCCACTCACTCACTCAGCTCAGAGATCCACTGGTTGCCGATCACACGTTGATCTGATTGGTTACAAGATAGTTTGTGACGTCAGAAACACCAGTGATTTCAAAGCGTGTTTTTGAGACTGTCTTTGGTTCACTGCAGTTTTAAGGAGGAAATACTCAGCAATGCTGTCGACTTATGAATTTACACATGGTTTGACTTAAAGCATATTAAAAACACCACATAGACACATAAACAACATTAAAAGCTGGATTTTCACCACAGGGGGACTTTAATACTGTAATAAGTATTCACTGTTGCCTGTTCTGTTCCCCTCGAGTGCTTACTAAATGTGAGTCAGCTGGATTTCAGCACAGACGTCACTCCACCTGTTGTCTGAACGTGGCATCTGTTGCGTTTCATTAAAAAGCTATTAAAAGCCAGAGGGCGATCTCGCCTTCAGCAGGACCGTCCGACCCGAATCACCTCAGCTTTGCATCCCCGTGGGATCACGTCTCTGACGACACGCCACTTCTCATCTCTCTCACTCTGAGAGACACTCAACATGTTGGATGAAGAGTGACGTGAGGTTTAGCCAAGTGACTATACGTGCACTTCCATTTGGATGAGCGTATAGGGTCTGACTGTCAACCATATGGAACTGGATAATATTCTGAATGTTCTGATCCAATCTGACTTCTGACATGTAATGCTGCCTGAACCATAATCACACACGGTTCGTTCGTTGGCCAGAGGAGAACTGGTTTGTCCCAAGGTTTTTTTCTCCATTCTGTCACTGATGAAGTTTTGGTTCCTCGCCACTGTCGCCTTTGGCTTGCTTAGTTGAAAACATTTAATTTAATATTCAACAATATTATTGATCTGCCTGCATTGACACCATTATATGAGTACTGAACTTATGCTGGACTGTGACACTAATTTTCAATTCAATTCAATTCAATTCACATTTATTTGTATAGCGCTTTTCACAATACACATCATTTCAAAGCAGCTTTACAAAAAATGCACATTACAATTTAGAGTGATCTGTTATCAGAGGTCACTGTCTAAGTTATGTATTTCAGAAATGTACTTAAAATCACAGTTAGCAAAAAAGGTATTAATTTAAACAATGTAATGATTTAATCCAGAAGCAATGAGCTCATTGAAGTCATGAATACTTGTTTGTTAACAAATTATCATGGCATTTAGAAAAATGTAGCATTGGTGCACATTCAGAGTTGGCATCATCTGAAGTCTTCGCGGGGTTTGGCGTCGTCTCGTCACAGGTGTTGGTCATCTGAAGTCTTCATAAGAGGCTGGAGACCCAAACTGGAGCTGACATACTCTCTCGTTACCTCAGGATGAGCATCCCGAGATAAAACAGAGAAGCAACTAGAAAATAATTAGCATTAAGCAAGAATAATCATGTGCATTTGATCTGATATAACTCTATAAGGTGAGGAGATGCATTATATGAATGCTAGGCTAAAGAGATGCGTCTTTAATCTTATTTTCTTCTAGAAACAAACTTTGTTGCATTATTTAACTCTGCTTTGAAACAATCTGTATTGTAAAAAGTGCTATATAAACAAAGCTGACTTGACTTGATTGTAATGCACACAAGGTATAAATACTTGTTTTTCACTCTGCAGGAAATCCTCGGATGCTTTCCCCCATCGCAGGATGACCCTAACGCGAGAGAAGGGTCGACGCCAGGCGATTCGTGGACCGGCGTTCATGTTCAACGCTCGGGGAAGCAGTCTCACAGCAGAAGAGGAACGCTTTCTAGACGCAGCGGAGTACGGGAACATCCCAGTGGTCCGAAAGATGCTAGAAGAATCATCCACGCTCAACGTGAACTGCGTGGACTACATGGGACAGAACGGACTGCAATTAGCCGTGGGTAACGAACACCTAGAGGTCACCGAGCTTCTCCTGCGACGAGACAACCTGGCCCGTGTCGGGGATGCCCTCCTGTTAGCCATTTCCAAAGGTTACATACGAATCGTGGAGGCCATTCTGGGACATCCGTCATTCGCGAGCAGCGAACGATTGACCCGAAGCCCCTGCGAGTTGCAAGACGACGACTTCTACTCATACGACGAGGACGGCACGCGGTTCTCGCCCGATATCACTCCGATCATCTTAGCCGCGCACTGCCAGAAATACGAAGTGGTGCACATGCTACTAATGAAAGGCGCCAGGATCGAGCGACCACACGACTACTTCTGCAAGTGTGCCGAGTGCACGGAGAAGCAGAGAAAAGACGCGTTCAGCCACTCGCGGTCGAGGATAAACGCGTATCGTGGACTCGCTAGCCCGGCGTATCTCTCTTTATCCAGCGAGGATCCCGTACTGACCGCGCTGGAGCTGAGCAATGAGCTCGCCAAGCTCGCCAACATCGAAAAGGAGTTTAAGGTAGGAGGACTGGACCAACATGGTGATTTTTTTTTTTAAATGTGCACCACATTTTTTTGCTTTAATATCATGTTTTGATTTTTTATTTATTTTTCCTTAAATATTCTGCATAATAGTTTTATTGGCCACGTACACACAGCAACGTTTTGGGGAGTCAAAGCCACTTTTTAATTAAAAGAGCGAATCTTTTAAATTATTGCGTTGCATGAAAATAATACAGGAGTCACTCTTGCGTTTCCATCCAAAGTTGCGAATTTAACTTATGCACAACTTTGGATTATCGCATAAAAATAAAAGAATAAAGCAACGTTTCCATCCAGTGATCCGAAGAAAACAAAATCGTCACTTCCTGATAAACTGAAGCTAAATATCACTAAGAAAAAAGTCACGTCTTTTTTGATGCGCATCGGGGAATTGATTCGGTAAATGTGTTTCCATCGTAGTTTATGCACGTTTTCTTATTGGATAAAAAATTGATGCCACTCAATTGAGCGCATTCGTTTTTTATGTGCTTTTTTAGAATTTATGCGCATCTGTTTCCATCCACGTTTTTTTTTTTAATGCGATATCCCAAAAAATGCACATAAAAATAGGTTGATGGAAACATAGCTAGTGACAGTCGTGAAAACGTGTTTGCAAGTGTTATGGTAGCAAGATATACTATAATAGTTTTTGTTAATATTTTATTTTTACAAAAAAAATTGTTGTGTTTGTTATTTTTATTTGTTTTATTCTTATAGTTTTTAGTTTATTTAGTTAATTTAAGTTATTTTTGTACTTTTTTTTTATTCCCGCTCTCTCTTTCCTGATCCCGCCCGCGCCTTCTAATGTTTTGTCCCGTTCCCGCCAGAATTGCATGATATAAAGTCGCATTTGCATGTTATAAAATCAGAAAACTCGCAATTCTGAGAAAAAATGTAAGTCTTTTTTTCCTCAGAATTGAACTATATGAGCTAATTGAACTATAATAGAAAAGTCAGAATTTCGAGATATAAATTGCGAGAAAAAAGTGATTGTGAGGTAAACTTGCAATTGTGAGTTTATATCTCACAATTCTGACTTTTATAACTCGAGTTTATGTTTATATGAGAGAAAAAGTCTGAATAGCGAGTTTATACCACACAATTCTGACTTTATAAATTGCATTTTACAGTCAGAATTATGAAATTAAAAGTCGCAATTATCATTTAAATTGTTTTATTCCGTGGCCGAAACAAGCTATATGTATTCGTACGATGTGCATTGTGTGAAATTGTGTGATTTTGATAAAAAATAAGCTTGAAGGTGGGGTGAAGCAGTTCGTAGGAAAACGTACGGTTTCATTTGAATTGGCCACAAATTCGCCAAAACCATAGTTAGGCTATGTGTCATTGCCATGAGATTGTGTTGCCTATTTTTTCCAATTCCCACAAATAAATGACACTTCTGACTTTTATCGCATTTATCGCAGCAGGCAAAGTGTTTTTTTTTATTTGCTGTCGCATTAAAATACGCATGAAATTCTAACCCTGCGCCTGTAAACCATTTATTTTTGTTGCGCAACAGACGAATGACACTAAATACATTCGAGTAACTTTTATTTAATTTTTAGATATTAATGTTTTACCGTGATGTCCGATTCGTAAACATATGACTCTTTTGAGTTGTCTTTGATGAATCAGTCAAACAGATCTCGAATCGAATCAGATTCAGTGAATCGTTCAGAGATGACAAATGACTCCCTCACTGAACTGAGTCATAATGAACCTGTGTGAACGTGGCCACTCTTTCTCCAACTGCATTTTGTTGTGTTAAACATGAATTTCCTTCTCCATCCCAAACTCTCTCTCCATTTTAACAGCATTTTAACTTCTGTTGCGTGTGTGTATGTTTGTGTGTGTGCTGCCGCCATCGACAGGATAAAAAGAACCGTAATAAAGAGACATCGCAGCACAATGGCTTCACTCTGGTAAATATGTTTGACTACATTCACTAACTCAGACTAACAGTAAATGTGACTCATGCTTGCTGATTCAGCTTTTATGTCAAGGTTAGACTGTCTGTCAGCGTATCTGCTTGTCTGTCTGTCAGTCTGGACAATTGAATCACTGTAGATTTCGATCAGTGCCGAGCCAGAGATTCACTTCGAGCTCTCTCTTCAGCTCTGTATCAGTACAAGAGCTTCTATTTCAGACAGAATTATGAATTATGCCGTATGTTATTCTGCTGCAGATCTCATGTGTGTATTCAATGTTAACCGATTCACAAAAAACACTGATAGATAGATAAATAATAATGCATTCATGTGTGAATCTCACAAAGCCTGTCTAGAACAGGTCAAAATTCAAAAGAAATGAAAAATGATATATTTTGCATGAAGAAAATTGATACTATTTGTAAGCAAATCTCATTACCGTAATACAGTACAAATGTTCGAAAATTATCTTGTGTGACTTTTCAAGTATTAATTTGTGATGTTAATATATTTAAAGGTGGTACAACATTATGCAGATCAATCAAATGAAAAGTAAAACATCTGAATGCATTACAGTAATGAGAATTCAGAATTAATTTATGATTATTTATTGAATTATAAGATTTCTGTATATTTTATATGTTTATTTCTTTTGATTTGGTGACTTTGGATATGTTCTTTTGTGAGATTCACCCAAATATTGCTTTAGCTCTTGGTGTACTGTACACCTTTACCTTCTGTCCTGTATTGAGCAAATAAATGTCACATTTTCGCAGCTGTTGTACACTCATCATACCCACTTTGATTACGTCATGATGTCTGGGTTCAACATATGGTCAGTTATATTGCTTTCCTCATGCTGATAAGAGGTTTGTTGTCGTCCTGGTGGTGTGAGAAGGTAAAATGAATCCCACAGAGAACAATAAAACACACAGCATGTCATGTTTTAAACAGAACCTCAGCAGCAGTGCATGCTGGGAGATCACACTCATATGTGACCCTGGACCACAAAACCAGTCACAAGGGTCATTTTTTTAATATTGAGATTTATACATCATCTGGAAGCTGAATACATAAGTGTTTCATTGATATATGGTTTCTTAGGATAGGACAATATTTGTTCGAGATACGACTATTGTAAATCTGGAATCTGAGGGTGCAAGAAAATCGAAACATTGAGAAAATCTCCTTTAAAGTTGTTCATTTATGTTCGCGATTGTGCTGCATTCACTCACAAATTATTATTTTTTATATATTTAAGGTAGGAAATTTACCAAATAACGGTGCGTTTTTGCTCACCCTCAAAAAGTGACAATTTTAACATGCTATATAAAAATATCTGTGGGGTATTTTGAGCTAAAACTTCACACACACACTCTGAGGACATCAGAGACTTATTTTACATCTTGTGAAAAGGGCATTATACCACCCCTTTAACTGCCGTTTTCTCAAAATGAGTTTTTTGTCATTCTCCAATACAGACATCTCAGCTTATGTAGCACCAATGTACAGCAAACTCTCCAGTTATACACTTAGCAGTATTCTGGAGATATTTTCAGAGGGATTTGTTAATAAATCATTCCTGGCCTGATTTATGAGACATTTTAATCAAAAAAAATATAGCGAAATTTTTTTTTAAGGCTATGGACACAGTATATTTTGATTTCCTAGGTAATGAGAGCATATATCCTAAAATCCCTCTGAATTGTTTTTTTTTTCATCTTGTGTGTAAACAAAATGAAAAAAGGATTTTGCACCTGGCTTTATCATATGTTCAGATCTATCTACCGAAAATATATGCAAAATCGTGCATATTTAATGAGATAATGCCTAATTTGCATAATTAAACATACAAATTTCTAAAACTTGTAATACATTTTTTTTATATACTTGTGTAAGTAATCACCTGAGGAAGTTTCATGGTGATATCTATTATTTTAAAATGTTACCCTATTCACCTGTAGTGTCTCGCCTTAATTTAGCCACAACCAATGACAATTGTAGTGTGATCACAATCACAAACTGAACCATGTTCCCTTTGAAAAAAATTGCAAGTCTTGGAAAAATTTTGTTGATCAGAACATTTCTTTCTTTCTTTTTCCAAGAGAACTATAACTTTTTTTTTTTTTGCACCATGTTTGAACTTTGATTGATTCTGACATGTATCTCCTGTTGAAGCCCTTGAGTCGGATGTTGCAGTGGTTGTTTGAGTCTGACAGCCTTTTCAACCGAAAGGCCCCTGTGGACGGTGAATTCATTTAAAGAGGAGCTATTCTGCTTTCTTCTCATGTTCATCTTTCTTCAGTGTGTAATGTTGCAGTTTGATCATGAAAAATCTCTGAAAGTCACACAGTTCTTCTCTATATCAGTGTCAGTGTTTCTGAACTCCTGAAACACCTCCATTGTAGTCTTGAGTTTCTTCCGGGAACGAGCACGTCACAATATTCCTCATTATAATAATTCATGCGCAGAATAAAGGGGCGGGACCTGGTTGAGTTAGTTAGTAGTGTGTTAAACTGGCGGTTATGGGAAGGGGCGGGACATTTCCCAAACACACTCGAAGCGCTCGACCAATCACAACACACTGCTCCAGCCGACCAATCAGAGCACAGTGTGCTTTTCAGCAGGAGGGCATGACATGCATGACATGTGGACTCAATAAATCCTGATCTGGAGAAAAATAAGCAAGCTGACATTCAGTACAATCTGTATCTTTTATTTAGAATACATACAAATGTCATTTACGTCTTATAGTTTGTCAAGAGATTTAAAGCACCATTTTTGAAGAGTGTGCATGTGTGTACGTGAGAATGAGGCTATGATTAAATCTTTAAATAAAGCAAAATAACTGAGAAAAATGATAAATAGTCCTCAGATGTCATGTCTGTTATTTATAGCAAAACATCTAGCATTAATTCGATCACAAACAGATTCATTAAAAGAAATTATTACTCCACACATGCGTGACGTCATTAACCAACATGGATCAACGACCAATTTGCGACAATATGGTTTCGGGAAACAGTCGTGACTCACTAGTTAAAGATGCATCGTACTATAGTAGTGAAGCAGCGAGTTACGTCGCTGTACGGGAAGCACACTCCAGAGCGTTACTGACAGACTGGGAAGAGACGAGCTGCAACAATGGAGAATATGAGGAAAATAATCAACATTCAAGCAGGAAAACCTGTTCAGAGCCCAAAAACAATAGACTTTGTAAAAGGTTATAATAGGACTCTTCTAAACAACTGATCTGCTCTTTCTCTGCTTCTCCACAGAACGACTACAGAAAGCTGTCTATGCAGTGTAAAGACTTTGTGGTTGGCGTTCTGGATCTGTGCCGAGACACCGAGGAGGTCGAGGCCATCCTGAACGGAGATATATCGGCCGAGCTCGAGGAAGGCCAGCATCATCGCTCACTGCTCAGTCGAGTCAAACTGGCCATTAAATACGAGGTCAAGAAGGCAAGTGTCCGTATCATCATGCCTATTCATAGGCAACACTACACCTTTTTTTATTTAACACTTTTTATGAGATGTAACACAATTATGGCAGCTTATTACAACAATATTAAGTAAAATATCTCTTTTACATAATATTAATAAAAATTATAAAAAATTAACAATAATAATAAATAAAAAAACACAGGCACAGGTCAATTCAGTTACCTATACATTAACAAGAGTTGGAAATACTCATGTATACAAGAGAAGCAAATTATGATGTAAAAAGGGGTAATTTAGGAAAACCAGTAAATTAATAAATGATTAATGGTTTAGTAGGAAGAAAATGTTGGGAATCAAGCTATTTTATCTCCTTCTACCTCATTCATTATATTACTAAAATCATAGTTTGAAGTAACTGATATAAAAGGTTTCCAAATATTCTCAAAAAAAGACAGTTTACCTGATCACATGATCTTTCAGAAATCAATCTAATATGATGATTTGATGATCAAGAAACATTTATGATTATTATCAATGCTAAAAATGAAAGTTTGGGGGCGATATAAAAATGTGAACACATTAAATTTATCAAAAGTGACATTAAATATATTTATAAAGATGCTATTCTTTTTTAATTTTCCATTCATTAAAGAATTCTGAAAAAAAAGTATCATGGTTTCCACAAAAATATGAAGCGGCAAAACTGTTTCTAACATTGGTAGTAATAAGAACCAAGTACTAATAATAACTGATAATAATTGAGCATCAAATCATCATATTAGAGTGATTTCTGAAGGATCATGTGACACTGAAGACTGGAGTAATGATGCTGAAAATTCAGCTTTGATCACAGGAATAAATTACATTTTAATATATATTCACAGGTTTTGTTAAGTTTTAATAATATTTCACTATATTTTTACTGTATTTTTAATCAAATAAATGCAGTCTTGGTGAGCAGAAGAGACTTATTTTAAAAACATCCACATTTTTATGTATTTAATTATTTTTTGCTGCCATATGTGCATTCAATGTTCATCAATGCACAAAAAAATGCTGACAGCAAATATAATGATGCTGAGATTACACTTCACTTTTAAGGATGTTTAGATGGGGGTTTTTTAACAGGAAAACAATTGTGTTGAATTTATTTTGCTCCAGAACCCTTATGTGTATTCAAAGTTCATCAATGCACACACACAAAAAAATATATATATATAAATATAATGTTGCATAATTGGGTAAATCTCATGCTTTCATAATAACACATCATATTTCATCATATAACCACAGTATGCATTGCTGCAGATTGTTAACCTCAATATGCATTTATAAAATAACCTTGTAATAGCCTACGTGTTAATGAAAAGCTGCTGAAACATTATTTAGGAAGGGCGAGGATTGGCGTTTGTCAAAGCTGCTTTGATTTATCGGTCTCTAGTTTCTTCCGAGGACACAATTAACCTTCCCTGGAATCCTGGGTGAAGGATGTCTGAAATTCACTGAGAATGTAATGACGAGAAGTAGATAAAGAGGGACACTTTAATCACATGTGTTTTATTGTGGAAGTGTGACTAATCCTCTGTGCCGACTTAGTTTTGTTTAATCACCGGACACACACACATGTCGTCCACTCCTCCAAACAGGCTAACACACACTCTCCGGGACGTGATTGGATGAAGTGTTAATCAGGCTAACAGCAGCACGCGTCAGCACCCAGCCAGCCTGACATAAAGTGTCATTTAAAGATGAGATTTCAAGAGCCCTAAACGCTCCCAGGAGGACGAGGAGTGTGTGAGGACGAGGAGTGCGTGAGGCTCCGGCTCGCGTTAGGAAATGAGTTCAGAGTCAGCCGTCCGCATTACGATGATTACTTCAGTGGTCGCTTCATGCCTGAGAAGTGTTAAATTAAAAGTCATGAAGCGATTGCTTACTTTCAATGAGAATGGCTCTGCTGGCTGGTTGTATTGTCACTTTAAAAAATAAATACTCGATTGGGTGAATCATATGGCAATCATTAAGTTCTTCAAATTTCTTCAATTTTAAAAAGCATGCTACTAACTTACTTTTAACATTTCTTTAAATAGTTGAAATGGTATTTTATAGTATTCCGCCCACTAAAGGGACGTGTAAAGTTACTAATTAAATCTGCAATCGATTTTAACACAGAAAGCAAAGCTCAATGCACAGTTACAGTTATTCTGAATGTGATTATTTGCAATAACTATGATCTTTTTGCACTGATTTTATTCTTATTTTACTTCTTTCTGGTGTGCTGGGTTATAAAAAGAACAGTGTGAATCAAAAAAAGAGAAATATTTTAATAATTATTGTATAGTTTACAAAGCTCTAAAAGGAAGTCATGCAATTTATTTGTTAAAATCAGTTCTATTTAAAGTGGCATTTTATTGGCATGATTGAATGTCACAATAACAAATAAGAATAAAATAGAATTTAAATTAGGGGATTTATAGTTTTACTGTATATATATATATATATGAAGAGTTCAGATGCAAAAGCCTCTAAAGTGCCATCAGAAATTTTCTTCTAGAATGATCATTTTTATAAAGCTTGTACATTTAAGTTCAGTAATTTCACTTAAATGCCAATGAAAATTACCTATTCATTGTCATTTAAGTGAAATTACTGAACTTAAATATACGAGATTGTTAAAAATGATCATTCTAGAAGAAAATTTCTGATTGCACTTAGAGGCTTTTGCATCTGAACTCTTCATATATATATAAGTTTGAAAACATTACTATTTTTAATGCTTTTTAAAGTCTCTTCTGCTCACCAAGGCTGCATTTATTTGATCAAAAATACAGAAAATAACACTGTGAAATATTACTACAATTTAAAATAATGCTTTTCTATTTAAATATACTTTAAAATATAATTTACTCCTGTGATCAAAGCTGAATTTTCAGCATCATTACTCCAGTCTTCAGTGTCACATGATCCTTCAGAAATCACTCTAATATGATGATTTGATACTCAGTTATTATATTGATTTTTATCTTATGTTGAGCATTAAGAGGTTTCAGTGGTTGTGCAGTTCAGTGGTTTGTGTCTAAATAATTGTAAAAATAACTTTATTTTAGTACGAGGTACAGAAGTGACGTGCGCCGCATGAGAGCCAGAAACTGTTCCTGCCGCTTTAGTTCGTCTTGCGGATATAATGTGCCTCTCTGGTGCAGTTTCAGCGATTGCATGGTGAGGGATTCGGCGTTACCCAGCAGGCCGATAGAAACCCGTCCGCCTTGATTCACAGCCAATCAGATTGGACCTTTGCCAGGCTGTTGAGAAATCCATTTTTATGTGAGTGTAACCCGAGAGGAAGGCAAAACCTCAGGAACATTTTCAAGGTTGTTTGGATTCGCTCCAAGTAGCATTTACTCATCCGAAGAAACGTCAAACCTCAACGGCTGCTTTTCACGAGACCAACGCATCTTATTTCCTCACGCACACATCCCAGGAGAGACAGTGAATCATGTACTGAAATGAAACACGTGCTTCATGGCTTTACTGTAATATTATTCAGGAAACAGCAGTAGCAGTTAAATGTTTGAGGTTTTAGAAAACAAGCATTAATCTCTCTCGCTGGGTGGGGGGGGGGGGATCTGTCGTCTTAGCACGAAACTTTAGTACTTACACCAGCGCTGTCTCAGACACACAGGGCCCTATTTTAATGATCTAAGCGCATGGTCTAAAGCGCACGGTGCAAGTGCACTTAGGGAGTGTTAGAATCCACTTTTGCTAGTTTAACGACAGGAAAAACGGTCTAAAAGGGTCGTCCCTATTCTCTTGATGAGTTATGTGTGTGTTTTGTCACTATTTTCTTAATGAGTAATGGTTGTGTTATGGGCGTTATGCGTAATAAACCAATCAGAGTCTCATCTCCCATTCCCTTTAAAAGCCAATTGTGCTCACGCCATGGCGGATTCACTATTTACGTGGAGGAATTTGCAAGCGGAAAGACTGAACGTTTCTCCAGAGAGCAAACGAATCTGATCGTGTGTGTGTGTGTGAGGTTAAAGCATAAGCAGACCATTTACGCGTCAAACCGGATTCCACCATATCTTTATGTTCACAATAATAATCTTTTAAAAGTGTACGCGCGTTGTGGACCCGCCTATTGGCGTACATTACTAACACGCTCTTTAAATAACAAAAATATAATGCGCCATTGACTTTAGAGCAGGGTTCAGTCGGTCAATGGCTCAGTCTATTTCAGTTCCTCAAAATAGCAACGCTCCAACAATACGCCAGAACACACACTCGTTCTCAGACCAGCAGCCCATGGGTGCACAAATAGGCGCAAATGCATTTGCTATTTAAACAATGTGAAAATCATAACTGCGTCGGGCTGGAACTAGCAAAACACACTTGCGTCGCGCCTGGCGCTGCATTGCACTGGGTGTATGATAGCGCCCATAGACTTTAACAGCCATCAGCCATCTCTAAAGGTGTAGAAAGATGATTGTGGGTGGAAAGAGATGTTTTGACAGTGATATTGTGTTGTAATGAGCCGGTTTGTCCCTTCAGGCCACACACACTCACTCACTCCAGAGAGTCAGATGGGAAAGTCTGGTTCTCGCTGTAGCTCTAGGCCGTCTTTTTACAAATGACTGGAGTGAAAGCAGCGCCACAGGCCGCAGACTCTACGCTGATGATCTTATCGTTTAGTGAATTACACTAATGTCTGGTGATTCTTCTTATGGGATTTAAACTATTTTGTCTCAGTTATTTAGGCCGAGTGCCAGCGTTTAGTGTGGTGCTGTTTGATTGAATGGTACAACAATATACTAGAACAAATTATTGTGAAAATATAACATGTTAAAATGTCCCTGAATGAGTTTTTGTCTCGTATTTATATCATATGATATAGTTAAGCAATATCACACGAGTAACGAGCGCAATATCACACACAAGTGCAAATTTTTCCCCCGAATGGCACGAGTACAAATGTGACACTGATTTTATACATCAGTTCAATAAGAAGTTAATATTGTGTTATATTTTAGACACAATATTGTCTGTTTTTGTTACCTAAAAAGCCATAGTAGAGTGACTGTGCTTCTCCGAGCAACGCACATTGGAGTTTCTGAATGAATTCGCGTTTTGAACGAATCGGGTGAACCAATGATTCAAAGATCCATTCATAAAGAGAGGCATTTACTTCATTCCTGAATGAATCTGCTGTTCGAGTGAATCAATCGGGTGAATCAATGATTCAAGGATTCATTCATTAAGAGAGCCATTTACTTTAATTCCTGAATGAATCAGCCATTTGAATGATTTCAATGAATGAATGATTCAATGACTTACTCATTTAGACATTTACCGCCACCTACTGGCAGTTGTAGTTTCTTATTTAGAGTAGGCCTATCATTTTATTAAAAAAAATCCATATTAATAAAAAAACCTATTAAAGGTATAGTTCACCCAAAAACTCTGTCATAATTTACTACATAAGAGTTTATGTGTAATAAATTCTATGTTGAATCAAATAAAATATTTTAGCTACTTTAAAATACTTTTTAAAGCTACTTTTTGTAATGTCTATTTGATGCTTTTCTCATTTAACACAATAATGACTTTAAACGATCATTTGAGGGTCATTTCTCAGCCAAATTTAATGTGTGATTTCATTGCCACATTTAGTAATTAATTAGCTTTAAAATGTTACGTTTTCTTTTATTTTTATAATTTGACAGCTCTAGTATATACATATACATGACAGCTAAAAAGGATTAATAATGCAAAAGGATTAATAATGTGAAATATAATTTACATTATATAGGCAGTTTAGATGCTACATGGTACTTCCATGGTAATATTATTGTAATATTGTTGTTTTTACAGCATGAATAGTTATGAATATGCTAAATACTGTTTAAATGAAACCGAATGCATTAAAAACTGATTGTCCCCGTTTTCAGTCTTTCAGTTTTCTGTCCTCTTCTCAGTAATATAATTGTGGCCTGTTATTCATAGCCGTTCTTTCGTCCTGAGTTCATTCTTTCATTTAATTATGTGGATGTACTTTCAAGTCATTTATTCTGAGCCTCATAATTTATGGCAGGAAGGGTTTTATAGGACAGCCGTGAAATTAACACCTGTTTTTCTCTGGGGATTGAAGTTAATTAACCTACTACCTTAATACAGACCGTCCGACACACGGGAAGTGGCGGTGTGTGTGTACGTGTGTGTACTTGGCCCAGAAAACACATGTTGGATTGCACACCTGGGGTGGAATGGAGGTAGTTTTATTGAACTTTGTTTGAAATAACTAAAATAAACTTCTCATAACAGGCATCTTTAAAAATCTGTGAATGATTTCAGCCATTTTACTAACTTCAACCACACACTCTATGCTTCAAAACGATCTTTAAACGGATGGACAGAGTGCATTCTGACTAAAAATGTAATCGGCACAATGTCATTTGCTGATATTATATGACTATATATTTTAAGAGCCTCTAAAACATATACTATATTATATTACTATCCTGAGCTGTTATGTCAAAAACATGACATGTCAAAAAAATGTCATGCTTTTAAGAGCCTCTAAAACATATACTGTAATAAGTAGTGCTATTTTAGTATCGTTGAGGTACTGTTGTATTTTTTTATGAATTATATTTCAATCATTGACACCTCTGAATAGTTTTAGCATGTTATCGACTATGGCTATGGTTAATGGATTTGGTCTTGCTGCTGCTGTTGATTAATGCAAGTGTGGACTTGCTACTTCTAATTGATACACAGTAGGGCTGTCACTTTTGTGAAAAAATCCTGTTCGATTTTTGAGACATAAGTGTTCATTGAATCGATTGTAAAATCGATTTTCCATGTCTAAAGACGTTTCCATTTTAAACGCCAAATATAGGCAAATCCACGGACCACTAACAGGCATTAGGACGAATGTAAAGAGGGCGCGCTGCGCATGAGTCAGCAAGTCACAAGTCAGCAATATTTCTGATGATTTATTGGTGTGAAGTTTCGTGCACAATGACAAACAGGAGTGCAACATTCTCGAAAAACCCACATGGAAAGAACCTATATAAACATATATGTTTTAATATAGGTTTTGATATAGGTTTTTAATATATGTGACATATATAAAATTGGCCGTTTTCCTATATTATATGTACATATATGCACACATATGTACATATATGTGTACATATATACGTGCATACATGTACCTATATAGGTACATATATGCACGTATATATGTGTGCATATTTGCACGTATATATGCACCTATATGTTCATCTATATATGCACCTATATGTTTACCTATATATTAGTAAAATTATTAAAATCCATAGCTATAGGCAACATAAATAAAAGCCCAAAATGTAGAAATTTACATTATTTATTTACTTAAGAACAATCAAATAGTACAAGAACAAAAATACATTATTTATTTACTTAAGAACAATCAAATAGTACAAGAACAAAAATAAGACAAAAAACTGAAAAAAAAACAAAACAAATTATCTTTTTGATCTTCTCAGCTCCGTGAGCTTCGAATTGATAGATGTGCCTATCTGAGCTAGGCATCATGTATGTCAGTTGCCAAAGTGAGATATGATCTACAAAATGACCAGATCCTGCCATGAGCTATATAGGAGACATATCTTACATATAGGGCTTATATGTGGATATAAAGAAGCAATACAGGAGACCTATATGGCCTGTGTATGCACATATATGCACCTCAGTTTTGTCTATATGTGCATATAAACTGCATATAGGTTTCATATATGCGCATATATCCTCATATAGGTTCTTTCCATGTGGGAACAATAAGCAGAGTGGACTGCCATAACATCCGTGAGAAACATTACTGCAGTCTTCAACATGGCTGAGTTTACCATTAGAAATGTCAAACAAATTTCACCTACGTAGGCGATTGAAGACCGTAGCCCGGTTATTTTTAGTGAACTGGTTGAACCAGTTTACCAAATCAGACTTAACCATCTGAAATAGTTCACAACTCGAGTCAGCACGGGTTTACGAGTTACTAAATTTAAAACTCACTTTTGGACGTGCCTGACAGTTGCTCCGCCTCAAAATTAGCCAATATCAAGGAGAATATGATCCTATGATGTCGGTTATATATATATATATATATATATATATATATATATATATATATATACAGGTGCTGGTCATATAATTAGAATATCATCAAAAAGTTGATTTATTTCAGTAATTCCATAAAAAAAGTTAAACTTGTATATTATATAGACTCATTACATGCAAAGTGAGATATCTCAAGCCTTTATTTGTTATAATTTTGATGATTATGGCTTACAGCTTGTGAAAACCACAAAATCAAAATCTCAGAAAATTAGAATATTACATGAAATCACACAGTAATTACACAGTGATACCATGGTCATTGAAGCAGGTTTTGGTTCTTTTGGCAGTGTGGGCCGGTGCAAATCCTGCTGGAAAATGAAGGAAGCATCTCCATAAAGCTTGTCTGCTGAAGGAAGCATGAAGTGCTCTGGAAATGTCCTGGTAGACGGCTGCGTTGAGTGGACAGCACAGTGGACCAACACCAGCCGATGACATGGCTCCCCAAACCAACACAGACTGTGGAAACTTCACACTGGACTTCAAGCATCTTGGATTGTGTGCCTCTCCATTCTTCCTCCAGACTCTGGGACCTTGGTTTCCAAATGAGATGCAAAATTTGCTCTCATCAGAAAAGAGGACTTTGGTCCACTGTGCTTTATTAGATCCAGAGTCAACGCAGCCGTCTACCAGGACATTTCCAGAGCACTTCATGCTTCCTTCATTTTCCAGCAGGATTTGCACCGGCCCACACTGCCAAAAGAACCAAAACCTGGTTCAATGACCATGGTATCACTGTGCAATTACTGTGTGATTTCATGTAATATTCTAATTTTTTGAGATTTTGATTTTGTGGGTTTCATAAGCTGTAAGCCATAATCATCAAAATTATAACAAATAAAGGCTTGAGATATCTCACTTTGCATGTAATGAGTCTATATAATATACAAGTTTCACTTTTTTAACGGAATTACTGAAATAAATCAACTTTTTGATGATATTCTAATTATATGACCAGCACCTGTATATATATATAAACAGCTCATTTTGAATGGCCATCAATGGAGAAAGATCTGCTGAATAACTGAGATCAGGACCAGAGTCTCTCTTTACTGTCCTTCTGTTCGTCCTGCTGACAGGAATAATGCATGCTCTCTAAGTTAATTTTTCAGTGATTCCACATAACATAATAATGACCGGAACCCTTTTCTGCGCCATCCGCTCCAGATGAGTTATGCGTCTGCTGGGATGTCTCGATGGTTTGTTGCTACGGTGACGTCTCGAACAAACTTCGCAAGACGCCATCATCACACGCAAAGCCATAGTTTCAAAGTCAAGTCAAGTCACCTTTATTTATATAGTGCTTTTTACAAGACAGATTGTATCAAAGCAGCTTCACAGTGATAAAGAAGGACATATTTCAGTGTTTATAGCCGAGACAGACATTTTTTGCAGTGTTAAACAGCAAATTTTAACCAGTTTGCATAATCCAACGTTAAAAAAAACCTCCAGTCTTCAGTGTCACATGATCCTTCAGAAATCATTCTAATGTGATGATTTGATGCATTTATGATCATGTTGAAAACAGCTTCATATTTTTGTGGAAACATGATGCTTTTTTTCAGGATTCTTTGATGAATGGAAAGTTTAATAGACCGAGTTTTATCAAGTTTCTTTTGTAACATCATAAATGTCTTTACTGTCACGTTTGATCAATGTTTGATCAATTGAATGCATCTTTGCTAAATAAAAACATTAATAAAAAAAATACTGACATACTTTTGAACAGTAGTGTAAATTTTAATTATGCCACAAATGTGCCTCTCTTTCTTCAGTTTGTGGCTCATCCGAACTGTCAGCAGCAGTTGTTGACGATCTGGTATGAGAATCTGTCTGGTCTTCGGGAGCAAACCATTCCCGTGAAGTTTCTGGTGGTTTTGGTCGTGGCACTGGGACTCCCCCTGCTAGCTGTGGGGTACTGGTTTGCCCCGTGCAGTAGGGTAAGACGCTTTCACACACACACACACACACACACACACACACACACACACACACACACATATATCATCTGTAATACCATGGCTATTTAGCCCATTATATAAACAGGGCTGTGTATTTGAGCCCTGCACGGGCCAAGAAATCCAGCCCTGGCCCGACAACATCTGCAATTTTTCTGCCCGATCCCAACCTGACCTGAGACCATCATCAATATCACTTTAAGCTCTCTCTGATGCATGCTATCTGATACCCGCTGTCTCTGCTACACACACACACACACACACACACACACACACACACACACACACACACACACACACACACACACACACACACGCTACTAAGAGGTAACTTTTATTATAGGCCTCAAACATAACCACCACCACCGACAATCATGCCCACAAATATTAATACAGACTGTCCATTACAGAGAAGCATAAGCGTAGAGAAGAGAAAATGCAGTAGAGAATATTATATACCCAAGCTATGTGATCCAGCAGCAAATAAGTAAATAAAGATTTACGGCCTATCTTTTTTTGATGTTAAAGCAGGACTATGCAGTTTCGGGAATTTCTTCGCTGTATTCTCACTTTTTCTCTATAGAGCTCCGCCCACAGCTTCGGAATAGATATTTGACAACACTGTCGAAAAGCTCATTGGCGACTCTCAGATACCAGAGGCTATAGATCAACGACAGCAAAGCAGATGGGACATTCTTTAAAACGTCTTCTTCATTCGGGTTCAAACAGCGTGAGGGAGCGCAATAATGACAGAATTTTAGCAGATTTTTTTGCCGTAAAGCAATTCGTTACATCTCGAGACCTGATATCACGCCAGCCCAAAGTTGCAAGGGTGGTTTTTCGGCTCACAGGCGCTTGGGGGGTGCGAGACGACCACCATTCAACCCGAAAAAAGTCATATAACTATTCCAATGACTCCGAAGCTGTTCGGTTAAGGTAAAAAAGTTACTTAGTTTACTGAAGATCAATGTTTCAAAGAACTCTTCGCCAACTGGCTAACGTTAAATAATAATAATAATAAAATCCGTTGAACTGAGTAACGTTAGGCTACATGTATGTTTGTTGTACTTGTATTAGGTTTTGCATTTGGATATATATTTAGACAATATTATTAAAGGCTAATTCATAGCTTTATTAGCCTGCTAAAAAGGCTTTGCATTGCCAAAGCATTGACAGAGCTTTGATCCAATGGTGTTGAGCATTGTCAATAATGGGAAGCGTCCTGATCTCATCCTGAATTTGCCGAGTTAGACACGCTCCTGGGTCAACATGTTTTGCGGATCCTGAAACAACAAAATGTAGTGCTAACCATATCCTTACCCCTAAACCTACCCCTACCCATAAGTTACCCTAAATCAGTTGGAATTGATAGGTGAATAACACTGATATAGAAGCACCTAACCCTGGTTGTAAGCCTAAACTTGACATGAACTGTAAACCTGTTCCTCAAATCTGATTGGTTGATTGGAATGTTGTTCTGGGATCAATGAAGATGTTGATCCAGGAACATGTTGCTCTTGGTGAAATCAGGTCCTACATTACCTTCCACTCTATGTTAGTAGTATTTTCTCTGCAGTTGTCAACTCTGAAGTTACTTTTGTTGCTATATATGCCATGTTTAAAATTCTCATGTTTAAGATGCATGCAAAGCTACAATGTAAAAAAAAATATATTTTTCATTATTAAGTTGTACATTTAAAAAAAGCTTATTGGAGTTAGTTTTAGTCATTCTACTTCAAAATTTCACTTTTTTTTTTGTTTTTGTTTTTACTTGCTGTTTTCTTGTAATTGTTTGTGAAATTCACTAGCAATTTCTGAGTTTCAAAAAGTAAATCCTTCCCTATTTTTTTCAGTGTAGTGAGTCTGTGTTTGTTATTAAACATATTTTGTTGATCTGCCGTTGATCTTTTCCATGTTTTCTCAGCTTGGTAAAGTACTACGCAGTCCTTTTATGAAGTTTGTTGCTCATGCGGCCTCCTTCATCATCTTCCTGTGTCTGCTGGTGTTCAATGCGTCCGATCGGTTTGAGGGAATCACGACCCTTCCCAACGTCACCGTCACTGACTACCCGCTCCAGATCTTCAGAGTCAAGACCACACAATTCTCCTGGACAGAAATACTGATCATGGTCTGGGTTGCAGGTAATGCACGACATTGGAAATGCTTGTAATCAATATTTAAAGCTACAATATGTAAGATTTTTGTAATATCCAAAAATCACTTGCACAGTGTGATATATTTCCTGCAGTTGTGCACTTACAATATCCCAAAAGTTCACAAAGATTTTTAATTTCAGAGAAATTCCAGTTTTAAATAACGGCTCGTCCCTGTTCAGTGTCGCCTGTCAATGACGTAATATCCGCGTTATCCCTGGTTTCCGCTAGTATTCCCATAGTAACCATGGCGACAGACGTGGACAACTGCGTTACGTCTAGCGAACGCTCACGCTGTTGTTGTTTCGTTCAAACATTATGGATCATGGCAAGCAGACTTTGGGACAAAAGGAGAACTAAAATGAGGATCAATATCAGCGTGGCGTTTTCGAGATGCCGAGAGCTAGCGTCCGCGGCTAACTTCCACTCGACAGAGACTCGCAAATGTACATAAAACGAATCAGTGTTATACAGCTCAACATGATGAAATGTTAGAATATGATCAGTGTGTTATTCTAATGTTGATCTCGCTCACTGCTAGTCTCATACAGACAAACTAACACACAGAATAACATTATAACTTTAACACACTCAAATGCAGTTTAGTGTGATAGTGTAGAGCAAGTGAAGCAGCGCTGCGTTACCTCAAGTTTCATTCGTCTAATAAACTGCTTTGTGTGAGTGTTATTCAGCACTAGCGGGTAAGTTAGTTCGGTAGGATTAAATGTCCTCATTCCTTTATGTCCGCGAGACTCGCGTGTGGCGCTGAGATCTGTCTCTCATTAGCACTCGCGCCGCTTCATTCCACAGTCATGTTAAAAACATCAGTGTATTCACTCATCCATAAACATTATTAGATCCTTCGGCATGACGACAAGTTCCATAATTCCGCTTATGCGTCATCAACCGACGCCTTTGTTATTGTAAGAGGTTAGCGACCCCTAGTGGTGATAAAAATTACATATTGTAGCTTTAATTTATATGATTTCAACACTACATGATATCCCTTTGTACAACTAGTATGTATACTTGAAGATTTAGACATTGATGAGGATTTTATCTCATTACTGACTAGGAGAAGCAATTGAGATTGAGATTGAGATCTCATTTGTGACTGCTCTTTTATAAAATGGTCAGTTTTAGTAATATAGGACATTTAATTAAGAGACTAATCTATCACTTTCAGAAATAGAGTTCCTCACTCCAGGACCAAAGCCGGAACGATCAATGAACCTCTCAATCGTTTTGTCCTGATGAGACTGACAGAGAGTGAGAGTTTGAGTGGATTAGAGCCAGTCATCTCTGAACTGAATGAAAATAATGTGTTTTCTCAAACTAGACTAGTGCTGGGCAACAACTTACAAAAAATAGTGACGCTTCTACCGTTTTCAGTCGCATGACCGACCATTGCTCATCTGTTTCCAAAACAGTGAAGCTTTTTCTAACCTGCTTTCCTACAGCGAGAAGTGTTGGGAAGTGTGAATCATTTTAGTGAATCAGTTCATTCGGAAAGTTCATTTCAAATAACCATTTGAATAAAAAGTAAAAAAAATTCAGTTCTTTAGTTTTAAAGGGGCTATATGTAGTTTTCAGCGGCCTCTAGTGGTGATGTTTCAGATTGCAACCAATACGTTTACAAGCGAGTGCTCGTGCTCGAACTCATGAGCAAGCACTCTGGGTACTGGCCAGACTGAGACGCAACACACCGGAGAAAGCATCACACAACATGCTGGAAACTCAGGTAAACTGCAACGTCCCACTGCAACGTTACAATAATAGGCTACTTTTGTCAGCTTGACGTTGAACTAATGCTCCATGCTCGTACCATGATGTTGATCCGTGTTTTCGTCCGAAGTTGATCCGAATTACGTTTGGCCTGATGAGCTTCAGCAGATAAAACTTTTTTTTTTTTCTTTCAATGGGTCTCATTCATGAAACATTCGTAAATATACAAGTAAATATGTGAGTGATTTGCACGTAAAGAGACCTTCCCGAAAACTCTTCTCCTGATTCACAAATACTTCGTAAACGTCAGATGTGATAGTGAAATGGGTTCAAATGTGTGTGTTAATGAATTCCAATCAGTCGTAAATGGGACGCGTGTGCACGCTCATTCTCAATTACCATAAATCCCGCCCATTAAATCTGACTGACAACTATATATGGGCATCATATTATGACACCAAACAAAGGATTTCGACATGTCTTCTCAAAAGCGAATGAAAAAGAGAAATTTCTCAGATGCAGAAATTGAAGTTTTATTATCAGAAGTTCATTCAAAACGCCACATTTTATTTTCAAGCGTACATAGTGGCGTATCAGGTCCTAAAAAAAAGGAAGCTTGGCAGCATATTACAGATGCAGTTAATGGAGTTTCATCTGTTAATCGAACAGTCCCAGAAGTGAAAAGAAAATGGTTCGACATGAAGCTTGACTGCAACACTTGTGACTTGCGGACTTGTGTTCCGTTTGCAGATGCTATTACTGGCTCTCATAATAAAAGTAAAAAGAAAAAACGTATGTAATTACTATATATAATATTTTTTTCAAAATGCTGTGTAAATATGTACCCGATTAAGGTGAATTAAAATGCAGCCTTATTAATGAGCAAAACGTTCGGATGTTAAACGCACTATTTACGCGTGGCTGGGAGCAGGTGTAGATTTCTTTCGTACCAACTAACATTTGGAAAATATGAACATTTTAATGAATCCGAAAATTTACGCCAGAACCACTTTACACACGTTTCATGAATGAGACCCAATATGTGGAGTTTGTGTTGGAGTCTGTGTTGTGCTGGGAGCAGGTCGTTTCTTATTGTTAGCGGACATGTCATAAGTTGCATAAATCATAAATCCATGTCATAAGTTGCAGTGTCGTCGCTGTTGAGTGCAAAGTCAGCAGACGAGGCGAGAGGCTCGGGAGCGCGCATGCAGGTCACGTCACTGGATTTTGCGGCAAATCCAACCCGGAGCCTTCACATAGAAATAGGAGTACTTGCTTTCAGAGGTAATAGCAAGACCCGCCAAGTGGATCATTTTAATGTGAGATTACAACCCCTTCACACACAGGCAATAAAAAAAGGGATTCATTTTGGTCGAAAAACTACATATAGCACCTTTAACATGTTTCGTTTAATCACAAAATTTTCTACTAGGTTATGAATTGAGTTTTTTCAGTTTCAGTATTTACTGTAAATGATCTGTTCAAGATTAATTCTGTTATTTTTGTACCTGATAAATATTTCTCTGATCGCAGAATATATTTGGGGTTGGTCTGAAGTCTCTTCTGCTCACCAAGGCTGCATTTATTTGATCAAAATTACAGTAAAAACAATGAAATATTATTACAATTCAAAATAATTGTATATTTTCTATGTGAATATATAGTAAAGTGTCATTTATTCCTGTGACTTCAGCCTCAATACTCCAGTCTTTGATGAATAGAATGTTTAAAACAATGTTTATTTTTTGTAACACTTACTGTCACTTTTGATCAGTTTAATCATGTGTCCTTGCTGAATAAAAGTATTAATAGTATTAAAAGTATTACTAAGCTCAAGCTTTTTAACAATAGTGTAAATCTAGACAATTTGTTATATATTTTCCATCAGTTATGTATTGCCTCCTTAAACAGCCTTTATGAGTTTAGGTATTTTTAAGTAACACATACTGTGACTTACTACTTTTATTTTTTTAAAGGGCTTCTTGACTGTAGTTAATCTAGTTAGTATCTTATCGTTTAGGAAGGCACAGTTCCACACTCACGTAAAGAAACAAAAAAAGCGAGCAAAAAGGCACTGTTCAGCATAATATGTTCTAGCCGTTTGCAACGAGGCATGTTCATTCATCACTGTCGTATTGTGAAATAGATTTGGTAATGCGAGGCTTTTCGCAGGCAATGCATCATTGAGAGAGCTCAGATTGGGTTGAGTTTAGTTCCCATTTGGTTTGTGGTTCAGAGAGTTCTCCCACAATGAGTGCACCTCATTACATTTGATGTAAGAAAATGTTTCGCTGTGTCAATGCAGGACAATATGAGCAAGTCCTTAGCTGAAACAGATATGTGCATCTGTTATTTGTCATTTTGAGAGGAAAGAAGATTTTTTAGGGACTACTTTCATCTTCCAGGTTTGAAATCAACGTGAGGATGTGATTCATTCCTGCACTATTGCTGCAGTGCCTCTTAATTATTCATGATACTATGTGACTTGTTATCTTGCATGGTGCAAAAATCCAAAAAGTGTTGTTTGGTTTCCACCTTGATAGTGACAGAGTTGACAGGCTTTCAGTAAATGGCGACACATTTGAAATGTTAACGTGAAAAAGCCATCCTCACTGTGAGTGTGTTAACCGATCGAACCTGCTTGGACTGTGAAAGTGACCATGCGTGGAGTCCATTAGTTGTGTTATTTTTCACTCTACAAGCCAGAAGAGTTTCGCCCTATGGACACTTAAAGTGCATGAAGTGGAAGTGACATTTATCCGAGTGAAACGCTTCTGGAACAAGAACAAATGTGGGCGGGGCTTGATTTTGTCTGTGTGGAATTGATTGGATGGTTTTGGTTTGCTATTGGCTGATCTCATGTGAGTGACAGGTTGCCCCGCCCACATCATCAGAGAAGAGATGCTGAAGAGGAAGTTATTCTGATTCAAGATTATAAAAACAATAATAATGTGCACGGATAAAACGTTTAGAATAAATACTGCAATATTCCATAAAAAATAAGAATTGTCAATTTTGATTTAATTTCTCTGTTCCTTGTTTTCTGTCGTATTGGTGCGCACGCAAAAGTGAGATTAGTTAATTCCTGCATATCTGTGTTTATGTTGAGGTACTGTATAGAGATGGATGGTGAGAATTAAATGGTCAGAAGGTTTGTACACAGGGCTTAAAACTAACTTTTTGCCACACCTGCCAATGGCCGGTGATGTAAGAAAATGTACCGGCCATAAATATTTATACCATCCATGAAACATAGATTAATCCTTTTTTAATGTTACTCAGTCAAGAGCAATGAGTGATTGTTCTTTGTCTTTTGTTGTTTGATTAACATTAAAAACACAGACAGCCTGTTTAGACTGCCGTCACTTTAAGAGCGAATGCACTGATCCAATTTACTGATACTGTACACATGTTTATTCCTAAACTGTTTACATTCACTTAAAGGGGTCATATAATGTCATTTTTGTACAAGCTAATATGATTCTTTAGGGTCTAAATTAAAAGTTTGTAATATACTTTAATTCAAAATTCTCATTAGTATTGTAAGAAAACACTCATTTTACCTGGTCAAAAACAGCTCTGTTTTCAGCACGCCGTTTAAGTGCATGCGTCTTTAAATGATAACGAGCTTTGCTCGCCCCGCCCCTCTGTTCTGTGCGTACACCGTAACACAATAACACAATAACCATAACGCGTTGTTCATTATAAACATGGGATTATGAATTAAATTGAGAACATCATACATAGAAAACATGCCGTAATGTACCCTGAGTGTAAAAATAGCCGCATTCATAGTGAAGCGTGCAGCAAGCGATTTGCAAAGATTAATATTAATATTAATATAAAGGTTAATAAAACGTTACACTCACTTCAGTTCTTCTGGAGGTGCAGCAGGAACACGAATAGTTGGTACCGATCCTTTTTTCAGGAGCAGCTTCTTAGCAAAACCAGCTTTATACTGACCTCGTTTGTAAAGCAGTCTGGTGTGTGAAATGATTCGCGCAAACATGAAAGCATTGACGTTGATCGTGGGGAATATTCCCTTCGAAAACAAACTCAGCCACTGCGTCTTCAGCGTTCGGATTTAGGAACATCAAAATGATGCTGTGTTCGTTATTACACCCAAGAACACCACAATCGCTTAGACGCCATTCAGCTCATAGACAGTGCTCCAGCTATCAACAATGACCGCGCCGGTCCACGCGGGCTATGATTGACAGCTCGCTCACGAGCAAGGGCGGGTCTGTGTTGAAACGCTGCTGTCAATCAACCATCGTGGGAGGAGCGTCGATTTTGTGACGTCACAAAATCGAACAGCTTGATTCAGGAGAGGGGGAAACATATAAGAAGATTTAAAAAAAAACACTGGATGGATTTTTATCATTTTATGATGGTTGTGTACAGGCAATGCCAACACACATTTCAGTACAATCAACTTGTAAAAGTGCATGTACCATTATATGACCCCTTTAAGACTATGTTTACAAGGATACTTGCCAAGACAGACATTTTTACAGTTTTGTTTGAATATGTCTATTCAAGCTCAAGAAGATGTAAAACGCACTGTCTGAGATGCAGATTTCTGGGCCCACACAAGTAACGAATTGAGTCGTCTTGTGCTTGAATATTTAAATTGGTACGGCTTACATTTTCGTGATGATGCAGCACTAGCCCGTCCACCGTCCCACGCATCGTTCGCGTTTGTTCATGTACTCACAATTCTGCATTGTTTGAATTCATAAAAATGTTACTGGCCAACTGGCGATTGACACCATTTCATACACTCGCCAACACCGTTAATTTTAGGCCCTGTTTGTACATTATGAGTTTAGGATGTTCCTTTAAAGTGTGTGTTTAGAACGTAGCTTTTTTGGGTTAAAAATTATCCAAAATAATTTTTTGAGCAAGTACATAACTAGCCAGTGTTCAGAACTCTCTGCTTGCCGTAGCTCGATTCACAACGGTAAGCTTGTAATAATGTTTTTAGTTCCAGTGGTACTGGTGGATTTCCGCGGGAAATTCGAGCATGTCTTTGTGTCATTATGTCACATCTGTCCACATAAAGACGAGTCTCGGCTAGTCGGCTGGAGGTGGAGATTTATAGCCTTTTCTCGCAGCACTTGATATAATTAAACTTATCAATTTGATGGTGGATCCAGAAAGGTTCAAACGACGATCACCAGGAGATTCACCCGCTGTAAAACACGAAAGGCTTCGGAGAAAAAGAGATACTGCAACCGGCCCATGCGAAAACAAGGATAATATCGGAAGGGCATTAAATGTAGTCCTGCAATGCTGATGTTGTTAACATTAACAATTTGAGAACAAAGTATAATGTGCACAGTTTGACGTGATATAAGCGATCGTTAGATTTAATCAGTGCGATTTACTGCGATGCTTTTTTTCCCTGAGTTGGTCAGAACAAAAGTGGATGTTACTTGTTCTGAGGACATTTCCTGGTGAAAACTCTTATGTTGGTCATACTTCCCAAAAGTAGAATCTGTGATTGCGAATGATCCACACCGGCGGCGACTGACAGCCGCACATTCTCCTCAAAACATCGGATTCATCCGCGCTGTGCCGAGCCGACGCACAACCCACGTAAAGTTGATAATTCAGCGAATAACTGCAATTGCAGATTTCGAACAGAGATGGCGACAAAGAGGAAAAACTGCAGACTGCAGCTTTAAAGTGTGAGTTCAGAACAAGGATGGAAATTAAAGGGGGGGTGAAATGCTGTTTCATGCATACTGAGTTTTTTACACTGGTAAAGAGTTGGATTCCCATGCTAAACATGGACAAAGTTTCAAAAACTAAGTTGTACGTTTGAAGGAGTATTTTTGTTCCAAAAATACTCCTTCCGGTTTGTCACAAGTTTCGGAAAGTTTTTTTCGAGTATGGGTATGTGTGACGTCAGATGTAACGGAATTTCCTTATATGGGTCCTAAGGGCACTTCTCCAGTAAGATCGCGGCTGCGCGCGCACTCTTAGACCAGAGCAAGAGAGTGAAAGCAGTTCGCCATCAAAGCGCCCTGCTCGGCTTTTGGGAAGTCAATGTCACCAAAGAAGTGTGTTTTTGGTTGCCAGGGCAAGACAACCCTGCACAGATTCCCAAAGAACCCAGCGTTAAGGAACCCGTGGCAGTTTGTTTTCCTGAGCATAAACGGAGTTGTGTAAGACTTTTGTTCCCTGCATTTCGACGATGATTGTTTTATAAACAAAGCCCAGATCTACGGATTTGCAGATCGTCTAATGCTTAAGGATCGAGCAGTCACAATGATAAAGGTTCGCGGTCGTGCGTTGGAACCGGACGGTGAGTAAAACTGTTTGTTGAACAAATGTCTCTGTGTGTTGTCACTAGCTTGGCGCGTTAGCACAGCTTAGCTTCGCCCACACGGCCCGCCCCCAGCCGCTCGGTTTTTTCCGGAAAGACTCGGTACAGCCTATCTTTCTGTTAAAAATTTAATAAAACAAAATACTTTTTGGAGATATGAAGGATGCAATATTACTCTATAGGTACTCAAGATTAACAGGAGATTGAGTGAAAATGAGCATTTCACCCCCCCTTTAACTTTTTTGTCCACCGGCCACTGTGGCTGGTGGATTTCAAAATCTACCAGCCACTCAATGTTTTTACCAGCCACTTTCTTGTTTTTAACCGACAATGTGTAACTGCATGTGAAAATTAATACTACAAGATTTACAATACTTAAGCAGTTTATTTAATCTCAAGTCTCAATGAAATACTGACATTTTCTCTTTCTCTCTTATACACTCTTCCTCTCTTATATATATATTTCTCTTTTTTACCTGGATGTGGCATTTGGATTATTCGTGGTCTTTTATGGCTTCCAGTTTTAGGTTTTTAGTCCCAACAATGAAACTATTAGGCCCTGTTTACACGAGAACGCTTGCGGGTGAAAACGTAAAAATATTTTATCAGATGTGCCTTTCGTTTAGACGGCGACGGCGTTTTTGGGGCTTAAAACCGCAAAAAAGTGAAACCACCCTCCAGAGTGGAAATCTTAAAAACGCTCCACTGTCGCATTGGTGCGTTCACACCGGACGCGAATAGCGCGTCAGGCGCGAGTGATTTCAATGTTAAGTCAATGCAAAGATGTTTTCTCTGCAGACCTCTTAACGCCTGCGATGTAACGGCACATTTTTTTTGAAGGTGTGCCTCCTCTAAGTGTCCGCCGTTCGTGTGAAACAGTATGCTATCTTTATTTACCCGCCACGGTGGCCGGTAGGTAAAGCGAGTTTACCCGCCACAACACAAAATCACCCGCATTTGGCTGGTGGCGGGTGCTAATTTCCATCCCTGGTTCAGAATGTTCATGTGATTCTAGTGCTCATGCTAGTGTAACATTGGTAAAGTGTGTGTGTGGGAAGGTTGATTATAGTGGTGACGGTTGAGGGCTCAGCGTGACCCCTGACCTTCTCGCTTCAACACCAGCTCCTGTTCTCTCTGGCTTCTCTCATGGGAGTTTGGTGAAGTAATGGATTTATACTTTTGGAGATTAAATCACAGTTCTATCCCAGCATGCTTTCCGTCTCTGATTAAATTGAGCGATGTATTACTTGGATTTCCTTCGGCATTCTTCTAACTTAGATTTCAAATTAAAGTGCAATGCAAATGTAGTTCATGGTTTTAACAGAATTTGCTGATGCTTCATACAGAAGATTATCATGCAGTGATTTCCCTGTGAGAATGTGTTCTCCTCCAGCTCTTTGATTGTCTGATTAATTCTCTCTGTCTCTTTATCTCTCTCTCATCTCTTATGTCCTCATATCTAATATGAAAACACATGAGCTCAGTCCACAATCAGTTTTCTGCACTGTGTCTTGTCTGATCAACTGGGAAAATTGTACAATCCCATGGCGTTCACCACAAGAAACAGTTTAGATTAATTTCTATTTTCAGCCACACCATAACAGCTGATTATGAAAAATGTGGTGTTTTGATGGTTGAGCATCAGAATCGCTGTGTTTTTCTGCAGGAATGATGTGGTCGGAGTGTAAAGAGCTTTGGACGGAGGGGCCGAGGGAATACATCATGCAGCTCTGGAACGTTCTGGATTTCGGCATGCTCTCCATCTTCATCGCCGCGTTCACCGCACGGTTTTTCGCCTTCATGCAGGCCATGAAAGCCCAGGAGTATGTGGATGAGAATATCCACGCCGCAGACCTCTCGCTGGTCACACTGCCACCAGACATCAGATACTTCACATACGGTGAGGAGAGTCTGAGCGCTGCTGTCACTCCGAGAGAATGTCTTAAAGGTGTGTCATTCTAGCGGCATCTAGTGGTGAGGTTGCGAACTGCACCCAACAGAAGTTACGGTGGCGACAGGAAGTGATGTCGTCGTCTGAGACAGCAGAGAGTAATCAATGAGGTTTCTTTACAAAGATGAATTAAGAAATTAGATTTACTTAATTATTGAGTAAAACAATGTTATTGCGATTATTATTGTTACCTGTTCATCATTGTGTCAGTGTTCTATCCGCTGACTTTTATCTCGCTTCTTTACACGAAGAACAACATAGTGACGAAACGCGTTTGTCCGTTCAGGGCCACCGTAGAAACATGTCAAGTAAGGAGACCTGTGGTGTGTGTAGAGAGAAATGCTCATTCTAAGCTTAACATAACGGTTCATTATGTAAGGTCTTTATACACCACTGAAAACATAGTTATGTATATGATATTGCATTTCTGTCAACAGATCCTCCTAAATATTACACAATGCACCTTTAAAACATTGAAATATACATGAGTTTTGGTAGTATTATGATTTAAAACTTGATTAAATGCACTGAAGTTTTCTACATGCATGGATTTGCTGATGTGCACACCATAGTATATAGAGGAAATCAAGTTAAGGAATTTAACCTACTATAATTAGACAACTGTCGTTAACTAAAACTAAAACCATTAACAATCTTTTTCTTACTTGAAACAGAAGAAACATTAACTGAAATACTTTCTGAACTGATTTATTTCTGCTAGTAGACGGAGCAACATTTCTAGTTTAACTTTAGTTTAACTTGAAGTACTAAACAGGGTTATTATAACTGAAACTAAAACTTTATTTAAAAAAAACAAAAAATTTTGTTACTTAAAATAAAGATTAACTGAAATAAAATAAAACTTGTTTTGTTTCAGCTAGTTGCCAGAGCAACATTTCTCATTGTAAATTTAGTTTAACAAAAAACAACTAAATAACAAACAAAAGCTAATAAAAATTACTAAAACACAACAAAAGTACTAAAACTTTAACAAAAAATAAACATAAAATTGAATTCAAAATATTTATAAAATATGTAATAGTATACTAAAATAACAAACTAAAAAAAATATATTCTACTGTAGACATATTTTAATAAAAATTACAAAAACAACTTTAATTGAACTTAAAATGAAAACGAAAAATATAAAATATAATTAAAAAATATAAGTAAAAACTGTATTAGTATCTCAATGAGACTAGAATAACACTAATGCTAAAATAATTAAAAGTAAATCAACTGAAAATAAAAATAAAAAAACTACATAGACACATTTTAATAAAAAAATGAAAACTAATAAAAATGGAAAAACTTTAACTAAAATTAAAGTGAATTTTAAAAATAAAAATAAGAAACAAAATATTCTTAACTATAAATGTATGATCTCATTGAAACTAAAAGAACACATACTAAAATAACTAAAACAAAAAAATAAACATCAAAAAAATTATATACTTATTTTATAAAAAAAATACATATTTTATTAAAAAAACAGAAACTAATAAAAATGACAAAAACAACAAAATTACTACAACTTTAACTAAAATTAAAGTAAATATAAAAAAATTAATTAAAACATTAACAAACTATATTGTATCAAATCAGTATATCCGTGATTCTGAATCAACACTGGACAATAATAGATCATCTTAAACATTTGCTCATTATCATAAAAATGATAAATAAATCATAAAAAACAACTAAACAAAAAAAAAAAAACATTTGTTCATAATGCTCACTGTGACACATTCTTTAAAATCATGGCACACTGATAGACCGATACACCAGCCTGATTAATTATCTAACATTTAAACACGCCACTGTTCCTCTGACTGTTTCAGCGAGAGATAAGTGGCTTCCGTCGGACCCTCAGCTGATCTCCGAGGGCCTGTACGCCATCGCTGTGGTCCTCAGCTTCTCTCGCATCGCTTACATTCTCCCGGCCAACGAGAGCTTCGGGCCGCTCCAGATCTCCCTGGGCCGAACCGTCAAGGACATCTTCAAGTTCATGGTGCTCTTCATCATGGTCTTCCTCGCATTCATGATCGGCATGTTCATCCTCTACTCCTACTATCTGGGGGCAAAGGTCAATCCCGCCTTCACCACGTGAGTGACATGCACTGAGATTATTAAGAGAATACTATTTCAGTCTTTCTACTTCAATATTTCATGTTTACTTACTGTTTCTTTTTAATTATTTGTGAAATTTACTAGCAATTTTTGAGTGAAAATTGTTTGAAAGTAAATCCAAGACCAGTTTTTGTCAGTGTCCATGTTCTGCAAAATATATTGTTTGAGGAAACATTACTTCACAAAAATATGTACAATTAGGGATGTGCATAACTACATATTTTCAAAACGCACTAGTTGAGAGAACCAGGTATAAATAGTTGAATAGGTCGTGTCTACCAGACCACATGTTCTTGTACTAGTCGACCATCCTGACACGCTTAACACATATTTCTAAGTACTACCAAATAAAAATAATTTTAATATCTTAAAATAATTTTTCATTGTTTTAAATGTTTGTATTTATTTTATAATATTTTTAAAAACATGTTAAGCTGAATTTTCTTTACTAATTTTTTTTATCAAAATCAAAGGAATATTTTTTATTTAAAAAAATGAAAATAAAAACTATTTTTAATCCGATTTTGTATTTATTTTGTAATGATTTTAAAAAATATTTTATAACAGATTTTTTTTAACTATTCTAAATTTTAAAGAATTTTTAATTTTATTTTTAATTTTTAAATTAATATTAAAAATATACAATTAAATATTTTATTTGATCTTTTTAGATTAAGATTATTTGTATTTATTTTGTTGTCGTTTTTAACCATTTTACTGTTGAATTTGTATTTTTAATTAAAAAAAAAAATTAAGATTATAAATGGCTTAATTCAATTAAATTCCTTTTTTTCTCAGTGAATTTTCCTTTTTTGACTTAGAGTATGTTACTCATCCTCCCACAGTGAATGTGACCGTTCATCAGTGTGAGATGGTCGTCTGCTCGAACATGTGGTCTCTCAGGCGGAGATACAGTGAAAGTGTCAGTCCTGTGAAATGAGCTCTTGGTTTTCCCGCATCAAAAGTGCTGGAGCTCATTTCACAGCAGAGTGACTCCGACAGGACGAGGTTTGTTTCGCAGCGAGCGAGAAGTGATGAAACAAGTCTGACAAGTCAGCTAATGTATGTACTCAAACAATAGAGCGCATCATTCTGAGCGGAGGATGTTCATTTACACCGGAAAATACATTTACATTGCGGTCATTCTCCTCCAGACATGTACTATCCCAGCGGATTTCACTTAAAAATGTTGAAATGTTACACCGTTGTCCGTTTTACTCTCTAGTACTTACTTACAGTAATTGAGTGTTTTTATTTTCCTAAGGCAAAATTAGTGAACCAAACGTTTTTTTACTCACACCAACCACTAAGCCAGTTCATATTTAAAGTCAACAGGAAACAGTGTTTTAATGCTTAGCTAAAACTTAGGGCCCTTTCACACCTACCCTGTTTGGTCCGGATTTTCGGACTTTTCAGTTTGGTCCGAATCAAAATTACAGGTGTGAACCCTCCCCTAGACCACGGTCCGAACCAAACAGACGAAATTTGGTCCGACGAAAAGAGGTAGTCTCGGTCCTGATCAAACTGAGCAAAGGTTTGGTTCGTTTCTAGTGTGAAAGCATTTTCAGTATGGTTCGGACTTTCAGACCGTTTACAGGACGTTCCGGTGGTTCCCGCGTAGCCTAAACAACTGAAGAAGAATATTTATGTGCAGATCTGTCAGTCCTGCCCACAGCGTCTCTTCCAGCTGATTCACACACACACACACACACACATATTTGTCCTGCGTCCTGTCGGCGACGATAAAATGTTCGCACAATGAGGACATTCATTTGGCGAATTTGAACTAGCCTCGAGTATAGTCGGTGCTGGAGGGAGTAATGCCATAATCATGGTTCGAATTACGTGGGAGCCAGTGGGAGCTGAGCTCCCATAGAGAGAGGATGAGCTCCCATGAAAGCAGTAAAATCATACACCTGTGGGGGTCTCTAAAAATCATCAGCACCATTATTTTAAATTACAAATCAGACTACTGTAGCGTGACTTAAAAGATAGGACAAGATCCCAAACACATGGATCTCGCGGGATCTCGGATCGTCATCACACTACATCCTTATGCTTCGCTTTCTGCCAGGACTTTTCCTGACCTTTCTTAACTCACAGAAGTGACGTCAACGTCCGATCTAGCAGTAGCATAACCCATCAGGCAAGTGTTATTTTAACATAGGCGTAATTTGCAGGTGGGACATGTCCCCACCACTTTTTGCTAAGGTCGATATTGTCCCCACCACTTTTGAAACATCTCACGGCACTAATATATCAATACAAATAAATAAAACATCTTCAGTTAACTAGCAGAGCATTCATTTAGTCCATTGTGGAGACTCTCTATTTGTTCCGGTGAAATCACAAAACAAAATGCACACAAACGTGTCCCTGCCTGATATACAACCACTGATAAACATAATCGGTTTTGATGAGAAAAAGAAAAAAAACCTATACGAGTGCGGATTAGAACCCAGAACCTCTGACATGCTTGGCAAAATCATAATTCGAACCCTGGCCATAATAATAAAAGTATAGTGGCAACGATATGTGTCTGTTCATTCATTGATGTCAAAGTTATCCGCCGAACTGACAACACACTGACGTCAGACGCACGTCCGTTTACAAACCAATCAATGTCAAGATGCAGCCCACATACTAGATGATGACGACAGGACGCAAGTGTGTCATGTAAAGTTCTTTAGTGCGCTCGCATAATTGCAATGAGAAACCAAACCAAAACTAACCGAATGTATACAATGTATCAAAACATGAACTTTGGTTCGGACCTCGGTGTGGACTCTCAGGTGTGAAAACGCCCTAAAACTATTTTTAAAAAACATTTTCAGTCATTTCAATTTCAGTTACAATTTTTTTATATACTAATTTTCTTTCAGTTATTTGCCAAGGCAACATTTCTCTTTTTTTTTTAAGTTCAAGTACTAAAGTTAATAAAACTGAAATAAAATTAATTAAAGCTGTAAAGAAAAAATAATATAAAATTGACAAAAACATAAAAAAATGACTTAAACTTCAAAATATTAATAAATACTATAATAGTATATAAATAACACTGGCATTAAATCAAAATTCATCTGTGCACATTATTCCAAACACAAAAAAAGCTTGTTTTATAAATATTTAATATCTTGCTCTGCCTCTGAAATGATTGTACTTGACATTACAATGTGCTTTAATGTTTCACACAATTCCTGAAGATAAAATACACTCTTAAAAAGAAAGCTTATTTTTTGCTATGTGTGATTCCATGAAGAATCTTTAACTTATAATGCACAAAATGTTATTTTTTGTGGATCTCAGATTATTAACTGGTGAACCAAAAATGGTTTCGCTTTTCTGTCACCTTTGTATTTTTGTGTTTGCATCTTTTTCTTGTTAAATATCAGTTTCGCATCACATTGCTGATGTAAAACGTGCTAGCGAAGCTTCATGTTGACTGTAAACACTCTCTTCCCTCTCGTCTGTGTTCACAGGGTTGAGGAGAGTTTTAAAACGCTCTTTTGGTCCATATTCGGGCTGTCTGAAGTGTCCTCTGTGGTTCTGAAATATGATCATAAATTTATCGAGAACATCGGCTACGTGCTTTATGGGATCTACAACGTGACTATGGTGGTGGTTCTGCTCAACATGCTTATTGCCATGATTAACAGCTCGTACCAGGAGATCGAGGCGAGTTATTTTCCCACGCACTATTTTCACTTGAATTAAGAGTTCAGATTAAAATCACCAACGCCGAAACTCAAGAACAAGTTCATCATAATCCAGATTTAAAGTCCCTCTGTGGTGAAAACCCAGTTTTTAATGTTGTTTATATGTCTATGTGGTGTTTTTAATAAGCTTTAAAGCTGCACTGTGTAGGATTTTCTCCCATCTAGCGGTGAAATTGTTTATGACTACTAGCCTGGCAAACGTCAGACCTCTTCTCATTGAGACCACATGTTCATTTTCTCGTATTTGAGGCGTGGTTTACGAATGCCCAGAGCCGTTTATTGGGCGCTACGAATGTCTATCAAATGCGCCTGCACGTAACTCATAGCCAATCGTTTCAATTATACCAGATGACGTATGTAGAGCGACAGAAATTCGACGAGGAAGAAGACGAAATAAACTTGCGTTCTAAACTACTTAGAACACTATCTAAGGCTGCATCAAAAGGTAACTTCGCTTCTGATGCCATGTTGGATCCATAGATATAAACAAACTGCTTCGTTTTTCCTGTCGCGTTATCGTTTTAATTCTCTCTTTCGCTTCCTTGGCGACTCTGTTACATGTCCTCGAGAATAGGCATGATCCTCCATCTTCAACAGGCTTTCAAATCTGGCGGCAGTCGTGAGTAATCTCCCCCTCGCGTTCGTCACAGTGCCACTGAGTGTAAAAACGCGGAAGGCGAAGCTTGAATTTCTAGGTATGTCCCTCTTTGGCTAATGTATTTTCAAGATGGAGGCGCAACATGGCTGCCGCCATTCGAGCGACTCGCTCGTATGTATTCTGAATGGCAGATTCTACGCTTACGAGAATACTTGATTAGTTGGTAGAAGTAATTACACATTAATGAGCACACATCATTTTGAAAGAACAAAGTGTTTTTTGCTAAGAATCAACTTAAAAAAATTACACTGTGTAGCTTTAAGTCAAACCAATAAAAAAAAAAAACCACTCTCGACCCTGCCTGCACTGCCAACTACCGCCCAATCTCTCTTCGTCCATATTTCAAAACTCCTTGAGCGTCTAGTTCACGTACACCTATCACAATACATATCCGTCAGCTCCCTCTACCCCCGACTCTAATCTGGTTTCCGTCCTTTCCATGCCACGGAGACTGCTCTCCTCACTGTCCAGAATCATCTGGCCAACTCCTCTCATGCTGGCCTCTCTTCAATTCTCATTCTCCTTGATCTCTCCTTTGCTGCCTTTGACACAGTCGATCATCCCATTCTCTTCTCCACCCTTTCCAACCTCGGCATTTCTGGAACACCCTTTAGCTGGCTGCACTCATACCTATCTTCCCGCACCTCTGCTGTTGCTTTCAACAGGTTCACTCCTCCCCCCTCCCTTCTGACTGTTGGTGTTCCCCAGGGCTCTGTCCTCGGACCCTTGCTATTCTTTCTGTACACCTCACCTCTTGAAGCTCTATTTTCTTCATTTAATTTCCCCCACCATTTCTTTGCTGACGACACCCAGATTTTCTTTTCCTTCCCTTCCTTCATCCTTTTTTCCCCTTCCCTTCTACCCCCCCCCCCCCCCCCCCTCCTACCCCCACCATCTCATTCCCTCCCATGTCCCTCATTCCGGTTAACTCTGTTCGCAACTTCAACGTCATCTTTGACGCTGCCCTTTCCCTTGCTGATCATATCTTGGCCACTACACGCACCTGTCGATTCCACCGATTCAACATCCGCAAAATACGCCCCTCCATCTCTTTCCCTGCCATTAAATTCCTGGGTCATGCCCTCATCTTCACCCGCCTCCTTCTTGGCCTTCCCTCCTACGCCTTCACACCACTACAGCAAATTCAAAATGCCTCTGCCCGTATTATATTCAACCTCCCCACTCCTCTCACCTCCCCTCTTCCCCACCAGCTACACTGGCTCCCTGTTTACTATCGCTGCTTATTTAAATTCATTACCGTAGTCTACAAATCCTTCCATGGTCTTGCCCCACCCTACCTGGCTGCACTTATCACCTACTATGTTCCCTCCCATCCCTTACGCTCTCAATCTCTGCTGTCCTTCTCGGTCCCACCCTCGCCCTGTGCCCAATCCCATTTCCCTCCTGGCTCCCCTTCATTGGAATAAACTCCCACTCCATATAAAACAGTCCCCTACACTACGCAGTTTTCGCTCCTCCCTTAAAACTCATCTTTTTACCCTAGCCCATCCCACTGCGTATCCTAGCCCCTAACCCCCGGTCAGGACTCTGCTTGCTTGCCCAACCCTGCCATAGCCTCTGTTCTCACTGTAGCACCACCCTGCTTACTCACCCTTGCCCAATAAACGTACCTTCTTCCTTCAGCCTTTTCTTTTCAATGTACCGCTTAGTTTAA
>NC_137135.1:35256838-35326838 GCF_949319135.1 Squalius cephalus
AAAAAAAAATAACTAATAAAATGACAAAAGCCCATAATGAAATTTCTAAAATTACATGAAAAATAAAAAATATATAAACTAAAATTTAATAAAGTAACCCTGGAATAATATAATATTGTATATATAGCTTTCACCATTTCTTTATTTTTTTATTTCAGTTTTAATCATTTTAGTTCTTGCCAAGGCAACATTTCTGTTTTTAATTTTAAGTTTTTTCATGTGATATTTATGTTTTATTTTTGTTAAGCTTTATTCCAATTACCAAAAACAATTTTTGCTAGTTTTAGTTTTAGTTTTAGTTAAGACTAAGAAGTCTTGTGATTTCAGCAGTGTGTGTCGCCCCCTGGTGGCCAAAAGTTATATATATAATCATTTTTATTTTACATTTGATTTCTTCTGAAATGTTATCAATTGGTGAATGTTCACTTGAACACTTAAACTGCGGCTAGATACCCAAGAACATCACTTATGTCTTTATTCTACTATTTTTGTTTTATTTCTTTTGATGTATTTGTTCACTCTTTTATTATTAACTGTTTACTTGCCTTGCTCTCATTTTTTAGTATTTAAATGTATTTTTCATTATTTAATTTTAAGGCCCCAGCATCACCGCGATCCTCAGGACAAGCGGTTTGGAGAAGGAATGGATATTTAATATTAATATTATATTAATTATATAACTGTTAAATGTATGAGATTAATGAATAAATGAATTAAGAGCATATTAGGATTTGTTGTGGTATTGTGAAATTTTGCTGGTTTTGATATCAGCTGCTGAAATGTTCCTAATCAGCTGTAGAAACCCTTATATGATGAAAATACTATTTATTAATAATCAATATTTCTCAATGCTTGCAGTTGAACCTCTTCACCCAGTCCAGCATGAGGATGCCCGACTCACACAGCTTCAACAGCATCTTAAACCAACCCACACGCTATCATGTAAGAACAGTGATCTCTCTCTCTCTCTCTCTCTCTCTCTCTCTCTCTCTCTCTCTCTCTCTCTCTCTCTCTCTCTCTCTCTCCCTCTCTCTCTCTCTCTCTCTCCCTCTCTCTCCCTCTCTCTCTCTCTCTCTCTCCCTCTCCCTCTCTCTCTCTCCCTCTCTCTCTCTCTCTCTCTGTCTCTCGCTCATATGATGAATCATCACTGCAGTTTTCATCAGTTTCTCTGATCTCTCTTTCGTCTGATTCCCTGCGCACAGCAAATTATGAAGCGCCTCATCAAACGCTACGTACTGAAAGCACAAGTGGACAAAGAGAACGATGAAGTGAATGAAGGTGACGTGTGATTTACAATGAGATTCTGGGGTTTCTGTAAGTGCTAAAAACAGAATAAATGGGAAAGTTTCCCTCTAAAACCAACGACCTGGATTAAAAAATAAAAAAAAAAGTTATGATGATGATGGTATGATTATGATGTAATAATAATAATAAAGTCAAAGTTGACGTTTATGTAAAGTTGAGTCTTACATAAACATGTCCAGGTCATATTTTACCTCATAATTAAAAGAAAAATAAATTGAATTAATTCAGATAAATTATATTTTGCTTATTTTGAAAAGGAAGCCTATTTTTTTATTTTTTTTTTATTGTGACAATATTTTCATGACATTTACCCTCTGGTGTTGTTCAGTCATTTTAGACCTAAAAAAAAAAAATAATAATTTAGAATTTTAAAAAATCTTAATTTCATCGGAATGATACGAAAATTGGTGACACTTGCTATGTGATCACAAAAAAATGATTCGAAAAGGCTAAAGAGTCGTAAATAAATAATAATCACACTTGTGTTGTAAGCGGTCAGAAATGACCACCATAGAAAGTGAATGGGAAATATGAAAAATACAGTATGTTAGCAATTAGTAATTATGTCTGAAAACACTGTACTCAGTAATGAGGGAATACATATCCCTGGATATGTTCATATAGAGCTGGTAAGTCCCGCCCCTTCCGCTAACCCCAACTGGACCTCTAGATTGAAAAATCGTCAATGCAAGTGAATGGGAGAAAATAATTATTTTCTGATCCCGTTTGAATTGTGCCATGAATGTGAACATATGTTGTCTGTGAATTTTTCATATAATTTTTCATGTTACGAGTTTGACAGTATATTGTACGATTCTTTGGCTAGCAGTTGTGGAAAAGAAAGACTACATGTCGCCTATGTGTTGTCACCCCATAACACATTTCCCTCCACTTGTCAAATCACGGTGCAAATGCTGCGATAATCTATGGAGACAGATCGAGATGCCTGTGTGTTTTGTACCCAAATGTCACCATTCAAACCAAATGGGCTGTTCTTTCTTCAGATTCACGTCGAAAGCAGCGAAGAGTTGTAGTCCACAAAGTGCTCTCACACAAAGTCTAACCATATCAAACTTCTACCAGCTAAATTGTTGCATTCTTCACACGAAAAATTATATTAAAAATTCACAGACAACATATGTTCACATTCATGGCAAAATTCAAACGGGACCAGAAAATAATTATTTTCTCACATTCACTTGCACTGACGATTTTTCAACCTAGAGGTCCAGTGGGGTTAGCGGAAGGGGCGGGACTTACCAGCTCTATAGGACTATACAGACATCTAGTGGCTACAACAGGGTATTACAGATGATTTTCTTTATTTGTTTCCACCAGTTGGCACTAATCTGCCTCCATTCAATGGATCTGAAGTACTTTTGCTGCATTTTTAACTTAAATACTACATTAAAATATAAAATTAGTTTTTTTTTATACAGTTTTTTTTTTATAGACATAAATAGTCTATGATTTAGATATTAAAGGGGTGGTGTAATGCCCTTTTTCACAAGATGTAAAATGAAGTCTCTGATGTCCCCAGAGTGTGTGTGTGTGAAGTTTTAGCTCAAAATACCCCACAGATATTTTTATATAGCATGTTAAAATTGTCACTTTTTGAGGGTGAGCAAATACACACCGTTTTGTGTCTGTTCCTTTAAATGCAAATGAGCTGCTGCTCCCGGCACACGGGGCGGAGCTTCAAGAGCTCGTGTCCTTTTACCTCACACACACATGCACTGATTATCTTCTAGTCATTGATTAGCATATTCTGTCATGATAATCTATAAATCATGTTCAGGGGGCGGGGTTTATGTAAATTCTAGGGTTGGTGATGTCACTAACCCGGGAGGAATGTGGTGTAGTCTCTATCAGTCGTTTGTTGTAGTCCTTAAAAAGCGATTTCTTTAAAAGCAAATATCTCCCTTTGCTCTGAACTTTGAGCGTCGTAACTTTGCAGATGTTGTTTATGATCAAACAGCAACATTACACACTAACTAAAGTTAGAAAAGTCAAATCATAATCAACCACCCCTTTAATATTGTTTAATAACACAGAAAAATATCATTGAAATTAAATATAGTGCATAGTAAATATGATTAAGGTCTCTAGTCTGTTTTGACCACCAACAACACGAGTGTGACTCCCAAACGAACAACACCAGAGCTAAGCACATTTTACCCACCAAATGTTTCCTGAGCGGTTTGGTGTGAACTCAGTGTTTGTATCTTCATATTTGCGTGTAATCTGTAGGTGAGCTGAAGGAGATAAAGCAGGATATTTCCAGCCTGCGATATGAACTGCTGGAGGAGAAGTCTCAGGCCACAGAAGAGCTTTCAATCCTCATTCAGAAACTCAGTGACAAACTCAACCCACGTCCAGTCCATCCGCACTGACCCCTGCTGACCAACGGTGAACTATTTTTATGTTAAATTTATTATGCAGAGATCATAAGTAAGCCATTTTTACACTGCAACATGGCAATTTTGCTGAACAGTGGCAGATGAAGGCATAAATGCTACACTTCTCCTTTAAGTTACTGTAGTTCGTATCCTGTGAGTGTCACATTAGCTCCACCCTTTGATGGTTTGATTGACAGCTCCATAGGCTCCACCTATTTTAACAGTAACTAGAAGTGCAATACTCAGAGAACTGAAGTGTGAGTGACACTCACCGTCTGTTTCTGTTTATATTACATGTCGGAGGACTTAAATTATGCTTGTATATTTAGAGTGACTGTATAATCTCAGATTCTGAATGATATTTGTGAATCTGTCTTATTTAAATAGATTGTTTATTCATGTTCAGGTGTTTATTGCACATAGCTGTGTGTATCGGAAACCATACGTTTTATATACAACGGACGTCATTGTGAATATTTAATTACGTGTAATGTACAGTATTTCTCAAGCAACTTTAGGCAGGGATATTTGTTGCAAATACTGTCTTTATCCATTCATTACTTGGGAACCTGTGTTAGAGTTACTGTGAAGCTACAAAGTAGATGAAATATTAGTGGTCCTGTTATGCTTTTTCAGAAACTTCCTTTGATGGAAGTTTTTGTCTCCTAAAAGAAAGAAGTGATTCTGAACTGAAACGAGTCGTCGGTAATTCGAGTCTCACTTCCTATGTAGGTTTGTATCTTATTTGCATAATGCCAGTCTCTGGTCTTGATTGGCTGATAGTGTCTCTTAGCTCCGCCCTCAAAAAAGTTTGGTTTGTGTTGTTCATGTGGAGAAGACGCTGTTTTCTGAGATTGATACGGTGAAACTCACGCCATCGATCAAGAGCTGAGATTCAGATATGATAATGAGCGTTTGCTTTCTGACCAATCAGAGCAGAGCAGCTCTCAGAGAGGCGGGGCTTAGAGAGACTGAAGCGTTTCAGACACTGAGAGAAAAGAGCTGACGCTGCACTGGAGATTATGAGGACATTAAAGAGTTTTTGACCTTAGATGCGTGTAAACCTGTTGTAGGAGACTCTAAAATAACATTAAGAGCCTTTAAAATAGCGTATGGGGCACTTTAAGATGGAGAGACTTCTAGCACAAATCTATGCAGGGTAAATGTCTGTATGTTGTCATGATCTGACAAATTATTATTAATGTTATTTCTTCTTACAGTAACTTCAGTTGTTTGATTTATCAAACCCATAAGGTTTATATCCTTGTGTGCAGCTCAAAAGGAATAATCTGAACATAGAACCATTAAAATAGTCCATATGACTCTTGGACTGTGCGTGCATTACTCCTTTAAGATGTTTTTTGGTTTGTTTTGTTCACTGCTTTGTGATGTCTGAGCAGAAATGAGCTTGTGAAGATCATGATATCTCACTTATCTGTATAATGTAAAAACCCAAACAGTTTGCATAACCATGAATGTTGAGAATCGCTGCAGTTCAGCCGTAGTAAAGGTCATTTTGGTCCATAGATGGCGCCAGTTCATTTCACAAAGTGCAAGTCTATGTTTCTTTTTATTCAAGGCTCTCCTGATGAATTATGTATGTAGTATAGCCATATAAAACCAGTAGATGATGGTATATTTCAAGATAGACACAGAATATCTGCAGCAGTTTATATGTAGGATCAGAAATCTACTCGAACAAAATATCACGTGTGTGAAAATATGTGCAATTCAGATGTTTTTGCTTGTTTATTTAGATATTTAAGCTATGCATTTTCATATACTTATCAATTCAATGATTTTAGAGCGAAACCTAAGAAATGTAACTATGACATATATAATAAGTATTGCTGTAATACACTAGCACTGAGACTCTAAATTTGACATTTTTAATGTTTTATATAAAATCTATTGAAGAAAACAAACGTGTTGTGTTTCATTTATCCTGAGCACATCACACACAGGCCTACAGGTGAGACTCAGAGTCAATGTTTCACCATTCGCAACCCATTCTGTGTATTTCTGAGGCGTTTTATGCCAGAATGGAGTCGGATCTGGAAAACTGTCCCACCCCCAGTCCTGGACCAGTTCCAGTTCTGATACACACATGACAAGTGTGTGCATTTATTAAAGCTTTGCATAATCCTTTAAATAACTGAAATGCAGATTCATGTGTGTTCTTATGACTGCTTTATTATAAAACTGATACAGTAACTTGGGATATTTATCATAAAACGAACCCTGAGGTGGAAGATGACCTCCTTTTCTGATATTTCTCTCTTTTGATATCAAATGTTTTCCCATTTTTTTTTGGCTCTATAGAGTCTTCCTCTGAGACGTTTGTTTCTTTTAACGCGTCACATTGTATGGAAGCATATGGGTATCAATATTCAACTTGAAATGTAATATGCAAAATGACAATGCAACATGTAAAATAGCAATGCATTTCTGTATTTAAATGTACATTTTCCATTACATTTGTGCAACGTTGGTGCAAAATGAAAATGAAAAATCAATTAGGCCTATAATTTACATTTGCCATTTCATACACTAGTTTTAATATGTAAATTGAATACATATTTTAACGCTTTATAAGTTGCAAAATGAAAATGAATTACAGAAATGATTAGATATGTCTAACATGTTCAAGCAAAAACTGTTACCTCATCGTATATAATTCGGTCTAAAAGGTTATTTTAAAAACCGAAGCAGAACCAACTAAATTTTTACCGGCACAAAAAAATAATATCTTAAAAACCGAAGCAGCAAAAAAAAAAAATATATATATATATATATATATTAAAAAAGTTTATTTGGAGCATGTGGGGGGCTGGGTGATCTCAGAATGACCTATAAATATTAAAAAACCAAAGCAGCACAAAAAAAAAAGAATGTACAGCACAAACCAGCACAAACGAAGTAAAAATGATTGAGCCTATTTTGCCTACGTTTTGCCAGAGAGTGTCTAATAAGGTGAGAAGTTTCACTCTCAGTAACTTCCGGCTTCTGAACTGGCTGCAGTTCCACTCTGGCTCCACATGAGGGCGCTCACAGGACGAGTGCAGAATGAATGGAGGTCTATGACGCTATACCCCTCAAAATCCACTTTTCTCAGGATATCATTTTTTGTCTAGTAATGTGAATGTTGTATTCGAAAGGAGATGCAAAGAAATTACACACTGCTGGGTGTTCGATTTTTTAGAGTCACTTATTTGCTTTAAAAAGTCTTTTAAAGTGTCAATGACATCATACACATCGTACGACCAGAGATACTGCTTTACGGCAATCCTTCAGTCACTTTGGGCGGGGCCAACTTCACGCAGTGATTGACAGGGCGAGAGGGGGCGGGGACGTGATCGGCTCGGAATCCATTCTCAGTTTGCACATTGAATTTTGCTTCATCATTGCGGGACATTTAATGAAAATGCAATCGCAAGTGTCTTAACTGTGAGTGTAAGTGCAATTAAGAAAAATAACATTTAAATGATCATTTTGCTAACAGGTTTTGCTTAAACATATCTAATCATTTCTGTAATACATTTTCATTTTGCAACTTATAAAGCGTTAAAATAAGGTATGCAATTTAGCCTACATAATTCCGGACATTATTCAAAAGGAATTGCAAATTGTATTTGCAATTGCGTTTTCAATTTGTGGACGCATAAAATGTGACATAATCCAAACGCAACTGCAAATCGCGCATTACCGTTTGCATTTTCATTTAAGCGAACGCACAGTGACTGCCAAATTTAAAATGAAAATGCAAAGTCCATTTGCAACTGTGTTTCCCATATCTTACGAGTCTTGACCCTGTCATATTTAAATAGCAATCCTTTTGAATAATGTCCGGAATATCATTCCATAATAACTAGTGTATGAAATGGCAAATCTAAATTATATAATTGAATTATCATTTTCATTTAGCATCAAACGTTGCACAATTGTAATGGAAAATGTAATTTGCAGGAATGCATTGTCATTTTGCATATTACATTTCAAATTGAATATTGCTACCCATATGCTTCCAAACACATGATCATGTTCTGACCTTTCTTTCTTTTGATATCCAATGTTTTCCCATTTTTTGACTCCATACAGTCTTCCTCTGTGACGCTTGTATAAAGTCTGTTTCTTTGAACGTGTCACATGATCATATTCTGACCTTTCTTTCTTTTGATATCAAATGTTTTCCCATTTTTTGGCTCGATACAGTCGTGACGTTTGTATAAAGTGTGTTTCTTTGAAAGCGTCACATGATCATGTTCAACTTCTGACCCTCAGGAGTTACAGCAGATCATTCTGGAGAAGTTATTCATGATGTCCCATGGTTCAGTTGTGACATGAAATATTATGCAATGGGGCTGCGGACAATACAAGTCTAAGTTGTCATATGCAATGACTAAAGAGCCATGCTATCAGTGTTTTCAACATTCTCAAGCTTTGAAGTGTCATTTTGGCATAATTAGATCCTGAAATGAAGCATGCATGATACTATTATTTAAAAACATTTTATTTTATATTAATAACAGACTAACATGCAACTGGACCAAACGATTCCCTTTCTGTCCGGAAAACATTAAGTTCAATGAGTAATATTTAGCATCTTGCATTCTCATGGGTGATAAATCACATTTATCGAAAGGCATTTGACAGATAATAGAGGAGGGCTGACCATGAACCTCGGCACACAAACAATGAGTGTCATAAAGTAGCTCATTTACTCCAGTAATTACATCTGTGCTCTGTTTGCACACTTAAATTGTGTCTACATTAGTGTTTATAGCTTCATTTATGTGATAAAACACATCCAGATGGTTTTAGAAGTCTGTTGCTATAAATAACACCCTCCTGACAGGGTCACATTGCATTTCGCGTGCAGATGTGGCATCTTAGGATGATGCTGGAGGACCAGGAGACCGCAGAAGAAGAGCATGTGGTGGGTTTTGATGAATAAAGAGAGATTTGAAACAACAAATCTGAAAAGCTCCATAGATCAGACGTTTGGGTTGCTGGTCTTAAAGGGGTAGGCCATTTTTTTCATAAACACCATAGCAATCAATAATAGAAGTGATTTAAATATTAGGTGTGAGGTTATTTAACGCTGTCTCCCGTGATGCTTTGCAAACTCTATGGCTGAATCCGAAATCTCCCCCTAAACCCTCATTCCCTACGTTAGTCCACACTGTTCACTTGAAGGAGTGAATGAAAAGGAGTGAGCGAATTCAGACAGCCGTTGAGTGTACATCGGTTGTACACTTGTTATTGCAGTGCAATGTGGGATTGAATGAGTGCACTCAATGACGTCCACTATGGTTTCGGACACCACTACGAATGTCTGTCCTCTCAAATAACGTGCTATTTGAGGGTATAGGGGGCTATTTCGGATTCAGCCTATGTGTTTTGAAGGAGACACTGGGATCTTATGCTTTCAAAGCTAGCTTGCTATTACTAGCCTGTCTGAAATTGCCTACCCTGCCTTTAACTGGCCACCAAGCTGGTTTCCATTATGTTTCCATTCCAACATGACTTCTCAACTGCAGAGTGAGAGACTAGCAAAACCATAGGCTACTAGCTAAGACCAAACAATAGGGTGATCAGACGCCTCCATTTTCCCTCGACATTCCTGGGATTTGGTGTTGTGTCCCTGACTCCCTGACTGGATCTGTCCCTGGAAATGTCCTTGTTTTGCAGCATGTTCAAAACCGACCAACGTAGCATAAATCAGACTGAGCTTTAATCACAATCAGAAACATAGCATGAAAGCATGAACATAAACAACAACAAAAAAAATTAAAGCTGTAATTAATGTGTCATTAATATATATTACAGTTTGTGAAAATGAAACCATTACAAAAATAAATTTAAAATATTTGTTAAATACCGTTTTACTTAGGCTATATGTTTTTTAATGTGTTTTTTAAAGTCACAATTTTGTTATAATGTTTTTATAGTTTTGCTATTTGCAGTATTTACTGTTTACTATTTTTATAGTGTGATATTTGGTGAATTGTATTAAAACATCATAATAAAATTATTACAATATCACAGAACCTACAACAATTAAAAAACAAAGACGTGAAACCAAAAAAAAATTTATTCTCCCCGTTTTTTTATTTATTTATTAATAGATAGTAAATTTAAAATAAGACTTCAATTATATTTTTACGGCTGAACTAGGAAATGTCCCCTGTTTTCATTTCGGAAATTAAAGATGTTTTTGCACGCCATAAGCTTCATAGCAATGTCAAATTCAAGCTATTTTTTATTTAATTCAGGACAATCCATATTATAAATGGAATCACTTTTTAGCGCAACTTTATACCATGCTTTATTTTAAAAGCATGTTAAAATAAACCCAGGGACTTTTATTATGAATGGAGCTGTTGTGTTGTGAATCTGCGCCGCTGAGGCTCGTGTGTCAGGATGGCCGAGCGGTCTAAGGCGCTACGTTCAGGTCGTAGTCTCCTCTGGAGGCGTGGGTTCGAATCCCACTTCTGACAAGATCTTTTTTTTGGAAATAAGTCCTGTAACATAATGCCACTATACCACACGACACCAGCAAGGCCTAAAGAGGCTTATGAATGTGTTACCCATCCCACAGGACATCAGGTCATTTATTTGATAAGTTCTGTTGTTTATGTTGTGTTTTGTCTCCATTATACTTCAGGACACACCCAACCGTTCAAATATATACAAGTTCCCCCTTCCTTTTTTTCTTTTGTGGGATCACAAAGACGTAGCATAAAGCACTGAGTTCAGATTACAAAACACCATTCAATACCCAAACTGATGTTACAGCCCTTGTTTAACATTGGTTCCCTTTCCGTGATGCTCAGCTCATGAAATATTTAGGAACAAATTGTTGGACATTTTGAAAATTAACTCACCTCCGCTGGAAGGAGAAATGTGACTGGAGTAACTCCATTATAAACAGTGCAGCATTGTCTACAAATTCAGTGTTTTCTGTACTTTTGTGTCTATTTACTGTATTATCTTCATGCTTGCTCAGAAAGCTTTTCGTTGTCGTTTTTTAGTGACCAGTGAACTTTGAGCCGCCCAGCCTTGGGAAAAGGTTTGTTTGATTTGTGTGGGTTAGTTCAGCACAGTTTAAGAATAGTTTACATTAAATCTGTCTTCTGATATCAATATGAATTAATGCAATTTAATGGTTAAAAAAAAGTATTCCTCCACTTTCATTCACGTAAATATCACATTAAGCACTTAATAAGTAACGTGACACATGATAGTGCGGGTGTTTGGTCACGTGACCTCAGTGTTTGAAGCATGCATGCTATGACTACAGTGACAAGAAAGAAAAGAAAGAAACCTTGCATGGATTAACATCTATTTTTCGTGGCCTGAATGCATGGGTGTGAGCCGAAATCAACTTCTCTCTACATGACAAGACAGTCTTTACTCAACAAGACGAGAGCATGAATAAAATTAGAGATGTTGAAATGTTCATTGCACCCTCTATGCAACTTTTTCAAATAGAATATACCCAGCATTGATAAAATAAATGTTTGTGACAACCTCTATTAACCCTTTAATGCATGAACATATATGTTCAGTTTGTATAGGTCAATCAGAAGACTCACTATGGGTTTCATGCTAATTCTATTCTGGATTGTTTTTCTGAAACCAAACCGTTTCTTCCATATTTATACTGAAGTCAATGGGGAACAGAAACTGTTTGGTTACTGACATTCTTCAAAATATCGTCTTTTGTGTTCAGCACAAGAAATAAATTAATACAGGTTTGGAACAACATTAGAGTGAGTAAATGATGACAGAATTTAAATTTTCGGGTGAACTATCCTTTTAATATTAGTATTTGCCTTTAGACAGCAAGGATGGTCTAGTGTGCCCTAAATAAAAAAAGAGAAAACTTCTATGCTGGCTAAAAGTCTGTCCTTTCGTCAGTGTTGTCATGTCATGACTTGTCATGTTGTTGAACTTGAGAATATCTATACGTTAAATCAGAAGCTGGACATGAAGAACTACTGTATTTCATGCTAACTTGTATGTACAGGAATAACTTCAATGTTGATCCAGTCATTTCAGGACAAGTCAGCAGGCGAATGCAAACACACTTTTGGTACAGTTTGCTATGGCGTTTATATGGTGTGTTAGAGTGATTCTGCACTTCTAGAGACTGGAAGAACCAGTTTTTGAATAATCACTGCAAACGCAGCCGCAAACATTGAGGCGATTTACATTCAGATATAATTGTTTGCATTGGTCCTTCCTTTCGCTGTTGAAACATGCAAGTCACAGTGAACAAAGGAAACGGTTGAAGATGATTAATTAAAGACATATGGGGCCGCTTTTACATGGCTGACGTGCTAGTTCTCCATAACTTAGGCCCAGGAATATATATATATATATATATTTAACCACCTAAATTAAATATTTATTTTATCCACCTTATTTTTATTCCTCTGGTGCTGTTCGTCATTTTTTTTTTTTTTTTTTGAAATTTTTACTTCATCGGAATGGTATGAAACTTAGTAAAGGTTTTGGCACTTGCTGTGTGAACACAAAAAAAGATAATGGACATGATTTGAAAAGGTTAAATGCTCCTGAAAAACATAGTCACACTTGTATTGTTCGCGGTCAAAAATCAAGGGGGTAATCTTTCAGAGAAAACTGAAGCTTCCCCGGGCGCCGCCATTGATTAGCAGACCATCACCTGCTGTTAGCATTCCATTGACTCCCATTCATTTTGGCATCAAAATAAAGACTCCATTTGTCCATTATTTATTTCTAAAGAAACACGAAAATGTATAAAAGGCTCCATTACCTTGTATCTTACGTTATGGCCCCGTAGATGCAGTTTTTGTAAAAATAGGCTAACGATTGCGTCATAACCACGCGACTCTCTGTCGCACAGTAGAGAGATTACCGTATGGACAGGAGGAGAAGCTCACGGGCAATCGGGGGGACGTGGAGACAAAATGACAAAATAATTCATCAGAATACTTAGCAAAAGCTTCTCCTGCTCCTCGCTCATGGACACCTCCTACACACACTCTCCGTCTCTGCAAGTTTCAGAAGGGAATGATTCAGATTTCTCTCGGCACAGCCACTAGAAGACAGACGGGTTGCTCACGTCACATCTACGTTGTCAAGCTCAGTGTGAGTCTGCGCAGTCGCTCACCATCAGGAAGTGAGAGCTTCTAATTGGCTTCACTTTTCTCCGTTGAATCCAATGGGGTCGCAGTGTCCATTTCTTTTACTGTCTATGGAAAATATGTGAGACTAATTTCCTCTAGTGGAAGCGTTTGGTACTGCAGCCAAACAAAATATCACTGAAAGCTAATTCTTTAAGATATCAACCTCAAATTTGGGATTGGGACACAACTTGTTTAGATTTATGGCTTTGGTTTTCACACAGGTTTAGAGTAAACCCTAAAATTTCATTTAAAAAAATTCAAGTTTACATTGTAAACTTTTTTTTTTCACTTCAGCAATAATCTGACAAGTGTCATCTTTAAAAAGAGACCAAACTGAAGTCTGTGCTCCAAAGTATTCGAGACACCAAAGAGGAAGTGAGACTGTATCTTTGCAACGCTTTGGGATGTTGCAATAAAATAAGTGACTTTGCGACCATGCAAGAGTTTGGGAACAATGCCAAGTGCTCAGAGGACATTAAGGTTAAATCTGTTCATAATCATAATAGCTATAAAATTGCCCAAAAAAGTCCCTCTTTTCTTTGGATAATATTTAATGCATAAAAACGGATTAAATGTTACTGATTTGTCAGATTATTTCGCAAATGAATATAGTAAAGTGAAATATTAACATTTGTCTTTCCTTTCTGAGATGCATGAAACATGTTCTCGATCGTTCAAGCGGAGGCCAAATGAGAATCAGAAATCACAGCAGAAATTATAATTGCTTGAAATGCCTGTTTATGTTTGTATTTGTGGTCTTTAAATTAATTATTAGCTAAGAGGCTTTATATCTATTAGCAAATAATTCATGTAAAGGACCACTTTGGAGTTTAATGTATGTTGTTGATTAAATGAAATATGGGTTGGGTTATTGGTAAAATATTTGTTTAATGTTTGCACCTTATTCAAATGTTTCTATATTTTGTATGCGCTTTAATGTTATCTGTATGTGATTGACCGGAAATTCGATACACCTGTGATGTTGAAATTTGTCCCTTTGGTGGCACCGTAGTTTGCACAAGAGAAGATGAGCTTTAAAGGGTAGCTGGCGGGTGTGAATGGTACGCAGCTGTGTTTGAGCCTACATGGATTTTATTTGAGATTGTTTGTTCGTGAACTTAAATAATTCGACGCCCGTTTCATGACGGAAGAAAGGACTATCGTATATTGTTTGCATTCCTTGGTGAGCGCAGCGAGGTATGTTTTATTCATATATAAATCTGGAAATTGTTTGCATATATGTATGGTTTATATTGCTGTGTAAATGTTTGTCACCCTAAATGTTTATGTAATGACGTTTGTAGCCGTGAAAACAAGTGTGTGAAATGTTTGTTGTATGTATGTTTTTTAATACAGTTTTCACGGTGCTAAGGTGAGGATGAATTGAAAGTTGAACGTCATGCTGGTTTGGCGAACTAAATAAAGAAACACCTTATGCATCAGTCGAGACTCTCTCTTTTGGATCCAAGGGCTGCTACAGTGAAAACTCGACGCTACATCTGAGTCATCTGCTGTGTCGTCTTCGTTTCGGAGGTCGCCATTGTTTGTTCCACACATCCAGGCAAGGTCGTATATTGGTAGCACGTTTAACAGAGACTAGATGCGGTGAGAGACTTTGGTTATCGAAAAAAAAAAAAAAGAAAACGACCAAACTGAACTGTTTACTTACATGGCCATATCCTGATTGATCCAAGTCGTAAGGCTAAATAACAGACTCTGGTGTTTATGAGTGAATTGTGAAATATTTGAAAAGGTCACATATATTATGAAATGTTTAATGGTTTATTTTCACTCTTAAAATTTAAAACTTGTGAAATGTGAAACTGTATGGTAAAGAGCTGTATATCTCGAAAATTAACTTTAGCCATTCTAATTTTTATTAAGCTGTCTTGAATATTTAAAGTGTTTTTTGGTATTTGACATTTTGGGGTAGGTCTATCTTAATATTTGAAGTGAGTAGTGTTAGGTTACACCACCATCTTATAACTACAGCTCCCTGAATCACTTAAATCTAGAAATACATCAATTAGTGATACAAACATGTCAGAAGAGGAATCTAGATGCTCAGAAGAAACAGTCTCTCGTGAACGAAAGCTTACAGAAAAGGGCAAACAAATGCGTGAAGAGGAAGCTAAAAGGCACGTAAAGGCATTTTTGAAAGCCTATGAATCTTGGAAGCAGATAGCACGAGAAGCTAGAACTAGGCTTAAGAAATTCTGTTTTAAGGAGGATCTTGATAAAATAAACCGACACATTCAGAGTGGATATGACCGTGTAAATCAAAATTATGAGCCACTTCAACGAAATTCTCTTAGCACACCAGAGATTGTGCAGAAATTGGATGCTTGTAACACACTGACAACAGAAATATGTGACCTTGTGAGTAGACGGCTTGATGTAGGTCTAGTTCAAGAGACCTTTAAAGAGGAAGCTGAAAAAGAAAGAGTGCGAATGATTTTAAGTCGTGAAGAATATAAATCTGTCTTTGGTGAGACAAGCACTGAAAGTGTTATTTCAGAAGAATCCATAAAATTAGATAACCTGTCAATCACAAGCTCTAAGGCTTCTAGCAAGCGAGCAGATGCGGAAGCAGATCTCGCAGCCAAATTAGAACAGGCAAAGTCTATTGAAGAGATACAAGCTCAACAGGCCAAACTTATTAAGCTGGAAAGTGAATGGAAACTCCATGAGTCACAAATGTTGATAGAAATGAAGCAGAAACAAGTAGAAGTGGAACTGAAGTTAGAAGAGGAGAAAACAAGGCTAAAAATGCTGCAAGCAAGCATGGATGTGAAAGTGGCTGCAGCTCGAGTTAGAACATACAATAAACTGGAAGGTGATGTGGAGAACATGGTGGGAGAACCAAATACAGCCTCTGTTGTCAGAACCACTCCGGCTACATATTCAAACAGACAACTAGATACAGGAGTCTCCCTGTTCCAATCGCAACCATCATCTCAGAGTGTAACAGCCAACTTAGCTGAAGCAATTGCAAGCTCATTAAGTCTAAATCGTCTGCCTGTTCCTGAACCAACCATGTTTGCTGGTGATCCTTTGAAATTTGTTGACTTTTGGATGTCGTTCACAATTCTGATTGACAGGAAACCTATCTCTGCTAGTGAAAAAATGCTTTATTTGAAAGGCTACCTCTCAGGAGAGGCACGGAAGGCTGTGGAAGGATTCTTTTACCGGAGCTCTGAGGATGCATATGAAGGTGCTTGGGCAGTTTTAAAGGACAGGTACGGAAATCCATTCATTGTGCAGAAAGCGTTTCGAGATAAGCTGATGAAATGGCCTAAGATTAGTCCTAATGATTCTCTGGCACTTAGAGATTTTGCTGACTTTTTAAAGAGCTGCGAAGAAGCTATGCCCCATGTCAAAGGTTTGGCCATTTTAAATGATTGTGAGGAAAATCATAAGCTCTTGAAAAAATTACCAGACTGGATTGTCCGCAAATGGAGCCGAATCGTAGTAGAGCAGCTTGATGCATCTGGAGAATATCCAATCTTTGAACACTTTACTAAGTTTGTGCTGAAGGAAGCCCGTATAGCCTGTAATCCCATCACTTCTTCCTTCTTGAGCTCCAGCTCAGTAGATGAAAAGTTCCCTAAGAGGGCAAAGGCCCTCAGTACAAGTGCCCAAACAAAATATCATGCATTTAAATCAGAAAGTTTGTCTCCCTTCAAGCCAAAGCTGCCATGCCCTGTCTGTAAGGATGAACTGCACGGCACTGCTAAGTGCCCAGTCTTTGCTGCCAAGTCTATGGGAGATAAAAAGGTGTTCATACATCAAAATTATCTATGCTTTGGATGTTTGCGTAAAGGACATATAATTAAAGATTGTAAAACGCGGCATGTCTGTGGAGTGTGTAGCCGGCGCCATCCAACCTGTCTGCATGAAGAGAGAGAGGAGAGAGCCGGTGAAACAAAGAGAAGTTCCACTTCTGGTTCCACAGAAGGACAAGTAAATCAGCAAGTCCGCAAAGTTGTGTCCCATGCAGTGACTCAGAATTCTTCTGCTACCTCAAGTATTGTTCCGGTTTTCTTGTCATCTATGAAAGAACCTCAGAAGGAAATTCTTACCTATGCTCTTCTCGACACACAGAGTGATTCATCTTTTGTCTTGGAAGACCTTGTCAGAGAGCTGGATGTAGTTTCTCAACCATTACAGTTGAAACTTAGCACAATGACTGCTGTAGACACAGTTATAGCCAGTCAAAGTGTGTGTGGTTTGCTAGTTCGAAGCTTTCATTCTGAAAATCATATACAGTTACGGCAAGCATACACACGTGACTTTATTCCTGTTGATAAGTCTTGTATACCAACCAGAACCACAGCATTGCAGTGGCCTCACCTCAAACATCTTGCAAATAACTTGCCATCTCTTCAAGACTGCGCAGTGGGACTGTTGATCGGCTGTGATTGTCCTTCAGCTTTAGCTCCCCTTGAGGTCATCACTGGTGGTGAGAATGAACCATTCGCACAGAAGACAGAGTTGGGATGGAGTATCATAGGAGCAGCTAATCCCCACTTGGATAGACAGGGAAGTCAAAGATTCGTACATAGGGTTGCAGTGAGAGAGATGCCAGTTCCATCAGCCGCAGACATCTTGAAGGTTCTGGAGTCTGACTTCAATGAGAGGAATTCTGAGGATAAATGTGTCTCTCAAGACGATGTGCGCTTCATACAGATTCTTAGTGAAAACATTCGGCAGAAAGAGGACGGTCATTTGGAGATGCCCCTCCCATTTAAAGGCCAAAATCCCCCATCATTACCTAACAATAAGAAGCTGGCCATAATTCGCTTGCAGCACTTAAAGAGGAAGTTCAAGGCCAATCAACAGTTTTATGGTCATTACAAGGCCTTCATGGAGGATGTGATCAACAAAGGTGACGCAGAGCCAGCCCCAGAGGTATCTGTCGGAGATGTTGTTTGGTACATACCCCACCACGGTGTGTACCACCCGAAGAAGCCTGGCAAATTGAGAGTTGTCTTTGATTGTTCAGCTAAATTTTGTAGCATCTCGTTGAACGATACTTTGCTGACAGGCCCCGATATGATTAATTCCCTGGTGGGAGTTCTCTGTCGTTTCAGAAAGGAGAAGGTGGCCATCATCTGCGATATTGAAAGGATGTTTCATCAGTTCTTCGTCACACCTGACAATCGCAGTTACCTGAGGTTTCTATGGTGGGAGCAGGGAGACCTTGGAAGTGAGCCCAAGGAATACCAGATGGCAGTCCATCTCTTCGGCGCTGCTTCCTCTCCAGGGTGCGCTAACTTTGGCCTGAAATATCTTGCACAGCAATACAAAGCACATTATCCCTCTGCAGCGGCATTTGTTGAAAATAGTTTCTACGTTGATGATGGGCTAGTGAGTGTTCCCACAGTTAAGGAGGCCTGTGAACTGGTAGTTGAAGCACAAGAGTTGTGTAAAAGAGGAGGCCTGCGACTCCACAAATTCAACTCGAATGAAAGTGAGGCTCTTCATTGTGTTGAGGCATCCGAAAGAGCGTCAAGGGTCAAACAGCTTGACCTCAATCCTGATTCAGCCTCAATAGAATATGCACTGGGTATTCAGTGGCTAATTGAAAGTGACAGTTTCAGTTTCAACATAAACTTGAAAGACAGGCCAAACACACGCCGCGGCATTCTATCTGTCATAGCTTCCTTGTATGATCCTCTGGGTTTTGTGGCTCCATTCGTTCTAAGTGGAAAGTGCATTCTGCAGGAACTGTGTCGTCGGAGCATTGGATGGGATGATCTGCTTCCTGAGGACTTGCTTCCACGGTGGGAGGAATGGAAGGCTGGTCTTCGAGGCCTTAAAGTAGTCTGGATCCCAAGATGTTATCACCCACAAGACTTTGGCAAGATTGTGAGCATAGAATTGCACCACTTTGCAGACGCTAGCAGTGTAGGCTATGGTGCATGTTCTTACCTTCGATGTAAGGATGTCAGGAACAAAGTTCACTGCAGTTTCGTCATGGCAAAGGCTAGGGTTGCACCATCAAAGATTACAAGCATCCCCCGTTTAGAACTTTCAGCTGCTGTGGTCGCAGCCAGATTGAGCATTCTGCTAAAATCAGAGCTAAATATGAAGATTGATGAGGAATTCTTCTGGACAGATTCTCAAGTCACTCTAGCATATATCAACAACGAAGCACGGAGATTTCATATCTTTGTGGCGAATCGTGTTCAGCTTATACGAGAGTACACCAATCCGAGCCAGTGGCATTATGTTGATACAACAGAAAATCCAGCTGATCACGCCTCTAGGGGGCTCCGTGCATCAGACATTTTATCAACAACCTGGCTATCAGGTCCTGAATTTTTGTGGAAGGAAGAGGTCCATCCGGAACCCACTTCGTCACCCGACCTGTTGGTTGGTGACCCAGAGGTTAAAACCATTCAGGCATTTGCAATAAGAGTGACCGATTGCACGAACATGCTTGATCGCCTGTCTAGGTTATCCTCTTGGACAACCCTCCTTAAGGTAGTGGCAAGAATTAAGAGACTAGTGTCTGGACGAAAGTGTCAAACTGATGTTGTGACTGTCAAAGAGCGTGAGAGTGCTGCTAAAGCAGTGATAAAACTTGTCCAACAGCAAGCATTCAGTCGAGAGATAAAGGCACTTGAAACAGGGGAAAGTCTTCCATGTTCTAGCCCTCTTTTTAGTCTTGATCCCATTCTTAAAGAAGGCATACTTTGTGTTGGTGGAAGACTGAAACATTCATCACTTAGTGAAGAATTTAGGCACCCGCGCATTCTACCCAAAGACAGCCATATCACCCAGCTTGTATTGTCGCACTATCATTCACAAGTATGCCATCAAGGTCGAAGTCAAACTCAAATGGAGCTTAGAGCAAATGGATTCTGGATCGTCAGTGGCAGCAAGTTGGTTGCGAAACTGATACACAAGTGTGTTCAGTGCAGGAAGCTGAGGCGTCCAGTAGAAGAGCAGCGTATGGCTGAGCTTCCTAAAGAGCGTGTTGAAGCATCTGCCCCGTTCACATACTGTGGAATGGACTGCTTTGGACCATTTGTCATTAAAAGGTGTAGGAAGGAGTACAAAAGGTACGGCTTGATATTTACCTGTTTCTATTCCCGAGCTGTCCACATTGAAATGTTAGAAGATCTGTCCACTGACTCCTTTATCAATGCCTTACGGTGTCTCATCAGCCTAAGAGGAGTAGTGCGCCAACTGTACAGTGACCAAGGCAGGAATTTCATAGGAGCAAGGAACGAATTGAAAGAAGCACTTAAACAGTGTGACAACCAGGCTTTGGAAATGTTTCTGGCTGAGCATCAGTGTGAGTTTGTCTTCAATGCCCCGTCAGCAAGCCATGCTGGTGGAGTTTGGGAGCGCCAGATACGCACTGTTCGAAGTGTGTTGGATGCTACTTTGGCTCAAAGTTTAGGTAGGCTTGATGATCCCTCCCTTAGGACACTATTTTACGAGGCCATGGCCATCGTTAATAGCCGCCCACTGAGCATAGATGGAATAAATGATTCTAACTCTCTTGAACCTTTAACGCCTAATCATCTAATCCTAATGAAGTCAAAAATTGCTCTTCCACCTCCTGGGAAATTTGAAAGTGAGGATGTATACTGTACAAAGCGATGGCGCCGAGTTCAATATTTGATCGAGCAGTTCTGGAGTCGATGGAAGAGGGAATACCTCCAGAACATTTCCACACGACAGAAGTGGCATGTGGCCCGGCGCAATCTCAAAGTGAATGATGTGGTCATTATAAAGGAAGACATCCTCCCAAGAAACCAGTGGCAGTTGGGGCGAGTAGTGGAAACCTTTATGGATAGTGATGGCTTAGTGCGAAGAGTCAAAATACGAGTTGGAGAACAGAAATCAGGAAAACATCAGTGTCCATCTAAACCTTCTGTTATAGAGAGGCCCATTCAAAAGTTGGTGCTGCTTCTTGAAAGCGAATAGTCATGAAGTATACTTTCACATACATACATGCTCAAACAAACATGCATACATAACCCATCATATTAACATAACTCTATGCTTATTTGCACAATTGTCCAATATTGGGATAGTAAGTGGTCTATAAGATCTTAAGAATCATGTAGGATTTATTTGGTGTTGCATTATCATGACATGATTGGTGGGAGTGTAAAGGACCACTTTGGAGTTTAATGTATGTTGTTGATTAAATGAAATATGGGTTGGGTTATTGGTAAAATATTTGTTTAATGTTTGCACCTTATTCAAATGTTTCTATATTTTGTATGCGCTTTAATGTTATCTGTATGTGATTGACCGGAAATTCGATACACCTGTGATGTTGAAATTTGTCCCTTTGGTGGCACCGTAGTTTGCACAAGAGAAGATGAGCTTTAAAGGGTAGCTGGCGGGTGTGAATGGTACGCAGCTGTGTTTGAGCCTACATGGATTTTATTTGAGATTGTTTGTTCGTGAACTTAAATAATTCGACGCCCGTTTCATGACGGAAGAAAGGACTATCGTATATTGTTTGCATTCCTTGGTGAGCGCAGCGAGGTATGTTTTATTCATATATAAATCTGGAAATTGTTTGCATATATGTATGGTTTATATTGCTGTGTAAATGTTTGTCACCCTAAATGTTTATGTAATGACGTTTGTAGCCGTGAAAACAAGTGTGTGAAATGTTTGTTGTATGTATGTTTTTTAATACAGTTTTCACGGTGCTAAGGTGAGGATGAATTGAAAGTTGAACGTCATGCTGGTTTGGCGAACTAAATAAAGAAACACCTTATGCATCAGTCGAGACTCTCTCTTTTGGATCCAAGGGCTGCTACAATTCATTTAAAGACCATAAATGCAAACATAAACAGGCATTGCACATGTTTGACATGCAGACTATCATCCCTAAAATGTATTTGGCTCCTAAACGTTAGACCATACTTCTAGTTTGTTTATGCTGGTTTATCTAATAACAGTAATCTCTTGTGTTTAGAGCCGTTACCCGGGCGAGAGGATCCACAGGAGACGGAAGACATTAGCCTATGGGAAAACCTTAGCTTAAATGCACTATGCTTTAAGATGGATCATATTGACACGAGAAAACATATAAAAGGGCAATTTTTAGGAAATGGTGCAAATTGTGCTTGAAAGCCTGTTTAGAATTTAATTTGGAAAAGTCCATTTTTCTCATGCACACATATGAGGATGAGTCCACTATTATTACCATTATTGGTCTACAGATATGCATTTTTAAATGGATCCTTAATTTTCAAAACTGCTCATATTTTCTTCTCTAGTGTGTCGTATATAGTGTGTCGTATATCCGAGTGAAACGCTTCTGGAACAAGAACAAATGTGGGCGGGGCTTGATTTTGTCTGTGTGGAATTGATTGGATGGTTGTGGTTTGCTATTGGCTTATCTCATGTGATTGACAGGTTGCTCCGCCCACATCATCAGAGAAGAGAAGAGACGCTGCAAGAGGAACTTATTCTGATTCAAGATTATTACAACAATAATGATGTGCACCAATAAATGATTTATAATGAATAGGCTACCGCCAAAAAATTCCATAAAAAATAAGAAATCTCCTCTGAATGGGTTTACAACTGCTTGGACTGACATGGATACAAGTTAATTCTCCACAATAAATATTGTAACCACTGCTTTCATTGCCAAGGGAAATAATGACATTATACTACTTACCTTGTCATTAAAAGCAAAATATCAAACTGCATGAAGACCTTGCCCCCTATTAAAACACACAGTTATGATCAGGTGAATTTAAAAGGTTTACGGTTAAGTGCGTGCAACTCACAACTCACACTTATGCACACACTTTCCCTAATGCATTTTGTTCAGATAATGTGACATTTAATGCTGTGTATTTCATCTGCACGCTCTCAGCTGCTATATAATCATCTCTGAACTCTTTCTCTGAAGACGTACGGTACATGATCAACGTAAAGGCCTTTCCGGTTAATGTTACACTGACATGTGACAGTGTTTGAATACTGTACAGCAATGTAAACATTTAGATTGTGTTCTTTATGCATTTATACTGTAGCCTTTAAACTTGGTGTATAACGGTGATTCTGCACTTTTGCGTGACTGTGTTCACCTCCACAATGAGGACTGAACAAGAAGAACCAGTTCTTATGATACAACAGCAAATATAATCCCAACGACTGCCTGATGACAGGAGGAGTGCAGATGAGGCCAGACAAGCCCATTTCTGTCATTTATCTGAGACATTAAGTTTGGGTTGCATGAAAGTCTCTCGCATATGCATTTTTTAATGGATTCTTAATTCTTAAAGTCGACATGAAACATAAATTGTGCTCGTCTTTTCTTCTCTATTGTGTCGTTTATCCGAGTGAAACGCTTCTGGAACAAGAACAAATGTGGGCAGGGCTTGATGTTGTCTGTGTGGATTTGATTGGCTGGTTGTGGTTTGCTATTGGCTGATCTCATGTGAGTGACAGGTTGCCCCGCCCACATCATAAGAGAAGAGATGCTACAAGAGGAACCTATTCTGATTCAAGATTATTACAACAATAATGATGTGCACGAATGAATCATTTATATACTCCATTCCAATATTTCATTTTTAATAGTTCATGACGACTTTAAACATATGGTCATTGCATTTAACATTTCCTGCTTGCAAAATATATTTCGACCCATCAGACTAAAGTGCTTCAGACTCTAATGCCAAACCCTGGTTTGTTTTCATCAGGTTAGTAATCCCAGGTGTGACGAGTAACAAGCTCCTCTGAGATGAATCATGAACAGAAGCACTGATAGTCTCTTCTCAATGCAAGCAATAAAACTGCTATCTCTCTCTGTCTCTCTCTCATTTCCTCCCTCTCTTTTCCTGCAGCTGTTTGGCCGACTGTCTAAGATGGATGATGGAGACCAGACCAGTGCAATGAAAAATGCCTGGCATGCAAACTGTGGAAAATGACCTTATCTGACCTGAACTGTGTTGGCTTTCCATTTCTCATTTTCTTTCTTTGTTTTGGCATATGATAAAGACATGCAAACCAAACCATATTAAACCAGATTCAATCCCAAACAAATGCAAGTAAATGCTACAGTGTTGCGGGTGGTTTCTTGCTGAATTCATGTAATGTTTGGAGGTATTGATTGATTTGCCTGACTCAGATATGCGGTGTGATAGAATCACAGACATTATGATATTACAAGATATAAACAATTCAAATATGATACAAAAATATTTTGAGTTGACATGCAAGCTAACTGTTAATCCCTCACTTTATTACTACCCTTTTCTCCAAGCATTATCCTACTAAAAAGTTATATTTAATAAAGTTCAGGAGCTCGAGTTTAGCGAGAACGCCTTCTGTAATACTTCTTTAAACATCAAACGTAAGCATATTCATTTTTAAAATGACTGATACTACAACTTGGCTGACCCACTGGAAATCAATCAATCATACGCTTTTATTGAAGTGTTGTCATTTGAATGCACATGATAAAACACACTTTGCGTGCTAACAGGGCGCGAGCGTGACTCATCAAAAACTGAGGGTTTATAAAGGAGCCTCGCGCGCGCACTTCACTTCACTTCAGGAACAGCGCGCGCTCACAGTCTTCAACCCGCTCAAGATCTACTACACGAGTAAGTACTTCATAACTGTCACATGCACTTTTGCCTTCAGCTTTAAGTGCGCACTGTGAGACCATGCATTACTTGGATGCATTACTTTCCTTGCTAATAATTGCATTGCGCTGCTAAAACAAATGATTGACGGCGTCGTCACTGTCAGCAGTGTGTCTGATGATATTAATAACGCTTAAGCTGATATTACATAACGAGCAGATATTTAAATAGATCTACTCGAGTCAATCAATGCACGCATATCCAGACTGAGCTGCATAGGTTTTTAGTGCAGCAACAATTGGCCTATGCTATTCTTATTTGAATAGGAACTTTTTCATCGTCTGTACAAGATGTGCGCAAATGTGACCACAATGAATGGAGGCAAATGTTACGTAACGCTCAAATGCTCATGCATTGAGGCAAAAAACCAATGGCGTTGTGGAAGGGGCATTACTAGTGTGCAATTCAGTAAACTATCGAAGTAACCTAACCAGTGTGCAAGGCAATGTTTACAATCGCTGCTATAGGCCTACATTCAGTCTGAAAGCTGCATTCATGTTATGCCATTTCCTCTCTGAACTGTTTTACTCTGTGTTTTTACAGTGGCTCCCTACACACTCACATACTTCGCGGTCAAAGGTTTGTATGAAAGCTGTTTCGTAATCTTGTTCTTGTCACATGATGCGTGTCTAACCCTTCAGAAAAGTCTGGAAAAGTTTTCAGCGGCGAGCAAAAGTGAAACTTTCATGCAACTCTTAAATAACTCTAATATTTTAGTAGATGATTGAATCTGCATGCAACTTTAAAATGCACGTTATAATATAGCTTGGTATTTTACTAGACGATGCATAAATGCACTCTTTGCTCCATTCATAATCTTTGGCATCCGGCCAGCTCATAGTTGTCCGCTCAGACTCTGTGTCTGAAGGCGTTTGCCCTAGATTGGGAACGAGGAATGAATAGCAGGGAACGAGGAATGAATGGCAGTGAACTTCAGCCTGCATACTCTGCTCATAAACTGGCAAATAACAAACAGCTCCTCGTGATAAAATGTGAAGTTATCGGTAACCACAGTCTAAAGTAGTTGTATTATCATTTTGTCTAATAAGCCTATGTGCTTTGATGCATGATTGCACACTAAGAGGATTGTACTATAGTAACACCCCGTGTCATGTGCCGTTTGCAGGCAGATGTGGAGCCTTGAAGATGATGCTGGCTGACTATGGGCAGCAACTGAAGGAGAACCTGGTGACCTTTGAGCAGTGGGGGCAGGGGGATATAAAAGCCAGCTGTGTGAGTTTTGTTTTTATATTTGAATTTGATAAATGTAAATAATCCATGCATGGTTTTATGTTAAATTCCTTGGTCTGTATATTGATTGATATTGTGTTGCTTGATTTGTTTTAGTTGTTCGGACAGTTGCCTAAATTCGAGGATGGTGACCTGGTCCTGTATCAGTCCAATGCTATGTTAAGGCATTTGGGTCGCAAACATGGTAAAAAGAAAAAAGTTTTGTAGTTTACCCAGAAATGTAAATTTTCTCTCTAAACCTGTATTCATTTCTTTCTTCTGTTGAACACAAAAGAAGATATTTTGAAGAATGTTGGTAATCAAACTGTTAATGGTCCCCAATGACTTCAGTATTAATTTCTATACTATGGAAGTCAATGGGGACCAGCAACTGCTTGATTACCAACAAAATATCTTCCTTTATATTCAACAGAAAAAAGAACTTCATTCAGGTTTAGAACAACATGAGAGCGAGTAAATAATGACATAAATTTCACCACTTTAATGCATCAGAATCAAATCAAGCTTACTTAAGATTACTTTAAAAAGAAGGAGAAATTTGGAAAACCTTTTGTGAAATATAAAAACCGAGCATCCTACTCTATCCCAAAATGCAATGCAATGAACCAAAAGTATTATCAGCCATGATTTATTTTAATGTACTTGATATTTACACTTTATGCATTAATTCCTGAGATGATAACTGGACGCCTCTCGCTGATTTAAACATGCATACTACTGTATGAAATCTTTATTGTGTAATGCATATTACTGTCCTAATTTATCCTGTCACACATTCAGGTGCATATGGAAAGAACGACTGCGAGGCTTCTCGTATCGACATGATGAACGACAGCGTTGAGGATCTGCGCCTCAAATACATTAAGATGATCTACCAGGAATATGTGAGTACTGTAAACCTCACAGATGTTCAGACACTGGAAATAAATAAAGAAAATCACCCTTTGAGCCATTTTTAGAGCAAATGCATGATAAATATCAATGTTTTGTCAGCGATATGACCCTAGACATGTGTGTTATTTTGTGTAGGAGACTGGTAAAGAAGCGTTCATCAAAGATCTGCCCAACCAGCTCAAACCATTTGAAGCCATTCTGGCCAAAAACAAATCTGGCTTCCTAGTCGGTGATCAGGTGAGGATTCCAGTAGAAATACAAACTCATTTTAGTACTCGTTCAATTCTGACCACAACCTATGTTTCATGTCTCTTCCACACAGATCTCATTTGCGGACTACAACCTGTTCGACCTTCTGCTGAATTTTAAAGTCCTTAGCTCCTCCTGTCTGGACTCCTTCCCGGCGCTCAAGAGCCTCGTGGACAAGACCGCTGCCCGGCCCAAAATCAAAGCCCTGCTCGAGTGTGACACCTTCAAGAAAATGCCCATCAATGGCAATGGCAAACAGTAATTCTTCAGCTCTAGACAGCCTTCTCAAACAATGGCACTTTCTGTCAAAAGGCCTTAACTGGTGCTCTGTGATTTAGCGAAATATCTCTCGTCTTTGTATGAATATGTATTTTGTATGTTTAACTGTTGTTGATGCGGTTTACTAACAGAAACTAGTGTATCAATTATTATGAATAAAAAGAAATTACACATCCAGAATGGTTTAATTGCTGTTTTTATATACTTTTTTGTAGAACAACCCTGCACCTATATATGAAATTAAATTGCATGAAAATATAACTACTTTATTAGAATTATTTTGAAGCACTCTCATGAGCCCTGGTGAATATGCATGTTTGTTTATAAATAGAAATGATGCAGATAAAATGGACAAGTAATGAGCATTTGTTACTCTTGAGTTTGATGATATAAAAATATTTATATGAACATATTTGTATTCCATTTTCAGTTATGTTATATATGAATGTAGTTATATTAGATATTTATAAAATTATGTAAAATGTTTTCTAATATATACAATATTAGAAAAATATAATATTGGTATATTTTTATAATATTGCACTAAATTATGGCACACAAAGTCATAACTATAAGATAAAAAGTCGAAGTTGTTAGATAAAAAGGCGGAATTTTGTCATGCTAAGTCAGAAACATGACATTGAAAAATCAAATTTATGACATAAAAAGGTGAAATTACGACATTCTAAGTCGTAATTTTGACTCACAATTATTAGATAAAAAGTTAAAACTTTGACCTCATCTTATAAATATGACTTAATGTGTCATGATGACTTTTAATGTTTTTACTTTTAAATGACTTTTAAATTACAAAAGCTTGTTTTTTTTATTTCCTATGTGATTGAAATGGGCCAGGGGCCGTATTCACAAAGAATTTTAAGGCTAAAAGTAGCTCCTAACTGGCGAATTTAGGAGCAACTCCTAAAAATAATGGGCGTGTCACTCGTAACTTTAGGACTCCTAATTTTTTTGACTAAGAGTAATTCATGAAGCATTTTAGCCCTAAAAGTAGCACCTAAGCCTGGGACAGCTTAAAAGAAGTTGAGAGGACTCCTAACTCACTAAGACCTTCACAAACCGCTTTTTGTGGCATTTCACGTTGCGATGTTTTGAAATGCGTATGCGGCGGCTACAGGAGCTTCCAATCGCGAGGGAACAATTTTGCATTGTAGGCATAACTAGGGATGCAATAACGCCACCAACAACAACCAAAACTAGGCTACTCATTGCATGTAAACTATTTGTAACGTTTCATTGTGAATCAAATTAAAATGTTCTTCTCTTTGCAAACGTAGGCAGAGGCATATAGTGACAGATTAATTCAATAATGTTGCAAAGATATTGCATCAATCCATATGTTTCATTAGGCTACTAGGCTATTTGTTTTGCCTTACTCTTTATTCATTTAGGCTATTTATTCAGTTATTCATCATCTTCCGTCCTTCGCACTACTTGTGTAGCGCACGCATTCTCAGACCTGTCACCTGTCACTCATCATCGTAGGGGAGGTGTTTGGAATCATTCCCGCGTTACAGTCATCAGCCAATCAAGGTGGTCACTTCAGTCAAGCTCGTGCATGAGTAATGATGTCATCCATAGCAACGAAGACTCACTCTTAGTTTAGGAGTTGTCATTTTTCTTTACTAAGAGTAGGTCTGAAAGGCGTTGTGAATAACTTTTAAGAGAAAACTCCTAGCTAAAATCTTTTAGTGTGATTTAGGAGTACTCCTAGTGGTAAGATAAAATGCTTTGTGAATACGGCCCCAGATGTTGTACCAGATTTTGTCTAGAATAGACTTTTATTTTGATAGCGTCTTCATCAGGCTTTTATTTTGAAAGTCTTTATCAGTCTTTTATTTTGAAAGCGTTCTCACTCAGGCTTTTATTTTGAAAGCGTCTTCGTCAAGCTTTTATTTTGAAAGTCTTCATCAGTCTTTTATTTTGAAAGCGTTCTCACTCGGGCTTTTATTTTGAAAGCGTCTTCGTCAAGCTTTTATTTTGAAAGTCTTCATCAGTCTTTTATTTTGAAAGCGTTCTCACTCGGGCTTTTATTTTGAAAGCGTCTTGATCTGGCGTGGCTCTGCCTTCACGCTTCTGTCATCTCCCATAGCCCTCAGTCTGCACAGTTAGCATTAGCAAGGTGCAGTTTTCTGCAATGTCTTCTGTTGAAGAAATGTCCAACTCCGTGGCGGAGAGTTTGGAGGAGGACGGAGTGGAAGAGGAGAACATCGTGGACGAGGCAGAGATGGAGTACGAGGAGCCTGTTAAAGGAGGTTATATCTTCTACAGGTGAGCTTAGCAGCTAGCCTAGCATGAGAGTGTGCGGCTAATCACTTCAATTACAGATGTTTAATTTACTCATTCTCCTCTGTATTGTGTTGGACGTCAGCTTTTAGATGACACGGTTCGTTACATACAGTCAATGCACATCAGTGTACAGAGAGCTGTATTAGTTAGATGAGTTTTTCACATGAACTGAATCAAGAGCGCTTTAAATAGATCTGAGTTAAAGTTTCATCAAATCTCGTGAGCAAGTTTTATATATCCTAAGTTAGAAGTTTGCAGCCACTAAAATAACTCTTATTATGGCCGCGTTCATTTCTCATTGTCTGAGAGATTCACATGATCTGAAAAGAGTCCCTGTAGTTGTGATCCTTGGCTGGATGAGTCTGTTTAATCCAGATCAGGACTGGGTTTAATCCTGATTTACAGTAAGTGTTTTCTGAGGTTAGTTTAATTGATTCTGAGTGAGTCACACAAGATTTTCCTTCAAATTGAGCCTAAAGAAGTTTGATGTGCTCTTGTCACTTTACCCATTTTCTACCCAAGGGATTCAAATGAATACAAGTTTGTGAGAATGAAGTGATTCAAATGAACCGTTTTCTTTATTGATTGATTCATTCTATTGACACTCTGACCCCTATAGCTGCCATTATTTCTGCCTGATTCTGAATAAAACTTGCTGAAGAGGATTATGATATTTTATATGAACTTAATCAAAATAAATAGGTAGGACTAAAAGAGCCTTGAAGTGACATGAAACATAAGTTGTGCTCGTCTTTTCTCCTCTATTGTGTCGTATATCCGAGTGAAACGCTTCTGGGACAAGAACAAATGTGGGCGGGGCTTGATTGGATGGTTGTGGTTTGCTATTGGCTGATCTCATGTGAGTGACAGGTTGCCCCGCCCACATCATCAGAGAAGAGAAGAGATGCTGTGAGAGGAACTTATTCTCATTCAAGATTATTAAAACAATGATGTGCACCAATAAATAATTTATAATAAACACTGAAATATTCCGTAAAAACAAAGATTTGTCAATTTTGATTATATGGCGACTTTAATCTAGATGAGAACGTTGATATTATTATTTCATTGATATTGTTATTGATGGCTGCTGATTCAAAATGTCATATCAAGTCATATCACATTCAAGATATTAACTTTGGCTTTATTAATTAAAAATAGAGTCTGTTTGATGAAGTCTTGATAAAGTGAAATGACTGTTTCTCTCTCACTAGGAAGTGTATGAACTGTCATTTAATGTGCTTTTGTTGTTTTAGGGACAGAAAAGAGTGGGCCGATCTAGAACCGGTTCCTCAAGATGATGGACCAAACCCTGTGGTGAAGATTGCTTATTCAGAGAAATGTAAGTCCCTTTAATTCAGTGATGTTTGCTCTTTTTTTTTTAGTATCTCACACTATCATTGTCCCATTTCTTTCATATCTCTCGTATCACTCCGCACTCGTTTTCTTCTCGCATTATTGAATAATCCCAATTTATGGCCATTGTTCTTTTACATTTCCATTTATTTATTTAAGTAGCCATGCAATTAATTAATCCGGTAATGTGAGCCGTAATTATCACAAAATAAATTATTTCAGTCCAATTCAAGTCCCGGGTTTATTTTGTGATAATGACTAGCTCACTGTAAGCTGTTAGTTGTTGGTTTAGTCCCCTGTAGTCAATCATTTTATCTCTTAAAACTCATCTTTGATCATTAAAATGACATATTTTAAAAGTTTTTTACATGAAAAAATAAAGTTCTTCATGCCTTAAAATATCTTGAATGTAACTCGACACCCTTTCCTCATTTAGTATGCGCGGTTCTATGAATATGCAAATGAGCCTCGCCTCCACTCACTCACTCAGCTCAGAGATCCACTGGTTGATGATCACACGTTGATCTGATTGGTTACAAGGTAGTTTGTGACGTCAGAAACACCAGCGATTTCAAAGCGTGTTTTTGAGACTGTCTTTGGTTCACTGCAGTTTTAAGGAGGAAATACTCAGCAATGGTGTCGACTTATGAACTTACACATGGTTTAAGCAGATTAAAAACACCACATAGACACATAAACAACATTAAAAGCTGGATTTTCACCACAGCGGGACTTTAAGGCACATGAAATGTTAAAGGTTTGTCTTGTCATCTGCAGTCACAGACGTGTTTGACATGTTCAGAGCGCTCCTGAAGAACGACGAGAAGAGTGACCGAGCGTTTGCACTGACCGCTGAAGCCATCGAGCTCAACGCCGCCAACTACACCGTGTGGTGAGACGACTGATGTTTAAATTAACATATAAATGTGAAATGTTACAGCCCAGTGCACTTTTAATGGCAAACCTGGTACAATACCATTCAAAAATGTCTCTTCTGCTCATTTATTTGATCAAAAATACAGTAAAAATTCTGAAATATTATTATAATTTTAAACTGCTGTTTTCTATGTGAATATATAAAGTGTAATTTATTCCTGTGATCAAAGTTGAATTTTCAGCATCATTACTCCAGTCTTCAGTGTCACATGATCCTTCAGAAATCACTATAATATGATGATTTGATGCTCAAGAAACATTTATGATTATTATCAATGTTGAAAAAAATTGTGGAAACCGTCATACATTTAATTTTTCAGGATTCTTTGATGAATAGAAAGTTAAAAAAACAGCATTTATTTGGAATTGAATCTTTTGCAACGATGTAAATGTCTTTTAATCAGTTTAATCCTTGCTCAATAAAAGTGTTTATTTCTGTATATAACACATACACTATTTCCCAGTGTGCACTGTGTTGCAGATTTAAACATCAAAACTGCAAAAAGCTACAAAGCAAGTTCAAGATGCTTGAGTTGTGCGTTAAACTGTGTGTGTTGATGTGTGTGTAGGCACTACAGAAGAGTTTTACTGCAGGCTCTAGATAAAGACCTGAGAGAGGAGATGAAGTATATCACGGCCATCATAGAAGATCAGCCCAAGAACTACCAGGTTTGGTAAGTCCACCTCAGCCAGAAGGTTCACATGAAGTTTGAGAAATAGTCATGCTTTCCTCAGCAAACACCACTAATAATTATAAGCATTACTAATGATATATTTTTACTGTTTTTTTCATTGCAATTTGCAAAATCTGTCATTTTTTTGGGACAGATCTTCATCTGTCTTCAGTGTGTAATGTTGCAGTTTGATCATGAAAAATCTCTGCAAAGTCACACAGTTCTTCTCTATATCAGTGTCAGTGTTTCTGAACTCCTGAAACGCCTCCATTGTAGTCTTGAGTTTCTTCCGGGAACGAACACGTCACAATATTCCTCATTATAATAATTCATGCGCAGAATAAAGGGGCGGGGCCTGGTTGAGTTAGTGTGTAGTGTGTTAAACTGGCAGTTATGGGAAGGGGCGGGACATTTCCCAAACACACTTGACCAATCACAACACACTGATCCAGCCGACCAATCAGAGCACAGTGTGCTTTTCAGAAGGAGGGGCTTCATAGAGACAGGAACTAAACAGAGCGTTACTGACAGACTGGGAAGAGAGGAGCCGCAACAGAGTGAAATTGTTATTGTTTATTAAACGATTTGTGCAGGCATCACAGGCGGATGGTGGTGGAGTGGCTGAACGACACATCGGATGAGCTGCAGTTTGTAGCAGAAATTCTCAGTCAAGATGCGAAGAACTACCACGCGTGGCAGCACAGACAGTGGGTCATCCAGGTACAGATTCACAGCCTCGCGTGCCGTGTAAACTGTTCGCTGATCTGCATGCATGTAGTGTTGTCAAAAGCACGACTTCGGTTCCAAGTGGATATTGAAATTTTATGTGTGCCGAAGCCTACACGTCCATTAATGACACGTCCGATTGGCGAAGTAATGACTCCTTTGAACCGCTTCACTTTAATCTGGTGAAATTGTTTCAATATATATCGCAGAAAAATTTAATATCGCAATGTAATTTTTTCCCAATATCGTGCAGCCCTACTTTGAGCCCTGTTGAGCGGAATCATAAACACCGCTGATTGGCCATTGTGTTGTCTGTGATTGGCTACAATGATCAGCGCTTCAAAAACATATTGTAAATATACATCAGTGGCCGCGTTTCCATTACCCTTCAAATTGCACAAATTGAAATTGCGAATTGAAAATACGGCCAATGGAAACACGTCAATTTGGCGAAAACTCCCATTTATCGCAAAAAAGTTTTTACGCTCGCATGAGGGGTTTTTTCAGGCAATTCGAAAAAGAAATATTTCGCAAAACTGCAATGGAAACAGTTTTTGCGCATGTACAGGTCATCTGACGTAGATGACTAGGTGTGTTTGGACAGAATACGAGACAGAGCTCTTTATTAAATTCATAAGACAAAAGAATTACAGGAATAATGGATTCTAAACCTCAAAGAAATGCCACAATCAAGACCTGGAAGCAGAAATGAGGGAGAAACACCCAGAAACTCCTCATATGTGCCCCTCACAGTATAATAAGGGTCTTTCCTTGCCATTAATGCTTGGAAAACACGCCTACGTTTCCTTTCATTAATAATAATAATGTCTAGTGCGGTGGCTGGGATATATATATAAACTTACCAACATCCGTTGCCATGATTTTTGGAGTGACTCAAATGACGTTTTAGTCGCATAACATTAATGGAAACGCCATCATTTCACTATACATAGTTCCTACATGACGTCACAACATACGGCCATTTGCCGACCCGGCGCCATTTCTGTGGGCATGTTGTGGGCAGAACATTAGAAGAAGAAGCTGAAACGAGTTAATTTCGTGATAAAAAGTGAAAATGGTCATCTCCTGCTGGGTCAATGGATGTTCAAATCGTGCCGGAGATTCAGTTAAATTTGGATTTTACAGTATACCTGTCATTAGACTTCATGAATGTGAGAAAACTAAGCTTTTGTCAGAACAACGACGGAGGTTATGGCTGGCGAGGATAAACAGGAAAGAAACTCCCTCAAAACACGCAAGAATTTGCTCAGAGCACTTTGTGTCAGGGGCACAATGTTGTGTTTTATTGCGAGTGTACACAAATATAAGTTAACACTTTGCAGTTTGAATGATGTCCTGTATGAACAAAATGACAAGGTATTAAAAACATACAAAAACAACATTGTTTCCACTGTTCGATCGCGCCCGCGCCTCTCTCTCACTCACACACACACAGACAGACACACAGACAGACAGCGTTAGCGCATACTCATCCACACCATTTATGACTGAAATGTTCGCATTGTACCTCTCTCTGTCTTGTGTTAATAGAGTCTCTTTATAATCTCTTTATAGTCTCTGTCACTTTGTCTCTTGAATGAAGAAATATTCAAAATTTGCTTGTTAAACTTTGTAAACACAGCAGCTTATGCCCTCAAAGATGGCGTCTCCGGGGAGGTCACGTGACATTAATTGGCCTGTGGGAACTATGTATAGTTTTTTATCAATATTTAGAAAAAATCGCAAAAGTTTTGTGCAAATCTTTAATGGAAACGCGCCTACTGACGCTCTTCAGCGAGCGCTTGCACACACGGGAGCGTTTGAAAGTAGCCGTCTATCAGTGGATCGGTCCTGCTTGTGCTTTCAAACGCTCCTGCTTTCAAAACACTTTCAGACACTTCTGTGTGCTCTCAAACGCTGATCATTGTAGCCAATCATAGACATATCCGATGAGCTCGTGAACACAATGGCCAATCAGAGGTGTTTATGGTTCCGCTCAACAGCGCTCAGAGCGACACTTTTTCTAAAATTTCAGTACCGACTTGGTCTCTGTGCTTTTGACAACACTGCACATGTTCATGGTCTGAGTGTATGTCACAGGAGTATAAGCTGTGGGATGGAGAGCTGGAGTATGTGGAGGAACTGTTAGAGGAGGACGTGAGGAATAACTCGGCCTGGAATCAGAGACACTTCGTCATCAGTCACACCAGCGGATACTCCGACCCTGCCGTCCTCGACAGAGAAGTGCAGTGAGTGTTAATCATTGACAAAACCAGAACCTTTCTGCTCAAAGATACCAATGATCACAATTCATTTTTGTTTTGGTTCTCAGGCTTTCAAAGTTTTGAGTGATTATTCACCAACTTGTGATACATCTGAAAAAATTGCAATAATGAAATGTTTAAACTGATTTTGTACCTTGGTTCAAAAGGAAATCTGTATATTTCTTCAATACACACTAGGTTAAAAATATTGATTTCTCTATTTTAATCGATTCTCGTTTTTTTAACAACCGATATCGATTCTTAAATCCCTAAGAATCAGTCTTTCAGTCTAAGCTGTTTTCAGTTGATCAATGAACAATTTAGTAGCGCTTCCATCCAATAAATCACAGTTTTAAATGTTTAAAGCTTTAAAATGTGCTTTGTTACTTCTTAGCTCAGTTGTTTTACGAAATTCAAACAATAAATAGCGTTTTGTGGCTCTTTAATGTGCCTCAGATCAAGCAAAGCGGCACGTGAACCGATCATCTCTTCCGCTTTACTACTAGTTACAGCACAAAATAAACATGAGTGAACATCAGAAGGTATGTTGGAAGATATTTAATGTATGTTTGAATAAATCCATCATTTTGTATGACAACCATCAAACAAACAAGTAGAAACATTGTCATTAAATATGTATTATAACGTTATTATTGAGTTTTTCTAACCCTATTAAATGTAGGTGTCATGTTTTGGGTCAAAATTCCATTAATTTAATTATTAATACAATAAATGAAGCAATAGATTAAATTAAATCAATAATTTCAAATAAATGAAATCAGTTTCAACATAAGCTGCATTTAAATGTATTTACACACAGTTTAATGCTGTTCACATGTGGCATGAATGCACTTACAGATGCACTTTCGCAGATTTAAGAGTGATTATTAGGGTGGTCCTTATCAAGTGCAATTTGTTTTTGTGCAAAATGTTAGTGTCTTAACCTCTTAAACTGTTCCTTTTAACTTCAAAATTAGAAATATGTAAAAATGTTGACAAAAAAATGATATTTAGAGGTAGCTCAATCATGTGGAAGATTGCCTATGTTAAGCTGTGCGGCGGTATTGTGATATGCAAGTAATATTAAAAGTTGCTGCAAATGAACTACATTTTATTGAAATCAGAGCAACACTGACATGACAACAATGACAACAATCTCAAAAAAAGCACAAAGTTTTCAACAATCCCTCATTTCTGATGCTCAGCAGCCAGTGTCTGGATAGATCCGTCGGTGATCTTCCACCACATGAAGGAGAAACTGCAGTTGTTCTTCAGAGTGTGTGAGATAGCCACTGTATTCTTGAATCAGAGCCACTCCTCTCTCGGCGTGATCATTGACTACTTTCATTGCATGGTTGCCTGTGCCTCCTGATAATCTGCTTGATTCGGCCAAAGTTCCGGGTCAATTTTGAGGAACGTAATGTAATGTTTTAAACCAAAAAATGTGCTCTAAACCCAAACAATAACCAAGGTGATCATCAATAGAAATATGTATTGATTCCACCAGGAAAGGAAATCTGCTAAACCGGGTCATGGATGGATTAATTTGGATTTAGTTTCTACAATAAGTAAACTGAGATATGTATCTAAAATACATATTTAGGAATATATGGTGCATTAGATGCTTTTATGGAGATTTTTGGGGAATTTTACTAGCCAGGTACAATACCAATTCAAATGATCTGTTTTTACGAAAATCATCAAAATCTCAGAAAGTTTAAAGCTATTGCGCTACCAGTAATTATTATGTTACTGCCATAAAAATTGGCATGCTGTATTTTCTTATATAAAGGAACAATTTGAAGGGTTAAGAGCATGACAATTGGAGACTTTAAAAATAAGGACCACCCTAATGATTATTCAATAACTTGATGCATCTAAAAAATTACAATAAGAGAAGTTCAAACTTATTTTGTCCTTGTTTCTAATTATACCGTCGTTAGCGCTTTATAATGCCTTTCATGAACATTAACAAAGATTTATATCATATAAAACGGATCATTAGTGTCGCTGCTCATATGAATAACTTAAAGCTGCTTGTCTGAAGAACACATGAGTGTGGTTTACTCTCCAAACAAATACTGCAACATGTGAATGTTTATTTGATTCTACCTGCTTTTAAAACCATTATTATTATTTTTTAATTCACATTTAAAGACTATTTTATTATTTTGAAGATTATTTGTTACTGGCAAGTAAAAATGACCAATTTCCCATGCAATGCTCCCCTCTCTTTTCCATACATTTGAAAATGTATGGAATTATAAAGACATGTTGTGCTTTGATAAGGATGATGAATGAATTTTTGCTAAATGTCTTGAGTAAAGTGTATTTTTATTAATTGGTTTTAAATTATTTAATAAAGAATAAAGTCTCTCTCTCTCTCTCTCTCTCTCTCTCTCTCTCTCTCTCTCTCTCTCTCTCTCTCTCTCTCTTTAGGTACACACTGAAACAAATAAAGAAAGCTCCTCACAACGAGAGCGCTTGGAACTATTTAAAAGGGTGAGAGTAATAAACATCTAATTAAGATCTGATTTCTCGTTCAAACACACAGTACATTTCAAGCATACACCAGCAGATGGCAGATGATCACCAGTAACAGAAGAAGATAAACACAGTTTGCACTGAAGAGCCTGAATGCTTATAAGAATATATGGACAAAAACATAACATGGATCATTAACAGATCCAGTGTTTGCCAAGGCAAGCATCACTATTGCTGTTGCTCATACTTTGAAATAAATAAATACCAGTTTTAAACATTGCATATTTATTTAGATGTGTTACAGTGTTTATCTCAGAACATCATGATTCATTTCAATTTCAATTTCAAATGAGCTTTATTAGCATGACTGTGTATCACAATGTTGCCAAAGCATTAACATATTGTATATAAATAATAAAACAAACATATATGTGTAGATCATGACATATGTGACCCTGGATCACGTCACCAGTCTCGAGTCGCACGGGTTTATCTGTGGCAATAGCCAACAATACATTGTATGGGTCAAAATTATCCATTTTTCTTTTATGCTAAAAATCATGAGGATATTAAGTAAAGATCATGTTCCATGAAGATATTTTGTACATTTCCTACAGTAAATATATAAAACATGTATTTCTGTGAGTGAATGCTGCACAATCGCCAACATAAATGAACAACTTTAAAGGAGATTTTCTCAATGTTTCCATTTTTTTTGCACCCTCAGATTCCAGATTTACAATAGTCGTATCTCGACCAAATATTGTCATATCCTAACAAACCATACATCAATGGAAAGCTTATTTATTCAGTCAATCTCAATTTCAAAAAGTTGACCCATGTGACTGGTTTTGTGGTCCAGGGTCACATATGTCATGTGATATGTATAGATGATGCATGTGTGTGTTCTGTGACTCAGGATCCTACAGGACGGTGGTTTGTCCTCGTATCCTGGACTTCTGGAGCAAGTGACTGAGCTTCAGGACTCGTGCAGTTCTCCATATCTCACCGCCTTCCTGGTCGACCTCTACGAAGACGCTCTGGAGACCAACAACTCCAGCCATGACCAGCGAGACACACTCAACAAGGCCTTGGAGGTGAGCTGGGACTTCACACACACACACACACACACACACACAAACAAGGGCCATGTTCACATGAACATCATTTTACGATTCAGATCCTGATTACAAAGGTTCGTACAAGGTGCTTAAAGTTTGACTTTTTGAAATGTAACTCCTGGAAAACCCTTGAAAACAGCCATATTTGCGAAGAGGTTACTTGAAAAGTGCTTGACTCATTTAAATACAATATATATGAAATTAATTTTTTTCGGAAAAAGCACAAATACAATCTTTTCATGCTAAATTAGTTGCATGTAATTATGTAATGCATGTATTAACTAATAGTTATTACTATTGTAACACATGTAACAATGACACTGTAAAATAAAGTGTTACCTAAAAATTGGTTCTAGAATCACGTGAGAACTATGCAATTCACTGAATAAAGTTTCTTTTTTTTTTTAACTTCACATTTCATATCCGTGGACATTTCTCCTCTGAACGCTCCTCATATTCCTCATCTCATATGCGTGTGAGGGTGACGGAAGCTGAAAGGTTGAACCAGCTTTTAAACATATACACATGGCCTCAATTTCAAAACAGAAAATCATTTTCAACTCCATCATGATCATCATTGTGGCTCCGGATGAGAAACGCACAGAAAAGAAATCTCATTAACCTCAACACACACACACACACACACAACATCCGGACGTTTGCAGAGGAAAACACGAGGCCTGTCACGGAGAAATACTCAAGAGACGAATAATACTTTCTCCGTTTTGATTTTCCCTCCTTCACGGTGCAGACAAGCTCTTTGTTGTACGGAGGCAGCCATGTAATGTTTTATATGCATTTAGTTTGATATGAAACCATAGATCAATAATTAAGCAACATCTATTAAAGTTGTGTTGAGTTAATATTTAAAGACAAGTGCTTTCAGCTGAAAACAGAATTTCAAAAGTCTCTAATTACCCAAATCACTGGACGTGGATGATGTCTATTTTTCTTTTTTTTTGTACGAACCACCAAACGGTGAAATATTCAACAGATTCTATCAAATATAGATATCCGTGAGTGAACCTGAACGCTACAAGAGATGAAATATAATTACTACACCAACGGATGAAACCACGTATTCTTTATGAAAACGCTTTACATGTAATATGAGCTAATGAAATATTTATGATGAAAAACTCGCTTATAACTGAGTTCATCAGTTCTTAAAGTACAGTAATGTTGCACAAGGGCACGTTATGTACGTTTTGCAAAGTTCTACAACAGCAGTTTTGCATCAATTACACGCTTTGATGATTATTCAATGATTTAAAACAATAAATATGGTGTTATTAACTGTAAGGCAAACATTTACTCACAAAATGGAAACTTCACAGCAAGCACGTTTACATGCACTGTAATATCAACATTTGGTTATATTCTGAATATGCATGCGTGATGTGATGTAAATGCATTTAATAACACAGATGGCATATGACTGTGTACAAGAGAGTTGCAGGGAGAAAGATAGCAGTTTTGATTACTTGTCTACTGGTATATTTAATTAAAGGCTTAATAACAGGGTTTGTAGACTTTAAGCACTACTTTTTTGGTTTTCAAGGATTACAATCAGAGATCGCACTTATCAAACAACGTCTTTAGTATTTTTTAAACTCAAATTACAGATATAAGGTATCCAAAATACAACATTTTTAAATAATATATATTAAATACAAAATTTATGATGGCTATTATTGTTCAATACATTATATTTTATATTATAATGTAGGCGTATTTTGTATCGAGAAAAGGTCTGATGGGGGTTTATCAGACGGGCTGTTGTGCTAACCCCTTAACCAAACCCCATTCCTAACCCTTTAGTAAGTACATGTAGTTGCTTAATTTTACTCAGTACTTATATGTATAATTACAGTGTGACAAAGACACCTTAAAATAAAGTGTAACCCAATTTTATTTTGGAACAATCAGTTCTAGATTTGATCAGAACAGAATCTATCTTAAAGTCCTCAGTTGTAGTGGATGTAGAAAGGATTTTTCATTATTCTAAAGAATTTGAACTCTCACATGGTTTTAGAATGGTTCTAAAAGATTATTTGTTGTAACCCCGCAAGCGGTTCTAGAATGTTTCTGAGAGCTTGTGGTATGGAACACTGTCTCACATAGTTCTAGAAAGGTTCTAAATGATTATTTGATGTAACCCTTAAACCGTTCTAGAATGGTTCTTTTGTGGAACCCTCACATAGTTCTAGAATGTTTGTGATGTTTCTACAGTGGAACCCTTAGAATAGTTCTACAATTGGTTCTGAGGGGTTCTACTGTGGAAAACTCACACGGTTCTAGAATGTTTCTGATGGTTTCTACTGAAACCTCGCACTGTTCTAGAAAATTTCTGTTGGTTTCTACAGTGGAACTCTCTGAACAGTTTTAGAATGGTTCTGAGGGGTTCTATAGTTGAACCCTCACATGGTTCTAGAATATTTGTGATGGCTTCTACAGTGGAACTCTCAGAACTGTTCTAGAATAGTTCTGAGGGGTTCAATAGTGGAACCCTCACACATAGTTATAAAATATTAGTGATGTTTTTATAGTGACTTTTTACGGTTCTGCTCTGGAAACCTCACACGGTTCTAGAATATTTGTGATGGCATCAGAACCCTCACAACATTTCTAGAATGGTTATGAGCGGTTCCACTGTGAAACCCTCATTGTGTTATAGAATATTCGTGATGGTTTCTATAATGGAACCCTCAGAATAGGTCTAAAATAGTTCTGAGGTGTTCGATAGTGGAACCCTCACATTGTTATACATTATTTGTGATGCTTTCTACAGTGGAACCCTCACAACAGGTCGTAAATGGTTCTGAGAGGTTCTACTGTGGAACAATCACACAGTTATAGAATATGTGTGATGCTTTCTATAGTGGAACCCTCAGAATAGTTCTAAAATGGTTCTGAGGGGTTCTATAGTGAGACCTTGAATGGTTCTAGAATATTTGTGATGGTTTCTACAGTGGAACCCTTAGAATAGTACTAAAACGGTTCTGAGGGGTTCTATAGTTGAACCCTCACATGGTTCTAGAATATGTGTGATGGCTTCTACAGTGGAACTTTTACAATAATTCTAAAATGGTTCTAATGGTTTCTACTGTGGAAACGTCACACTGTTCTAGAATATTTGTGATTGCTTTCTACAGTGGAACCCTCACAACAGTTCTAGAATGGTTATAAGGGGTTCTTCTATGGAACCATCTCATAGTTATAGAATATGTGTGATGCTTTCTACAGTGGAACCCTCAGAATAGTTCTAAAATGGTTCTGAGGGGTTCTATAGTGGAAGCTTCACAATTCTTGAAAGGTTCTAGAAAGGATTCTGCTCATGTTTCTAGAGAATTCCTCATCAGGTCGAGCTTGAGAACTCAGACCGCTGACCTTTCCGTGAGACTGTGAAGTGCAGAATATTGATGAGCATAACCAGCAGATTTCCTTTCATAAAGTCTGAACGGGCTTTTACTGTCACTCAGAGGGAGCCGTCGGTTCTCGCACGCAGACGCTCGTTACATGGGGAAATGTCAGAGCTGCATTTAGACTTTACTCCCCTGTTGTTTTACACCGTTTGAAATATGTACAGTGTTCACGCAATGTCTTGGAGTTTAAAATCTCGTCAGACATCTTCCTGAACATCACTGAGCTTGCTTAAGCTGGACTGTGATGCTATTTTCAACACACGCTGTAGCATTATTTTCCTGTTATCACTGTAAAGCTACTTTGAAACTATCTGTATTGTAAAAAGCGCTATATAAATAAAGGTGACTTGACTAAAATATTAGCCTAATTCTATTTGAATTCTAAAAGCAATACTTTAAAAAAAAGTCCTGTATTGTCTCCTATGCCCACAAGAGGGTGCAAGCGAGCGCAATAAGCAAATTTAAACCAAATCAAGCATAGCATGTTGTATTGAAATTAAATGACATTCACTTTTTAAAGAGCATTAACTTTCGAAACAATTGTTCTTAAATAAAATAGTATTTCCTTAATGTGATGTAATGTGATTTTTGCCACCAACTGAGAGGGTTTTCGTCAGCATGAAGCCTTTTCCCGACATTTCTCAAAGTAACAAAGCATGCGCACCGCGCTGTATTGGATAAGCTAACAAAAACACAGCGCGTCTTTACGTCATCATCATGTCTCGTGCGCCTCTTGACACAACAAAAATTAGAATGCACGTTTTTTTTTGAAGAATATTAGAAATTAATTTTTTTATTTGACAGCCCTAGTGTCCAGATGCATCTCTACGGTCTCCGGCGATGATAAAGAGCCTTGATTTTGTTTGTGTGTTTTAGCTTTGTAAGTTCCTGGCCGAGGAGAAGGACACCATTCGAAGGGAATACTGGGATTACGTGTCCCGATCTATCCAGAACACGTATGGCTCGGGTGACTCCGCCCCCTCTACTTTAGCTCCGCCTCCTCCCTCGTCCCAGCATCTCGACGGTGAGCCCATCGACCCCTGAGGAGAAACACACACCTGGACACATGCTGAGAGGAGGAGGAAGAAGAAACACTGAGACATGATAGACTCTTTATCTGTGTATGAGTGTGTGTGTGTGTGTGTGTGTGTGTGTATGTGTGTGTGTGTGTGCACACAGCCAGGCTTTAACAGCAGTGCTTGCAAGTCAGAACGGCGTTAAACTCCAAGTAGCCATAAGCTTAAACGCTCTGAGTGAGCTGTACACTCACCTTGCAGTGAATGAACTGAACAGTGGGAGTTTGGCAGGTATTCATACTCATGTTTTAGACTAGCATTTATCTTTTCAGAGGTCAAAAGTGTCATTTATCAAAGCAAATACCTAACTGACATGCTTCAGGTGTAGTCAGAAGCTTCTCTTGCCAAAGCATCTCCTGGTCTGTGTTACCAAACTCTGCTCAGACTTGACTGTACACGCATTTTTTTATTTTCAGAAATAATAATGATTAATGCTAAAGCTGAATGACTTTTTGTCTTGCTTTTTTGCATTTCCTGGTTGAAGTGAGGATCTGAAAGTGTTGTAACAAGAAGACTGTTTTCATGTGTGCCTGTAGTGTTTGATTTATGGACAGATTTCAACATTTTTAGCAGATAGACAACTAACATAACGCCTAAGCTTTTGGAAAATGAATTTTATACATCTCTAACCCTACACTAAAAGACATTTCTTTAGAATGTACGCTACCGTGCAAAAGTTTGGGGTCAGTTAGATTGTATAATGTTAATGTTAAAAGATTTCTATTTCAAATAAATGCTGTTCTTTTGAACTTTCTATGCAGCAAAAAATCCAGAAAAAACATAAAAACGTTATTATTATCAAAAGAAACGCCTTACTGACCGCAAACTTTTTAACGGTGCTCTTGAGTGTTTAACACTGGTTATGTTTAATAAGCCGACTACAACTTTAACCTTATCCTTAAACCCTGTGATTTTATCAAGGAAAGACTGAAAGGTTTATTAATCACACGATTAAGCAGTGTACATGCACAGAGAAAATCATTACCGTTGTCCAATAAATGAACGATTCGTAAAGGTGTTCAACCTGACAGCACTTTGCACAGACCTAAAGTCATTTTATTTTTACCAAGAATTATTCATTTCCAGTGACGGCGGCCGAAAAATCGTTCCTTACTGCATTTACATGACTGATTGTAAAGCCTACTTTTTGTGCATTTTTTACATTTATGTATTTGGCAGACGCTTTTTATCCAAAGCGACTTGCATTGCATTTCAAGGTGCACATTTACATTCTTATCAGTTTTTATCTGTACAATATACGTTTATGTTTTTTGATATCAAGATCACAGAAAATTCTAATAATTCTAAAACATCATTTAAAAAAAAAAGGTTTAACACTCATTGTGGTCAAGTTAGGGCACTACAGGTATAAGAAAGCCTTTCCTTTATGGCTTCCAGTGAAGGGTATTTCTACTTCATTAACTGAAGCTATAATGAGTCTCTTTTTTGTTACTAAGCACATGCTGTATTTACTCTTCCCAACCCTGACTTCATCAGAGACCGGGTCAGATCAGGACAGCTTCCCTAACGTACAACAGTGTAATGATCCTCGTTCAAGGGCACTCGTCTGATGAAGAGCCCTGTTGTGGGATCTGGAGTGTTTATGGCAATGAGACGACCTCGCTGTAGCTTTAAAACATTACAGTATTGAATCAGCACAACTCAATGGGGACTTTTTTTTTTTTTTTTAAGTGATTTTTGCCTTTACTGTGATAGGATAGTATAAAGTGGACAGTAAGCGAGGTGGGAGAGAGACGGGCGACGGGATCGGGAAAGGTCCACGAGCCGGGATTCGAACTCGGGTCACCCGAAGCGCAGCGGCGCAATATGTCGGCGCTACCCATGAGGCTATCGGTGCCAACAAGATGACGTGTTTTTGTAGGCCGACCCGTAAGTCGGCATCTCCCTGTTCCCTCAACAAAATCCCAATAGGATTTTTCCATTGGCTTTTGAATTATTGTAGAAAATTCCTGAGATCAACAAAAGTTTGATTCCTACACATTTTGTTCATCATGATAATCTTCACAAATGAACAAAACGTATGAATTTTTGAAGCCTAAATACAATCGGCAGAAGATAAAAGATAAAAGCTAGGCTATAAATGAACTACACCCCGGTCACATGACTTAAACATCACCACCATTAAGCTTCAACAACTCTTTGAGTGTTTATTTCAAAACATTTTCCCTTAGAGTTTGAATGTGAAAAAGATTTTATAAGCACAACAATGGTGTGAAAGTGATGAGTGAATTTTTTTTTTAATTCCTGCAGAATTCTATTAGCTAATTTTTAGTGAACAGTTATAATTTGTCATTGCCCTTTTTCCAAGTATGTGTCTATAGCACCTTATAACAAAGTTTTAGCGGTACCATGGTACTGCAAGGTACTTGAAAGAAAAATATGGTATTACCATGTTTGTTGCATGTCCTTAACAAAACCATAAAATACCACCATGGTTTGCTTAGCCATTTGTGAAGGCTTGTATGCTAATGAATTGAAAGTTTGATTGAAGTTGAATATGTTCTCCTAAATTTAATCTTGTTAGTGTTTAAATTTGGAGTTGGACTACATTTGAGTGCAAATCTCTATGTTGCAGCTTAAAGTTAAGGTAAGGTAGGCAATTTCAGAGTGACTAGCAATAGCAAGCTAGCTTTGAAATCCCACTTTTAGACCACTTATTTTATTGATTGCTATCAGGATGTGAAGAAGTTTCAACCAGTTTAACAAAAAGTGTTTATAAAACAAATTGCCCACCCTACCTTTAATAAACTATCTTCAATCAATTCCCTTCATATTTGAGTTAAGTTCAGTTTAGTCTTTGGTTTGATGTTTGTGCATTACAGAACTGTTGGAGTGAGTTTAAGCAAGCATACATTAGTTTTGTGTTGATGTTTCATTTAATGCTGCATTGAATCAAGGTCACAAAAACAGAAATTTGCTTCTAATACTGGAAAACATTTCACTGCAAATCTTTATGAAAGGAAAAGAGCAGTCAAGTTAGCTCTTCTTTGCCAAGTGAGAGTGTAATTGAGATGCACTATAGTGTGAGAAAAGAGGATTGTATCTCATTTCCAGATGCAGACATCGACTCGAAGAAAACAATGCCTCCCGAATCATGCTGAGAGATCTGCAGAATACAGAGCAGGACGAGCCCACGACGGGAGCTTGTGGAAAGGTAACTCTCATGTGAACTTTGCTGCAAACTCACTCAGGCAAACTTGGACGAAATGAAGTTTAGACGCGGCTGGATGATTTTTGGTGTTTGACAAGATGTCAGAGGCAAGTGACGGCATTAGCTATTAAAGGGTTAGTTCACCCAAAAATGAAGATTCTGTCAGTAATTACTCTCCCTCATGTTGTTCAACCCCGTAAGACTTTCGTTCATCTTCAGAACACAAATTAAGATATTTCTGATGAAATCTGAGAGCTGTCTCACTCCTTCATAGGCTTCTAGGTAATCGAGATCTGCCATCCCAGAAAGTTAGTAAAGACATCGTTAAAATAGTCCAAGTGACTACAGTGGCTCAACCTTAAGTTTATCAAGCGACGAGAATACTTTTTGTGCGCAAAAAAACAAACAAAAATAACGTCAGAACGGAGGCTCACTATTGGCCAGCATCACACACGACCAGCGTCGGCCAATAGTGAGCCTCCGTTCTGACGTATAACCCAGAAGCGCTGCGCTGTTACACTACGTCAACTCCCTCAGAGAAACATGGAAGAAAATCAAGAGTTGAATAAAGTCGTTATTTTTGTTTGTTTTTTGCGCACAAAAAGTATTCTCGTCGCTTGATAAACTTAAGGTTGAGCCACTGTGGTCACTTGGACTATTTTAACGATGTCTTTACTAACTTTTCTGGGATGGCAGATCTCGATTACCTAGAAGCCTATGGAGGAGAGAGACAGCTCTCAGATTTCATCAGAAATATCTTAATTTGTGTTCTGAAGATGAACGAAAGTCTTACGGGGTTGAACAACATGAGGGAGAGTAATTACTGACAGAATCTTCATGTTTGGGTGAACTAACCCTTTAACAGCAGTGGGATACTAGGAGATTCGGCCTCTGTGACTTTCTACTCGCTTTACAGGTGTGGATATTGTTCTGCCTTTTTCTATTCTGTTTTAATTTCTTTTTCAGGGCTTTGATCACACTCCTTTCAGTTAATCAAGCTTATTCTTTTCTTGTTTCTTCAGCATGTTTGAGCGTCAGCAAGAAGTTTGTTCACTTGCGTCAAGCAGGTTCGGTTGAACTTCTATTTATGTTCACTGATCAATGTTTATATGTGACCCTGGACCACAAAACCAGTCACATGGGTACATTTTTTTGAAAATGAGATTTATACATCATCTGAAAGCTGAATAAATAAGCTTTCCATTGGTGTATGGTTTGTTAGGATAGGACCTATAACAATATTTGGCCGAGATACGACTATTGTAAATCTGGAATCTGAGGGTGCAAAAAATGGAAACATTGAGAAAATCTCCTTTAAAGTTGTTCATTTATGTTGGCGATTGTGCTGCATTCACTCACAGAAATACATGTTTGATATATTTACGGTAGGAAATTTACAAAATATGGAACATGATCTTTACTTAATATCCTCATGATTTTTGACATAAGAAAAATCGATAATTTTGAGCCATACAATGTATTGTTGGCTATTGCCACAGATATACCCGTGCGACTCGAGACTGGTGACGTGATCCAGGGTCACATAAGTGAATAAAAGCCTAAATTATCATATAAAGCGATCAAGTCTCTTAAAAACAAATTGGACTAAACCACTCAATTCATATGGATTAGTTTTACAATCTCTTTTTGAAGTGGCAAAGTGGTAGTTGCGTTGACTGTCAATGGAGGGACAGAAATCACTCAGATCTTTTTTGATGAAATCTTTATTAGTGTTCCGAAGATGAACGAAAGTCTTACGGGGTTTGGAACAACATGAGAATGAATATTTAATGACAGATTTTTTCATTTTTGAGTGAACTAACCCGTTAAGCACAGAAATGAATGGATTGTTTCTCAACTTCTCCAGTCATTTGGCAGTTTCTGATAAACAGGCGATCCATTACAGCAGACGAAAACCTTGTTTGAACAAAGTTGGATGGAATGAGATCAAATATATCACCCTCTAATTCCCACACAGCCTTTATGAGAACCTGACACGGGACCGCAGGGGCACAGAACTTTAAATAAGAACAAATCCACTTTAATCATGTCTCTTCAGACCCCAGTGGTTCTAATACCAATCCCAAACTGTAAATCCTCAATTTGCAAGTACGCAATGACAGGGTTTTGCAGTCATTTGTGTGAGGTGACAACATGTTCAGCTGGATTTCATGGTCTGTTTCATAACCTTTATTTTGATGGTCCCTTTTGAACATTCTGTTGACTATAACTTAGCAACTACATGTTAACCTATTCAGACAGGTTTAACTTTACAAGGCAAAATGGAGTAATGTAATTTTACCACAGGATGTCTGTAATATTAATGGCCAATTCGCACGGGATAAGAGATCTCAGTAAAACTAGCAGAAGTGGGAGAGTAACTCGATTTGCGCACCGCCGTCACTCCTGTCGTCATGTGTGTGTTACGCTGCTTCCTGATATCACGTGCGCAAACACATATAACCTATATTTATATATATAAAACAGATATGTCCGGTCGAACGATGTATTAATTAACTATTGGATTGTGTTGGTAATAGATACTTACCTAACGCTAAAAGATGTTTCGTGCCTCTAACAAGTGCTGTCGATCTTCTCTCTGATCTGAATGGTGTGTGTGTGTAAAACACAGAGTTTTGCCACAGACTCGTTCCAGCGTCTAGAACGCAACTGATGCTTCTTCAAGCGTCTCCATACTTGAAAAACCACGGGAAACTACTTTTAAACAGGAAATGATGGAATATTTCCATACACAGCGGGTCTATTCGCACGGGATTAGTATCACCTGAGGTAATTTTTCCGGACCTTTTTACTGAAGGTAAAAGTCGCTGTAATCTTTACTGACATTGTCCGACATGATCACTGAGATGCACATTCAGACGGGACTAAAATCACAGAGAAGCTCTGGTCATTATTACTTTAATTACTTTACCCATGTTAAACTACTCCCGTCCGAATAGGGCTTTAACTCTCATTAGAGTATTAGTAGACTGTCTGATTAATATCTGCTAATTCTTTATTGTGATGGTCCTCCACTAGACAATACTGACTATAAGTAACTTTGCAACTACATGTTAACTTATTCTAACCCTTCCAGTCTACTAATACTCTGAGAGTTAGTTCACATGAAGGTGCAGCGTTACGTATAGTCAACAGAATGAGTTAAAGGGACCATCAAAATAAAGTGAAACCCATAACCTTTCCATCCAGCACTAGACTACAGCAGAACAGAGTTCATCTGAATGGAGAACGAGAGAAAGCGAGACACATCTCAGCCAGCTTTAAAGAGTTCCCGCGAGGAACGCCAGGAACATGATCCTAAATGAGGCAGAAACTCATCAGAGGAGGTCTGGGGGAAGTGCCTTGTGCGTTTCCGTGTGTAAATAACATCCATCCATTATTAATCGCAGCCTGTGCCAGAGACCTGAATTCCAACACACACACACATCGACGCCTGAGGTCACACACCTGCCCTGATGCCTCACACACTCTAAGGCTTCATAAATCTGCTTTTTCTACCCATGAAATATTTGTGCTAAGCAAACCAAGCAACTACACAGTTTTTTCTTTGTCCTCCTCACGCTAAACTTTGATACTTAATGGAGATTATGGTTGCTAAGCGACACTGGGGTAAAAGTTGCTTCTTCATAAAGCCGTGTGTGTGTGCATGAATGAGATCTCGAGCATCAAATGCAGCTGTTGGTGGGCAGGTAAACCTTTATCTGTTGTTCAGCTCAGGGAAAGAATACTAATAGAATATAAAGCCCTGCTGATGGAGATGAAAGTTAGTTTCAAATGGGAGGACAGGAGGCCACATTGTTGTTGGTGTGACATGAATATGTGTTTAAGGATGGATGCTGTGAAGCCCTTACAGACAAACCACACGAATTTCACATGTGCAAAAACAACTGTGACCGCATGTACATGAAATTTAAACATGTTAAAAGCACATGTGAAATAGGTTGATCCCATGTGAAACGTGTTTTGCACGTGGGAAATGTGTGCTTCTGGAACATTTTTGTGTGAAACACATGTAAATTACCATGTTATACTTATAACCCATGAGATCACATGTGAAACACATGTAAAATTTCCAAGAGAAACCCATGAGATCATATGTGAAGCAGTACCAATTTTATGTTGACCATGAGTAATATTCCCATGTGAAACAGATGTAAACTCATATGTAAAACATGTTTGTGAGGGCTATACTTGCACCTTAAAATGAATATTCTGTCTTTTACTCACCCTGTTGTTTCTTCAGAACTGTAAGTCTGTTGTGGAACAGTAAAGAAGATATTTTGAGAAATGTTTTTGTCCATGCGATGGAAGGCAATGGACTCCACTGTTGACCTTCTTCAAAATGTCATGTGTTGCAAAGAACAAAAAGAAAGTCATACAGATTTGGAACAAACACAAGTTTTGGATGGACCAGCCCTTTAAGATTGCTGCTTTGAGTGTATAGACCTTATGTGCCAGAGAAACGAGGGCGCCGCCATCTTTAGAATATTGTCTTTGAACTTCCGTTTTTGCGGTTGCTGTGTAGCCTATATTCCTATGGCGCTGCTGTCCAGGAGTAATTAGCTTTTGAAGTGGATTTACTTAATGTAAAGTTAACGAAAGTTATCATGAGGATTGTAATGTTTAAAGCAGATGTCTTAACAAATGTCAGTAGACCGGGAAGATTTTAAAACGAGCCGTTCATTCATAAATACGCAAGATCGCTGTGAAAATACAGACCGGAAGTCAAAAGACAACGAGCGCAGCGCTGAAAAGGGGCGGGGCTACATAAGGTCTTATAGGATCCTTGGGTTGGTTTTATGTGTTTGGACATCAACAAGTTCTTGATGTTGCATCGTAGGATATGTTCTTTAGATCAGTGTTTTGGTTTAAAAAATATGTAGCCTAATGCTCCAGTGCAAGATGGTTTTCCACTTCCATACATTGGAAGTTATAGGCACCGATGTGCATGTGCAACCACTTTTCTGAAGAAATAGAAAATAACTTGCTTAAAATGTCTTATGACGGTATGTTAAAGAAGATATCACAATGGAAGTCAACGGGTGCAAATGTTTGATTCCCAACACTCTTCAAGATGCCTTTGTTTGTGCTCCGCAGAAGAAAGAAAGTCATGCAGGTTTGGAACAACATGAGGGTAAGTAATTTTCATTTTTTGTATGGATTTTAAGATCACCACTTTGGGTGTAAAAATGGTTCTTGCGTTGGTTTTGTGTTATTAAAAAAGTTCTTGCATGTTGCGTTACTTCTTCCGATCAGTGTCTTGGTTTTTAAATCTTTGCACCTGTCCATGATAGTCTGAAGAAATACTTTAAAAAGTTTTGTTTGACATCAGATTATATAATACTTGGGCCTGTATTTTGAAGACTGTGGTTTTCTCCTTCCTTCACACTGTCATTTAAGATTATACACCATATTGAGAAGCCAAACTAACTATACGTTTGTATTTTCATCAAAACATCTGTGCCGCTGCCTCAAATGGAGTGAAAATGTCCATGTCTGAGTGGCCCAACATCGGCTCAAACAATGGCCTGAGTTTGGGTGGGAGGGTTTGTCTGGTTCTTCAGTGTTTGAAAACGGTCATTATTTTTGATGTTCTGTTTGTTACAGCTAGTGGGACATAACACGCCCACTGGAGGAGAGTGGAAGTCTTGCATTCAGAATATAATATCTCTGATTCGTGTTTAATATGGACGTCGAGCTGTCTCTTCTCCTCCTCCTGTGTGGGTTCTGTCACGATTCACTGTAATATAATTAGTCCAAACAGTTAATCAATATAAAATACATTCTGCCTTCATTGTGGCTTGACCTTCTGGTTGACTGTCAGATCCAATGAGTGTGTGTCAAGGAGGGAACGAGTCTTTGCTGCTCCTTTTGAGAGAGTGAATTTGTTATTAATAAACTGCACATAATTGCTTTGGATGAGGAAGGAAGACAAGATTACGTCTATTATTAGGAGTGTTTGCTAAGTAAAGCATTGCTGTTATTATTGATCAAACTTCGGGTAAGTGATTCAAACAAACCCCTAACAACTTTCTGGCATGTAATTTATCTTGCATGTTTGTGAATTCATCCAGACATGAAAGAATCTCCAAATTATTTGGACTTTTTGTTACTTTACAATGATAATTGACCAGGAAAGGTTATGAACCAAAGTTCATTCTTCCAGTAACGTTTGTTGTTATCTGGTCGTTAATAATGTTGTCAAAAAAGTTAGCACAAAAAAAATCTTTGCCTAAATGTTTTTTATAATAATACTACTTGTTTCAGAACATTCAGAGAATATTCAAAAGTAAAAATCCCATTATGTTTGCAAAATGATGAAATGTAATGTTCCCTTAACGTTCACATAACCAAGAAAAAAAAAAACGATTTAAAAACTGGATGTTTTGAACGTTCAGAAATAGAATTTTTAGAAACATTATAAAATTTTTGCAAAATCAAAACATGCTAGAAAGTTGCAGTTACAGTACTGTGAGTATTTTTGGCTCTTTATGTGATAAATTGCTTTTGATGATCCTCATTTGGATGAAGCGTTAAATATAATGTAAAAACCATGAGGATTTTAACAGCCTCATAGCAGTGCTCTGGAAACATTTGTATTCGCAAACACCACTTGCAAATCAACTTGAATTTTTTTATATCTTAGTGCAGTATTTCATACCCTAAATATGTCTAAAACATCTTACGTGCTCATGCCACCAGACACTGTAGTCTTTTTCATTTAATTCTGCTTTGAAGGCATGCATCCAGCTTGAGTCCTGTTCCAGTTCATCCTGATTTTCAATAGTGAGATCGCTGTTGTTGTTTAGTTATTTGGCACGTCTGTGTCTCCGGGTTCCTGTTTGTTTCTCCTGGGATTTCTTAGATCTGCCGGTTCTGCCATGTGCCAATGAGTGTCTGTGCCGGAGAAGAGAAGAGCACGCTCGAATTGTTCTCTTCACTCTTTCCCATGCAATTATAATAAATGGGTACTGACGTGTTCCAGCTTAAAATTGACGCAAAAGGCACCATTCAGATATGATAAAAATAGTTTGCAAATGTCTCATCTGTTATGTTCCAAATCTTATCAAGTTGTATGCAGCTTTGAGAAACAGACCGACATTTAAAGCCATTAGCTGCTGTTGTGAATAAATCATTCAGAGAAAATTTTAATTCATAAAATTCCACAACTCTCTCATGAACATGCCAAGGAGAGAAAGGGTGGAAATCATGATTATCAGTAAAAAATTAGTTACATTTCAAAGGGATGCATAGATGTGAAAATTTCGGCCGATACCGATAACTCTTTACATTTGAAAGCCGATAACCGATATATTGGCCGATAAATCCAAATCCAAATTTTAGTATAATTTTTGAGAGCATAATTACAAAGACAAAAGTCTCACCATTAAAAGCCATGTCCCAAACACACAATTATAATGTTCTCATTATACTTTTATATAGCCTATTTGACAGACTTGCACTGCACATGTTGCACTGAACTGTATTTTTTTCCTTTTTGAGGGATTTAAATCATATTTTAAGCAATTTAAAACCATCATGGTGAACAATACGCATCTGAAGAGTCTCAGCTGAAGGAAATAATACATTAATTATTGGCTTTACGATATCGCCCAAATTTTCTTATCGGGCCGATAACTATTACTACAGTAAAAGTACACTGGAAAAACAATATTTTGGCTGCTTGTTCAAATTGCTTCATTAAATGAGCTTAAGCAACACAATTGCTATACATTTTGTCCAAACTTTATTTGATTGTGTTCAATCTGCTTAAATATATTTAAAATTTGAGTTTACTTAATCCGTTTGTGTTGGATTACATGAATGATTTGTGTTGCATTAACTGAAACGGGGCGGTGCTTGTTGGTTCCCAGCATGCTTTGCATATAGCTGAATTAAGAGACAATAAATGTTGAAATTAAGTGTTATTTTATGTGTTTTTGAGAAGAGGGGAAGACTTGATAGTGTGTAATTGTGTTTAATGTTCAATTACATTGGAATTATTAGAATCATTTAAATTACAGTGGGTTACCATTGTGGAGAAGAGTGGAGCATTTGGTTAGGATGTGGACTGATTCAAACAAGATTAACTCCTATAGATCTTATGTAGCCCCGCCCCTTTTCAGCGCGGCGCTCGTTGTCTTTGATGTTTGTCGTTGTTTTATGAATGAACGGCTCGTTTTAAAATCTTCCCGGTCAACTGACATTTGTTAAGACATCTGCTTTAAACAATACAATCCTCATGGTAACTTTCGTTAACTTTACATAAAGTAAATCCACTTCAAAAGCCATAGAGATATACAGAGCGACCGCAAAACCGGAAGTTCAAAGACAATATTCTAAAGATGGCGGCGCCCTCGTTTCTCTGGCGCATAAGGTCTGTAGACTGAAGGAGCATATACATCTTAGCATTTAAGATATGAATAAGTGCTATTATTAGCTAATAACTAGCTGTAGTCTAGTAATTCAAGTGATCTAAAGTGACCGATGTACACTATCAAATCATGAAAATCCAACACACTTTTTTTTCAGTGCAGTTTTAAATAAACTGAAGCATGTTCACTAAACTTAACCGGTTTAAGTTACAGGGAAGCAATTCCATTGATTTGGTTGGACATTACTATTTCACATAGATTCTTTCTCATTCAGTTGTGTTGTCACGACACAATGAGTTTACATAGATTTAAAAAATTCCATTAATGTTAATAAAAAAGAATTTGCTTGTGTGGAACCACTGTCCATAATTGAATTAAGTTAGTTTAAAGAATAATTTTTTTGATATATTATGCAACACTGTTGACTTCAGATGATTTAGTCATATGGATTTTGTAGTGCGTTTGTGGTGTTTTTGCAGTTGTTTTGAAGCCTGAAAGCCTCAGTGCACTTTCATTGTAATTGCATGGGGAAGAGCTCAGTCACAATACAATTCTTCAAAATTAGTCCTTTTATTTTACACAAAATATAGAAATCCATAGTTTGGAATGACATGAGGGTTAGTAAACAATGGCCTAGTTTCACAGACAGGGCTTGGATTACACCAAGATTAGGATTAATAGTTCAATTTGGACATTTAAGTAGCTTTTATAAACGTGCTTTAGATGTACATTACTGGTGTGTATCTTGAGACAAAACAACTGATATATTTTAAGATATGCCAGTGCAAGTTGCTCTCAGTTAAAACAGCTCAAACATACATTTTAGTCTGGGACTATCTTAAACCTAATCTGTGAAACAGGGAATATTCATTTTTGGCTGAAAACCCCACTTTAAGCACTGATAAATCTTAAAATAAATCAGTTGTTTTGTCTCAAGATGCACACCAGCAATGTACGTTTAGTAATACGTCTAAAGCACGTTTATAAAAGCTACTTAAATCTCCAAATTGAACTATAAATCCTAATCTTGGTTTAATCCAATTAATAAATCTGAGTGAGGCTGAGAATAAACAACTACTGTTATTACTATATGAATAAGCGATTCTTATACCAAGTATAATTCATCTGCCGTAGGCTGTTTGCAGTTGTCAATTGGTGCATTTCATAAATTATCATAAATCATAAAGTCTTTTGAAGATGTATTATATTTAAATGTCTCTTTCTGTTTTGTTTGGCTGTGGGTTGTATTTGTCAGATTGACAAAAGTTTGATGAGGTTTGAAAACAAAAGCTAGTACTGATAAAACTACCTGTTTGGATCAGGTTTGTCTGTTGTTTAGGCCAGTTGGCAGACAAAGGGAAGGGAAAATGTGTTGACAAAGCCATGGCTTACTGATTGTAAGAGACACAGAAAGATATTTTTTGATATTGCTCACAACTTGTCCAAAAGCTTCCTCTACACATAACCCTGTTCTTAACTCTTAGCCCTCTGAAGCTTTACTCGGATGGGATGGTATAGTGGTAAGAAGCGAGCCATGTCCATTATTTCAATGTGCAAAATTATAATGATAATAAGTCAGTAAGTTTATTCATAATCTTTCAACAAAATAACTCCCTGAAAGTCTTGATGTCTACTAGAACAGGTTTTCATGCTTGAATATTGATCATTTTCTAATGTGTGTGTTACACAGATGTTAAGTGCTCCCCAAAAATAGCTATTAAAATTTCCCACAAATTGTTCAGATATTGCATTTGAAAAGGCGACTTCTAATTACTGCATGTTTCATTATGTTCAATATTAAATACTGGCTAAATATTGGAGTTAATATAAATGCCACCAGGGAGTTTTTTTTTTTTTTCAAATTAAATGAAAAATAGGGGAAATATTTTCAGTGTTTGGACACTTTTCATGTCTCTTCTCTCTCTTTTGCATATATATTTGGATCTCTGTGAAAATGTGCATCTCATTCTCTTTTTTAATGAAATAAGGTACTGATGAAAAAGCAAATATTCACCTCATATTCTATGTAAATTTAATACTAACGTTGGGAAACGCTGGAGGAAAGTTTTAAAGAGCCCATATTATACCATTTTACAGAGTCTTGATGTTGTTTCAGGCTCTACTAGAACAGGTTTTCCTGCGTGAATGTTGATTATTTTCCTCATATTCTCCATTGTTGCGGCTCCTCTCTTCCCAGTCTGTCAGTAGCCGCGTTTTTATTACAGATTTGCGCAAAAATTTGGTGGTTTTTTTCTTGTCGACAAAAAACTATTGCGAATTGACAGCGTTTCCATTAACTCATTTATTCATTAATTAATTTTTTCCTCTCGCGATAAGTAAAATTATTCCAAAAACCATGGTAACGGACGTTGGTAGGTTTATGCACTATATCCCAGCCACTGCACTAGCCATTATTATTAATGTAAGGAGATGTGTGTGTGTTATCCAATTATTAATGGTAAGGAACGACCCTTATTATACTTGAGTGCGGCACATATGAGGTGTTTCTGGGTGTTTCTCCCTCATTTCTGCTTCAAGGTCTTGATTGTGGCATTTCTTTGAGGTTTAGAATCCATTATTCCTGTAATTATTTTGTCTTATATGAATTTAATAAAGAGCTCTGTCTCGTCTTCTGTCCAAACACACCTCGTCATCTACGTCAGGTGACCTGTACATGCACAAAAACGGTTTCCATTGCAGTTTTGCGAAATATTTCTTTTTCGAATTGCCTGAAAAACCTCCTCATGCGAGTGGAAAAACTTTTTTGCGAAATTGATGTGTTTCCTTTGGCCGTATTTTCAATTCGCAATTTGCGCAATGTGAAGGGTAATGGAAACGCGGCTAGTAACGCTCTGTTTAGTTCCTGTCTCTATGAAGCCCCTCCTTCTGAAAAGCACACTGTGCTCTGATTGGTCGGCTGGATCAGTGTGTTGTGATTGGTCGAGCGCTTAGAGTGTGTTTGGGAAATGTCCCGCCCCTTACCATAACCGCCAGTTTAACACACTACTAACTAACTCAACCAGTGAAACACTGAAGAAAGATATTTTGAAAAACATCTGAAGAAAAAAAAAACTACTATTGCAATGGCCATAATCCATAATCTGGCTTTTCAAAATCCAATCAATTTCTGTTGAATATTCTCCAGTATTAGTGTACGAAACATACACAAAAAAGAGCAGTTGCTATAAAAACAGTCTGTTTTCTTTTTAGTTTAAAAGAACATCAACATGCAGAGGTCTTGGGAATTTTGCACCGGGAGCGTTTTCATGATCCGTCATAGTCTTGGATGTGGTGCTTTGTCTCGGCATGAGGTGCAGAAATCATGAGAACGCCTCTCACCCATGAACAGCATTTAATTGCGGTGATTACCAGCATTGCAGAGATAATTGTTCGGTTCTATGGTTCAGATTGGAGCTTTTGGGGATAATTTGCACTGTTTTACTGTGTATGTATTGGCTTGATAAACTGGTTTCTCCAGGGAAGGGAGAAACAGCCCTCCTCTCGGCAGGGGGCTTGAGGGAATCAGCCAGTCCTGAAATTACCAGAGTTAATTTCACTCCTCAACTTCACGTCACTTCGAATGAACTTTTAGCTCCATATTTTTCTTTAAAGAGGAGATATTGTGCTTTTTTCCATGTTCATCCTTCCAGCGGAAGTTCTTCTCTATATTAGTGTCAGTGTTTCTGAACTCCTGAAACGCCTCCATTGTAGTCTTGAGTTTCTTCCGGGAACGAACACGTCACTATATTCCTCATTATAATAATTCATGCGCAGAATAAAGGGGCGGGGCCTGGTTGAGTTAGTTAGTTGTGTGTTAAACTGGCGGTTATGGGAAGGGGCGGGACATTTCCCAAACACACTCGAAGCGCTCGACCAATCACAACACACTGCTCCAGCCAACCAATCAGAGCACAGTGTGTTAAACTGGCGGTTATGATAAGGGGCGGGACATTTCCCAAACAGCATCGCAAACGACAGCTCTCGGGCTGTGCTTAGAAACATAGTTTCTTGTTTGCATGACATGCCATGGCCGTAATTAATGGCAAAAATACTATTATTTTGCTAATTATTTTGCTCAAGATAAATCCTAGCAATTCAGTGCAATCTATATCTTTTATTTCAAATATATGCAATTTTCATTCACGTCTTTTAGTTTGTCAAGCGCAGTGCGCATGTGCTCTAGTGTGTAAGAACGAGTCTATGATTGAATCTGGAAATAAAGCAAAATAACTGAGAAAAATTAGAAATAGTCCTCAGACGCAATGGCCATAATTTATATCAAAACATCTAGCATTAATTCGTCCTCAAATGGATTCATTAAAAGTAGTTATTACTCCTCCACCTGCGTGACGTCATTGATGGTTGAACAACAGATTTGCGACAATGCGGTTTTGGAAAACTAGCGGTTTGAGTTAAAAATAGTTTCCCAGTGAGTTATGATGGCGTTACTGACAGACTGGGAAGAAAGGAGCTGCAACAATGGAGAATATGTGAAAAAATAGGGTGTTTTTTGAACATTCAAGCATGAAAACCCCATATATAGACCCCAAAACAACATCAAGACTTTAAAAAAGGATCCCTTTAATACAATTTCTGCAACCAAGAATAACTATATTTTGCAAAAGCATTTACCAAAAGCATCATTACGATTTTAACAAGTTGCAAAGTGCACGAACCGTTGTAAAATCCAAACGTTCTTGCACTGTACATGTTTATCTCACTCTTGGCTTTGTGGAGACACGGCATATGTAGGAGTTTTCATTCGCGCTCCGTATGATATAAAAGCATGACTCTAGAAGCAGCAGAGCTCAATGTGTTCATGCAGATTTGGTGCAACATGCTCATTTGTGAGACAAAGAGTCAATTTTCCGTCTGCGCCTCCGTCTCTGGGGTGTGTGTGTGTGTGTGTGTGTGTGTGTGTGTGCAGATGAAAATCCACTGCCATCAAACACCTTTCAACATCACTTGCTGCGACACACAAGGCTCTCCCTAAAATAGGATGCGTGTGGTTGCGCATGCGGGACACGTCTGCTCTAAAGAGCCCGTAAAAGATGAATCATCTGCACATCAGACTGTGTTTTAGAGGTGACTGACGCAGAGACTCGCTGGAGATCCACACAGCCTGAAGAACAGGTCCTGCTCTGAGATATACAGTGGCGACGGCTTCACATATGGCAAATAGGTGCATTAGAGACGGTGTTGAAACACATGAAAACACTCCTGTCTGAAAAAGATTGTAGGACTTGTAAGATTTTTTTGACATTTCATATCAAGTGCACAGTTTCATAATTGGCAAACTTTTGGTGATTACACATGCACTGCAGTGTGGTGTGCTAAAACTTCTCAAACTGTTTTAAACAGCATTTTGCTGATTATTTTATCATCATTTTGCATGCAGCTCTAATGACCTTACATGATTTGAAAGACTAGATTGATATTGTGAAATTCCCCATCACACTGCAGGTCTAGTGAGCTAGTGATTAAAAATGAGAAAAACTTATGATGCTGAACCATCAAAAAAAAATTATATATATATATATAGTCTTGTTTTCCAGTACAAATATATAAACATTTTTAAATCAAGATACATTTACTGGAGAAGCAAAATAACTCTGAAAATGTGTGGAAATGAAGTGAGTTTATGCTTGAAACAAGAGAAAAACATCTGCCAATGGGGTCAGGAAAATAATCTTTAATTCAAAGAGAAACAAGCTTATTTTTCTGACCCAAATGGCAGATATTCTTTCGTTTCAAGCATAAACTCACTTCATTTCCACACATTTTCAGAAAACAAGTCCTGATATCTAAAGTTATTAAAATATACACTTTTCTTTTATGCATTTTAAAATTTTTATTCTGATTTGTGAATTAACTTTTGTGGTCTAAATTTGAGTGAAATGTTAAATTGAAAAATGTACGTGTTTGATTTGAGAATTTATTTATTATTTATTTCAGTTTTATTTTAACAGGGACAATGCACACTAATAATACATAATTAAATGTACAGTGTGCCAGAATTAGCCAAAAGGCTATTTTACATCTGCTGTCCCTGGACAGATCTTAATATGTCACACCTAAAAAAAAAAAAAAAGGATTGAAATATTACATACATGTTCATATGAATAAAAATAATAATAATAAAGAAAATTACTAAACCAACATATAAAAAGAACAATTGATCAATATCAACAACACCACCAACACACACATACACACACAAGCCAAACTGCCAGTCCATTTAACAAACATTTTTTGGACATGCACAAAAAACAATATAGCTGGGACAACAACCAACAACAGAGGTTTCACCTATCTAAACACAAGAACACAATGAGCCAGCCAACCTCATCGGCATAGCACAAGAAGCACAAACAGGCAGGACAGGGAAGACAGGGTAGCAGCAAGATTTCATGTCAAATGTAGTGTTGACAGTCCTGACTACCTTTACGTTAAGTTTAAAAGAAGCGTACGTTTTAAAATTCCTAATGTGAATTGGAATGAGGTTCCATTCACGAGCAGCCCTGACTGAGAAAGCTCATAATGCTCATAACTGTTCTTTATTTATTGCAGACGCTTTTATCCAAAGTGACTTAAGGTAAATACATTGAAATTGAAATGGAAAAGAAAAAAAGCCTAGATTTTCGATGAGTAAACAGTCAAACCAACATTTATACACCTTCAACATCTCTCATATTATCACAGTTTATTCGCTATAGTTGAAGATGGCAATAAAATATGAGCAGAACTCAGTTGATATTTGACTGGTTTTGTCCGTCCTTCTGTTAGACTGTCTCACACATGAATTATGTTGAATATCTGTCAGCTGTTAAATTTAACTACACAATTAGATAATACCAGTTTAGCTCAACCAATCACCAAGCAATGCTTCATTGTGTTCAGTCTGTGTGTAAAAAGAGCATTAGCAATTAAAGAAAACACACTTCAGCAAAACATGATCAGCTCAAAGTGTAGGAATCATTTTTGGTGCCAAATTTATATAAATTTTACTGGTAGTCACTGGATGAAGAATTTCTGGGTATAATATGTCACAGTTTACTTTATTTTGATATACTCTAGTGTCCTGCACCCACTACTCAAAGAAAAAGAAAAAATCACAAATTATATCTAGAGTGTCTGAATAATTGTTGGTTTGACTGTGTATATTTAGAGCGCCTGATGATGACACGCGGTTATTGTTGTTATTTTTAAACTGAGACGGTCATTTCTAAGCGTGACAACACGAGCAACACTGTGTGACACATTCAGTAGTTGGTAAGTGAGACCAGTAGGGGTCGGAGCGCTTTCCCCTGATCTCCAGCCTCCAGCATATGTTCAGTCTCAGTGCTGCATGAGAGAGAGAGAGAGAGAGACTGACTCTTCTCTCTCCAGCATCAGACGCGAGGGATGCGCTTCATCTCCTTCGGGGTCTCGATGGATGGAGCGACAGGGTCATGAAGGTGACCACCACCTCTGGGTTGGATTTAGGGGGCCGTTACCGCAGAAGGAGCATATCCATAATTAATAAGCGCGAGTCGGAGATCCTAGAAGCGAAGCGCAAACACCGGCGAGTCATGTCACCAACCGACAGCGCTTCCAGAGGAGCTGACGAGGAGGACAAAGGAGGATGAAGGAGGCAGAGGAGGATTATAATGAAGCTGAGTGGCAAAGGACTGTGCACTATCGTCTCCAGCTGTGTGCTTTTCGTGTGTGCCGTGAGCGCGGTGATCGTGGGATTCAAATGCATCGCGTTGGGCTCCAGGGTGCGAGCGCACTTCCATCTGGGCACCGCGGCCGGCGCGTTTTACTCGGGCATTTTAGTGGCTGTCGGGCAGGTTCTGATGGGAGTTGCGCTGGTCTTTTGCAGGGGGAAGCCCAGATGTGCGAATTTCTTCCTCTTTGGGATTTTAGTGTTTCTTCTAGGGGTTCTCACGGCGTTTTCGGGCGCGGTGGTGGATGGCGATACGGTGTCCCTGGTGGAGAGGAAATACGCGCACTATTGCGCGGACTCTGTGGATGTAAACCCGGCGTGCGATGGGCTCAAGGTGTACCAGCGGGGTCTGGTGGTCTCCACTGTACTTAACACCCTGGAGTGCCTACTAGGGCTGATGAACCTGATTATTATTAAGCGTTACCACGCGGCGCGGTTTCGCCGGAGACGCAGGACGCAGCGTCGGAGCGCGCGCATTATCCTCAACGAGGAGCGAGACTTCACGGTAACGGAGTTTCAGCCGGTGTCCTACATCAACCTGGGGGTGTTTCACGCGTTGGACGAGGCGGACGGAGAGGTGCAGAGCAGGGGTCACCCGTGCATGGAGTTACCGGGCTTTTCGCCCACCAATCCGGAGCTTAATCACTCGTACCCGTTCTCTTACCCGCTTCACAGCGAGATGCCTCCTGCATACGACGACATATTCCCTGGAGAAGAGAGCAGCAAATAGCAGAGGAGAGCTATACACGAGGAACCGTTTTGCACTGACAATCACGCTGAACTTGCAATCGGCACGTTTATTTATAGTTGCCTAATGTACTTTTTACTCGTCTCTCAGTTGTGCATAAACTACAGGACAAACCCAAGAGAAGGTAAACGTGCTGAAAGGATTATGTGCAACATTTGTTTTTGACCTTACTTGACTGACTGACTGACTGATTGATTGTATTCTTGGTTCATCCCATGTCAAAATCCCAAAGGTTTGTGTGTACAGGATTCCCATTGGAATTTTTGTCATAGTTTGGAATCTGTCCTAAAGGATCCTGATTTTCTTACAGTATTCCAGCAGGGCACAAAACAAAGAGAAGTTACCAACTGAGCAAAAAGAACATGTGAGAAGGTAAACGTGATAGAAGTATGCATCATGTAAGTTTTTTGTTTTTGTTTTTTTACCTTTTCCTGATTGATTGTATTCCCAGTTCATCTCTAGTCAAAAAGGTTTGTGTTCAGGATTCTTCTGGAATTTTTGTTGCAATTGGGAAGCGAATGACTCTAAAGGATCTGTTTTACAGAAAAGAAGTGATGAACTGAGCAAAAATGACATATGAGAAGTGTGTGATTTAGAACCAATCATAATTTTGTACTAGTATTCTAACAGGTAGGACTATAATGATTCCCAACAGGATAACATTTTCCCTGCAGGAGTTTGATTCTGAAAGGTCTAAAATGAGACATCTCATGATTTGTTTGTAACGTCTTCATCCCTGATGTTCAGACAGAGAGCATCTGCTGTTGGCGACACTGAAATGACAGGCGTTACCCATCAGACTGAACATCGTGGGATACGATTAGTGTTTCTGAATCATGTTGTTCCAGAGTAATCGGAGAACATGTTCAGCTGAAACACATTTGATGTCCAACATGTCAGTTGCCGGAGTTGTACGGTTCGAGTCTAGCGTTTTCATTAGAGGTTACCGACAACACTTAAAACCACAAACTGGTGATTAAATAAACAGTGAAACAATCATTTAAATGTTTTTTTTTTTTTGTACAGAATTCCAATTGGAATGCTGGTTATATTATGTTGGAATGTCTGGAATTTTACATTATTCCAATAGAACACAAAACAAAAAGAATTTCCCCCAATAGGACTATTACGATGCAATACGCAATAGAAATATTATTATTATTATTATTATGGCAACAGAATAAAATGCTCATGTAGGACCTCTATCATATCAGTTTTAGCTATGAAAAGTTAGATGAAAATGAGAGAAATGTTGCGTTGGCAACTAGCTGAAGTTAATTGAGTTTAAGGTTTTATATATTTTATTTCGGTGATGAAAATGTTTTTTGGTAACACTTTACATAAAGCCTTCATGTATTATTAGGGCCATTATAATGCATTATATATTTTCATAAATAATTGTAACCAAAGTTAAAATGCATTAAAATAGATTCCTCGTTCCTGTGCGTTGTGCTTTCTAAAGGTGTAAAGATGAATGGATAAGTTTTATAATCGGTTATAACTGTGGCTGCAGTTATTATGCAACGCATTACAAGGTGCAATGCATCACTACTAACGCATTCAAATAACTTTAGGTAAAGTGTCACCAGGCTTCAGTTCATTATAATAACGCTGCTGTCTAGTGGCAAGAAATCCAATAAAATCCAAAAGCATAAAGAATCAAACCTGCAGGTTATCCTGTATGATTGATTTAAGGATTGGTTGAAATTGCATTGTGAATCCTGACTTTTTTGACTAGGGATGCCCACAGTTTCTCGATGTGGCTCTCTTGTTTTCCTTCATATGTTCAGCTTCTGAATAAAAGGTGTGTTTTCTCTCTCTCTCCTGATGTGAGTCCCGGTTGGACTCGTGACAGTGTGTTCTTCCTCCAGCAGGTGTTGCCATGGTTCCTTGACCCTGTTTCTACCTGTGTGTAATTAGATATGTAACAAACCAGTCTTTGAAATGCAAATTTGCTTGGTTTGCCGAGTCTGATCTGGTGCACAAAGCGAAGCTGGTTGTTTAATGCAACAAACAAATTCATACGTTTCAGTTTAGCGTTTTAGAACGATCCCTTTGAATAGATTTCACTCGATGCCAAAGGGACATTTTTACAAAGAACTGCGCTTTTCATCTGAGGCATTATATGCATTGCAAACACATCGAGAATATGCCAGATTATTCTGAGTGGATATTATATGCTTTGGCACGATGACAAAACCTCTGATGAGGCTTTTTCTGATGAAAGAGACGAGCTTTTGTCTGAGCTCTCTAACTCTGAGATCACTGCTGAACGTGCTTCTGTTTTGATGGCTTTTATTTTATTCATTAGAAGATATTGTCAGCAGAAAAAAATGACATGACTTTGAGAATGTCTCAGTATTTGGTGCGTCTTTGTTGTTTTTTTGCATTAATGACAGCTGTACTGAAAACCGTATGATATGATTTGATGAAAACATCACAAGAATCTCGTTTACTTGCGCTATCTTTCAAAAGGGTTGGCAAGATTTCTTAAAGTCTCTTCTGCTCACCAAGGCTGCATTTATTTGATCAAAAATACAGTAAAAACAGTGAAATATTGCATTTGAATATATAGTAAAGTGTAATTTATTCCTGTGATCAAAGCTGAATTTTCAGCATCATTACTCCAGTCTTCAGTGTCACATGATCCTTCAGAAATCACTCTAATATGAGGATTTGATGCTCAAGAAACATTTATGATTATTATCAGTGTGCTGATGCATATTTTATGTAACAATATAAATGTGTTTACTGTAAGTTTTGATCAATTTAATGCGTCCTTGTTGAAAAACTCAAACTTTTGAAAAGTTTAAAGGATTAGTTCACTTTCAAAAAATGTGTTGCTGATAATTTACTCACCCCGATGTCATCCAAGATATCCATGTCTTTCTTTCCTCAGTCGAAAAGAAATGAAGGTTTTTGAGGAAAACATTCCAGGATTTTTCTACACAGAATGGACTTCAATGGCAACCAACTATACCAATGTTCAGAGAAGGTTCAGATGTCCGTCTCAATGCAGCTTCAACATCTCGACACAATCCCAGTCGAGAAATAAGAGTCTTATCCAGCGAAACGATCGGTCAATTTATATATAAAAAAAATATATAAATACAGTACAGGCCAAAAGTTTGGACACATTACTATTTTTAATGTTTTTGAAAGAAGTTTCTTCTGCTCATCAAGCCTGCATTTATTTGATCAAAAATACAGAAAAAAAATGTGATATTGTGATATATTATTACAATTAAAAATAATTGGTTTTCAATTTATTATACTTTAAATTATCATTTATTTCGGTGATGCAAAGCTGAATTTTCAGGATCATTACTCCAGTCTATCAAATGATCCTTTAGAAATCATTCTAATATGATGATTTATTATCAAAGTTGGAAACAGTTCTGCTGCTTAAATTTTTTCATAACCTGTGATACTTTTTTAGGATACTTTGATGAATAAAAAAAAGAAAAAGAAAAAAGAAAAGAAAAAAAAAAGAAGCAAATGTTTTCAAGATAGAAATCTTTTATAACAACAATATACACTACTGGTCAGTAATTTGGGGTCAGTAATTTTTTTCTTTATTTTTTTTTTAAATAAATCAATAATTTTATTCAGCAAGGATGTGTTAAATTGATAAAAAGTGATAATAAAGAAGATTTATATTAAAAAAAAAATTTTTTTTTTTTTAATAAATGCAGTTCTTTTTAACCTTTTATTCATCAAATATATTAGGCATCAGAACTGTTTCCAACACTCATAATAAATCAGAACATTAGAGTGATTTCTAAAGGATCATGTGATTGACTGGATGTCACATGTGACACTGAAGACTGGAGAAATGATCCTGAAAATTCAGCTTTGCATCACCGAAATAAATGATAATTTAAAGTATAATAAATTGAAAACCAATTATTTTAAATTGTAATAATATATCACAATATTACATTTTTTTCTGTATTTTTGATCAAATAAATGCAGGCTTGATGAGCAGAAGAAACTTCTTTCAAAAACATTAAAAATAGTAATGTGTCCAAACTTTTGGCCTGTACTGTATATATATACACTTTTTAACCAGAAATGCCCGTCTTGTACCATGTCTGAGATGCACCACGCATTGCATCATCACGTTGGAAAGGTCACGAAAAAAATAAAAATAATAATAATAAAAAATTAAAACAAAGATGTTGGACGATTTTGAAGTTGGAGGAGAAAATGAGATGACATTTTTCGCCCTTCCCGACCTTTTGTGGTTAAAAAGTATATATGTAAACAATTTTTTATAAAATGACCGATCGTTTCGCTGGATAAGACTCTTATTTCTCGACTGGGATCGTGTCGAGACTTTGAAGCTGCATTGAGACGGACATTTGAACCTTCTCTGAACATTGGTATAGTTGGTTGCCATTGAAGTCCATTATATGGAGAAAACTCCTGGAATGTTTTCCTCAAAAACCTTAATTTCTTTTCGACTGAAGAAAGAAAGACGTGGATATCTTGGATGACATCGGGGTGAGTAAATTATCAGCAAAAAATGTTTTGAAAGTGAACTAATCCTTTAATTAGTCACCTAGAAATAGAACTTTGTTTTAAGTGATTCTAAACGCCAACATTTAAATGAAGATGTTTTTTTTAAAACGTGATCTCACACTTTTTAGACCCTATACTCCATATCTTGTGCACATGATCTGCGCTTTAAAGTGTGTTTTTCTTCAGCACTGAAGCCTGTGATGATGTACAGTATCAGTGTATTTTTCTGAAAGGCGTCTCTAAAAATGATTAGTTTTTTCCTGAAATGTCAAACACGAAGTCACTGTTGTTGGCGAGGCGTTTCCATTCAGAACATTTCAGCTTATTAGCGTTGTGACTGTGGGATATGATTAATGTTGTTATAGGAGAACATGATCCTGAATGAAACCACTTCTCATTTCCAGCATATCCACCCCTGTCATTTACTGGAGTTGTTTGTTTAGGATGAAGCATCAGATGCGAGTGAGCGCTGGCACTCAGGTGTTGAAATCTGCCGTGTGCATGATTGCCTTGTAAATATTTGAAGCAAATCTTTATGCATGATATTTTACGTCTTCACAATCTCACCCCTCTCGAGTTTGATTAGCTCGTGAGATCTAACAGCTCACATGTTGGAGTGCATATACTTCCCGATTTCCCCGAGAGGATTCGCTCATCATTAATAGAACTAAAAGAGCTCTGAATATGAATTAATAGCCTAGAAGGGAAACTCCGGCCCTTTGAAAAATGGCAGTCGTGCAGAATAACAACTGCATGATGGGAAAGCGAACACAGTCATTGTGTTTCTGTAAGATGCTTCCGACTGTGAAAAGTGCCTTTTGACCCAATCCTTTAAAGACTCGCTGTATATTTTGATGAAAATGTGGCGTGAGGTATGATGTTAGGAAGCAGAACGCGCTGGAAAATGTTGCTGAAGGTCAGGGAAAGTTCTGGAACGGTTTGTGCTGTTGTGACTTTTCCGTTCTTTCATGGCAAATCTTCAAAAATGCTTTTATTTAGCTAATGGAGGCCAGAGACGTGTAATGCAATTTGCTTGTTGCCTCATTTCCAGCCCATTTTCTGTTATCTATTATTCAAATGACCAGGACAAGAAATCATAATGTTCTGCCCTTTTTAATTCATTATTATGCTTTTTTTTATTTTTTTGCATGTGGCCTTTAATTTTGATAATGAAATACACAGTCTAGTGGTTAATGCACTTGTTTGTCAGACTGTTTTAATATGGAAATATATGAGTCTGAGATGTCATGATTTCTCTTGTTATTCTCCAGATTCATAATCTATAGAGCACGTATTCTTTCTTTCTCAAACTCAACTTCATAATTGCACATGTTCATCTTGACTACAATTACAGCCAATCAGAACTGTATTTTTAAAGGGGTGGTTGATTATGATTTGACTTTTCTAACTTTAGTTAGTGTGTAATGTTGCTGTTTGAGCATAAACAACATCTGCAAAGTTACAACGCTCAAAGTTCAGAGCAAAGGGAGATATTTGCTTTTACAGAAATCACTTTTTAAGGACTACAACAAACGGCTGGTAGAGACTACACCACATTCCTCCCGGGTTAGTGACATCACCAACTCTAGAATTTACATAAACCCCGCCCCCGGAACATGATTTATAGATTATCATGACAGAACATGCTAATCAATGACTAGAAGATAACTACACATAATCTACATAAATTCATCAACTAATCATTCAGAAATGTCCTGTTGCTTCTACATGTTGTCACTTCTTCTTGAGTCTCTCCATCTTTCTGACTCCGGTTTGAACATAAAAGGCTAAAAGTTTTTGAAATTTTCAGTGCATGTGTGTGTGAGGTAAAAGGACACGAGCTCTTGAAGCTCCGCCCCCTGTGCCGGGAGCAGCAGCTCAT
>NC_137135.1:35331838-35381838 GCF_949319135.1 Squalius cephalus
AACCCTCCAGGAAGTCTTTCATTGTAGGTGCGCTGATGCATTTTACTCAAAATTATACTTGTATGCGCTTATTTTAATTTAATTCTTTCATCATTTATTCACCCATGTCGCTCCAAAACTGTGTGACTGTCAATACAGTTAAAAATAACGGGTTGAACCCACTGCAATTTTTTGGACTTTGTCAGTTCCTCCAGTGTCAGTTCCTCCAAGGGTCGTTTGAGCTTGATTCGTGCCCAGGAAAGGAGCACCCTGTCTGGGATGCACTTTCAGAAAATCAGCCTGTCTTTTCCTGGATGTTTCATACTTCCAGAAAAAAAAATATTTTTGAGGCAAATACAATAAGTTCCCATTATTTAACATTATGCATTAACATTTAAACCCTCCAGGAAGTCTTTCATTGTAAGTGAGCTGATGCTTTTGACTTTTCTTTGTTTTCATAAACTAAGAGACGAGTCAAAATTATACTATATGCGCTTATTTTCATTTAATTCTTTCATCATTTATTCACCCATGTCGCTCCAAAACTGTGTGACTGTCAATAAAGTTAAAAATAACGTTTTGAACCCACTGCTACTTTTTGGACTTTGCCAATTTCTCCAGAGTCAGTTCCTCCAAGGGTTGTTTGAGCTTGATTCGTGCCCAGGAAAGGAGCACCCTGTCTGGGATGCACTTTCAGAAAATCAGCCTGTCTTTTCCTGGATGTTTCATACTTCCAGAAAAAAAATTTTTTTTGAGGCAAATACAATAAGTTCCCATTATTTAACATTATGCATTAACATTTAAACCCTCCAGGAAGTCTTTCATTGTAAGTGAGCTGATGCTTTTGACTTTTCTTTGTTTTCATAAACTAAGAGACGAGTCAAAATTATACTATATGCGCTTATTTTCATTTAATTCTTTCATCATTTATTCACCCATGTCGCTCCAAAACTGTGTGACTGTCAATAAAGTTAAAAATAACGTTTTGAACCCACTGCTACTTTTTGGACTTTGCCAATTTCTCCAGAGTCAGTTCCTCCAAGGGTTGTTTGAGCTTGATTCGTGCCCAGGAAAGGAGCACCCTGTCTGGGATGCACTTTCAGAAAATCAGCCTGTCTTTTCCTGGATGTTTCATACTTCCAGAAAAAAAAAATTTTTTGAGGCAAATACAATAAGTTCCCATTATTTAACATTATGCATTAACATTTAAACCCTCCAGGAAGTCTTTCATTGTAAGTGAGCTGATGCTTTTGACTTTTCTTTGTTTTCATAAACTAAGAGACGAGTCAAAATTATACTATATGCGCTTATTTTCATTTAATTCTTTCATCATTTATTCACCCATGTCGCTCCAAAACTGTGTGACTGTCAATACAGTTAAAAATAACGGTTTGAACCCACTGCAACTTTTTGGACTTTGTCAGTTCCTCCAAGGGTCGTTTGAGCTTGATTCGTGCCCAGGAAAGGAGCACCCTGTCTGGGATGCACTTTCAGAAAATCAGCCTGTCTTTTCCTGGATGTTTCATACTTCCAGAATTTTTTTTTTTTTTTAAGGCAAATACAATAAGTTCCCATTAGTTAACATTATGCATTAACATTTAAACCCTCCAGGAAGTCTTTCATTGTAAGTGCGCTGATGCATTTTACTCAAAATTATACTTGTATGCGCTTATTTTCATTTAATTCTTTCATTTATTCACCCACATCACTCCAAAACTGTGTGACTGTCAATACAGTTAAAAATAACGGGTTGAACCCACTGCAACTTTTTGAACTTTTTTGAAAATGTTTCATTTTTAAAGCTTGGCTCCAGTGTCAGTTCCTCCAAGGGTCGTTTGAGCTTGATTCGTGCCCAGGAAAGGAGCACCCTGCCTGGGATGCACTTTCAGAAAATCAGCCTGTCTTTTCCTGGATGTTTCATACTTCCAGAAAATTTTTTTTTTTTGAGGCAAATACAATAAGTTCCCATTATTTAACATTATGCATTAACATTTAAACCCTCCAGGAAGTCTTTCATTGTAAGTGCGCTGATGCATTTTACTCAAAATTATACTTGTATGCGCTTATTTTCATTTAATTCTTTCATTTATTCACCCACATCACTCCAAAACTGTGTGACTGTCAATACAGTTAAAAATAACGGGTTGAACCCACTGCAACTTTTTGAACTTTTTTGAAAATGTTTCATTTTTAAAGCTTGGCTCCAGTGTCAGTTCCTCCAAGGGTCGTTTGAGCTTGATTCGTGCCCAGGAAAGGAGCACCCTGCCTGGGATGCACTTTCAGAAAATCAGCCTGTCTTTTCCTGGATGTTTCATACTTCCAGAAAAAAACATTTTTTTGAGGCAAATACAATAAGTTCCCATTATTTAACATTATGCATTAACATTTAAACCCTCCAGGAAGTCTTTCATTGTAAGTGCGCTGATGCATTTTACTCAAAATTATACTTGTATGCGCTTATTTTCATTTAAAGGAGAACTCCGGTCAATTTTAACATTGAGCTCATTTTTTTGTACATTTGGAGTGCTGTCAATACAGAGAACAACGACAAAAATCGGTGTTGCCTACACCGAGTTATTCTATTTTTAAAATTTGCACCCTGTTGACTTCAATGGGGCAAGTACTAAACCTGCTTTTAGCCTCTTAACATCCTTGATGTGTCATTACGAGTGCACAGAAAATGTGAGTGATTCCTTCTGAGTGAACACGAGTGAGTCTGACTGCAGTAGATGTGAAAGAAATGTATAAAAATGATGTTATTTAAGCCAGCGCAAATACCTTTGTTTACATCCTGTTTTTCGGTTGAAGTTCAAAGTAGTCGATTGCCGAGTTCAAGCGCGTGATCATAGGTATTAAACCTATGCGTGTGAACTCTGCAATCGACTACTTTGAACTTCAACCGAAAAACAGGATGTAAACAAAGGTATTTGCGCTGGCTTAAATAACATCATTTTTATACATTTCTTTCACATCTACTGCAGTCAGACTCACTCGTGTTCACTCAGAAGGAATCACTCACATTTTCTGTGCACTTGTAATGACACATCAAGGATGTTAAGAGGCTAAAAGCAGGTTTAGTACTTGCCCCATTGAAGTCAACAGGGTGCAAATTTTAAAAATAGAATAACTCGGTGTAGGCAACACCGATTTTTGTCGTTGTTCTCTGTATTGACAGCACTCCAAATGTACAAAAAAATGAGCTCAATGTTAAAATTGACCGGAGTTCTCCTTTAATTCTTTCATTTATTCACCCACATCACTCCAAAACTGTGTGACTGTCAATACAGTTAAAAATAACGGGTTGAACCCACTGCAACTTTTTGAACTTTTTTGAAAATGTTTCATTTTTAAAGCTTGGCTCCAGTGTCAGTTCCTCCAAGGGTCGTTTGAGCTTGATTCGTGCCCAGGAAAGGAGCACCCTGCCTGGGATGCACTTTCAGAAAATCAGCCTGTCTTTTCCTGGATGTTTCGTACTTTCAGAGCTTGCAGTCGGTGCAGATTGCTGTCGTCATTTACTCGCCCTCATTTCCTTTGTCATCTGGAAATTTTAAAGAAATGTAATGCTCGCTTTGTAACATACAGTTAGTTCACAAGAGGATAGACATAAAACGGATGCAAAAACTGCATGTGAGTTTTATGTGAGGAACATTCCCTGATTAACTGATAATCTTTCCCTGGAGAAAGAGATGTTAGTGCTGTGATCATCGAGCTGAACAAATTAGTCAAATGAGTCAGATTGGTGAGTTAATCATTCAGACTCTGAAGTGATGCTCTGGAAAGCAAACGCTCCGTGTGGAAAGTGGATGTTGCTTCTTCTCTTATGAACGACACTCTTTAAATAAAGGTTGGAAAAGTGGGTTTTCGCAGTGATGTCATAGAAGAACCATTCAGTGAGCAGTTCTTAAAAAACATTTTTTTCTTAGTGTGAAGACATTTTTTTTTATAATTTTGTAGTAATTAGTAAGATTGTTTTCCTTTCCTTCCACCCTTCTTTCCTACTTTTTATTTCTTTCCGTACTTCCTTACTTCCTCCCTTCCTCCCTTCCTTCCTTCTTTCCTTCCTCCCTTCCTTCATCCCTTCCTTCCTTCCTTCCTTCCTTCCTTCCTTCTTTCCTTCCTCCCTTCCTTCCTTCTTTCCTTCCTTCTTTCCTTCCTTCCTTCTTTCCTTCCTCCCTTCCTTCCTTCCTTCCTTCCTTCCTTCTTTCCTTCCTCCCTTCCTTCTTTCCTTCCTCCCTTCCTTCTTTCCTTCCTTCTTTCCTTCCTCCCTTTCTTCCTTCCTCCCTTCCTTCCTTCCTTCCTCCCTTCTTTCCTTCCTCCCTTCCTTCCTTCTTTCCTTCCTTCCTCCCTTCTTTCCTTCCTCCCTTTCTTCCTTCCTCCCTTCCTTCCTTCTTTCCTTCCTTCCTTCTTTCCTTCCTTCCTTCCTTCTTTCCTTCCTCCCTTCCTTCCTTCTTTCCTTCCTCCCTTTCTTCCTTCCTCCCTTCCTTCCTTCTTTCCTTCCTTATTTCCTTCCTCCCTTCCTTCTTTCCTTCCTTCCTTCTTTCCTTCCTTCTTTCCTTCCTCCCTTCCTTCCTTCCTTCCTCCCTTATTTCTTTCTTTCCTTCTTTGCTTCCTCCCTTTCTTCCTTCCTTCTTTCCTCCCTTCTTTCCTTCCTTCCTCCCTTCCTTATTTCTTTCTTTCCTTCTTTCCTTCCTCCCTTTCTTCCTTCCTTCTTTCTTTCCTTCTTTCCTTCCTCCCTTCCTTCCTCCCTTCTTTCCTTCCTTCCTTCCTTCCTCCTTTCTTTTCTTCCTCCCTTCTTTCCTTCTTTCCTTCCTTCTTTCCTTCCTCCCTTTCTTCCTTCCTCCTTTCCTTCCTTCCTTCTTTTTTCTTTCTTTCTTTCTTTCTTTCTTTCTTTCTTTCTTTCCTTCCTTCCTTCCTTCCTTCCTTCCTTTCTTTCTTTCTTTCTTTCTTTCTTTCTTTCTTTCTTTCTTTCTTTCTTTCTTTCTTTCCTTCCTTCCTTCCTTCCTTCCTTCCTTCTTTCTTTCCTCCCTCCTTTCCTTATTTTCTTCCTCCCTTCTTTCCTTCCTTCCTTCCTTCCTTCTGTCCTTCCTTCCTTCTTCCTTCCTTCCTTCTTACTTTCTTCCTTCCTTCCTCTTTCCTCCCTCTCTCTCTTCGTTTTCATTGGAGACTTGGAAGGCCTAAGGTAATGGAGCTGTTCTTGTTATTTGCATAATTTGATTTATCTAAAAAATAAAACAGCAGGTTATGATGATTTGCCATGTATGTCATGCATTTATTGTCAGTTAAAAATCTGCATAGTAAAAATGTATCTATATATAAAAGGAACCATCAATGCCAATAAAAAGCTTTATTTGTATTTGTATTGAGAGACACACACTTTTGGAGCGACATATGGGTGAGTAAATGATGAAAGAATTAAATGAAAACTACAGTGTAGTTTTGACTCGTCTCTTAGTTTATGAAAACAAACAAAAATCAAATGCATCAGCTCACTTACAATGAAAGACTTCCTAGAGGGTTTAAAACGTAATGCATTACCCAATGTTAACTAATGGGAACTCATTGTAAAGTGTTACTGAGATTTTTTTCCCTCAAAAATAAATTTTTTTTGAATTTTGAAAAATTCTCTCCCCATAGAGTGAAAGTCTGTAGGGATCAGTTTTGACTTTCAAAATATTTTCTTTTGTGTTCCACTGCTGTTTTACACGGATTAACTTCTGGTTATGGAGATTATAAAGTGAGTATAAGTTTATATTGACTTGGCTGCATTGTCTCACGGTAATATGTATAATATGGGAATGCATGAACTGATAAAATATAAACCCTGAAAGCAATAGATAAAAGCATCTGCAAAATGCATAAATGTAAGTCCGTATGTCTATTGTTAGTGTAACACAATTCTTGCTTGTTTTTACAAACTGACGAATCAAAATGATGGTCTATTGTAACGGACATCAACTGATGTCACGGATGTTGTCGATGGAGCTGAACTTGTACTTGTTCTTTTAAAGGAGTGGTTGAATATGATTTGACTTTTCTAACTTTAGTTAGTGTGTAATGTTGCTGTTTGATCATAAACAACATTTGCAAAGTTACAACGCTCAAAGTTCAAAGCAAAGGGAGATATTTGCTTTGACAGAAATCGCTTTTTAAGGTCTACAACAAACGGCTAATAGAGACTACACCACATTCCTCCCGGGTTAGTGACATCACCAACCCTTAAAATTTACATAAACCCCACCCCTGAACACGATTTATAGATTATCAAGACAGAATATGCTAATCAATGACTAGAAGATAACTACACATAAGCTGCATAAATTCATCAACTAACCATTCAGAAATGTCCTGTTGCTTCTACATGTTGTCACTTCTTCTCGAGTCTCTCCATCATTGTCTGACTCCGGTTTGAACATAAAAGGTAAAATTGTTTGAAATGTTCAGTGCATGTGTGTGTGTGTGTGTGTGTGAGGTAAAAGAACATGAGCTGTTGAAGCTCCGCCCCCTGTGCCGGGAGCAGCAGCTCATTTGCATTTAAAGGGACAGACACAAAACGGTGTGTTTTTGCTCACCCTCAAAAAGTGACAATTTTAACATGCTATATAAAAATATCCGTGGGGTATTTTGAGCTGAAACTTCACACACACACTCTGGGGACATCAGAGACTTATTTTACATCTTGTGAAAAGGACATTATACCACCCCTTTAAGAGTAATTTGTTTGGTGCATAACATTTCAGAGGGTTAAATACAAGAGAAATCAAGACATTGATATTGAACTTGATATTTTGCATCCTGATAAAGTCTGATGGATACTAATGTTGTGGGAGTAATGTTACATATAATGATGTGAAAGGTGCACTTCTAATTAATGTTTATCAGATAGAAGAAATCAGGTTAGTTCTTCTCTCAGGAATTTCCAAGAGAAACTGCTCACAGACTCGATTTCGGCTCAATTTATTTCTTTTCCCAATCCATCTTTGAGAAAAATTCAATATCATCCCTTTGAGACAGAACGACTTTCACTTTTGACCGTTGTGGAAGATGGCGATAGCAGAAAGAACGTTTTGTGAGTGATTAAAAGGAAAGAGAAATCACTAGATTGTTTGGTTGCTGACTTCTTTTGACTCTTTCCCTGCCATTGATGGAATTTTCCAGCTTTCCGTGTTTTCACTGTTATACGGTATGAGGTGCTATTATTACGCATCTTCTGAAAGAGTAATGAATCTCCAGATCAAAACACAGGCAAAAAACAGCAGAAACAACTGATAAAAGCACTGATTATGCATGTAGTCTTTGGAAAAATAACAAAAAAGACACGAGTTAAAGACAATAATTCGTGCTAAACACATGAAACATTATTATTATTATTATTTTAAACCAGAACACAAGACAAATCACAGTTAGACGATACCATCAATATAAAACACTTAAAACCAAAAGTAGGATGAACGTGTAATTATGTGAAGTGTGTGTGTAAAATTGTTGAGTGTGTGTATATTTCTATTATAAGATACCTAATATATATGTAGAACAATGCTCATTATATACAATATTTATAGCAATAGTAATGATCAAATATGTAATAAGGAAAAAGAAAAAAAGGGAAGAAAGTAAAATATCAGAGAAATGGAGAGGTTGGTGAGAGAAGATAAAAAAGAGACTAAATAGGTACATAAATTGCATTAGAACAAATATATACAGTATATATGTATATATATATATATATATATATATATATATATATATATATATATATATATATACACTCACCTAAATGATTATTAGGAACACCATACTAATACTGTGTTTGACCCCCTTTCGCCTTCAGAACTGCCTTAATTCTACGTGGCATTGATTCAACAAGGTGCTGAAAGCATTCTTTACAAATGTTGGCCCATATTGATAGGATAGCATCTTGCAGTTGATGGAGATTTGTGGGATGCACATCCAGGGCACGAAGCTCCCGTTCCACCACATCCCAAAGATGCTCTATTGGGTTGAGATCTGGTGACTGTGGGGGCCATTTTAGTACAGTGAACTCATTGTCATGTTCAAGAAACCAATTTGAAATGATTCGAGCTTTGTGACATGGTGCATTATCCTGAGGATGGGTACATGGTGGTCATAAAGGGATGGACATGGTCAGAAACAATGCTCAGGTAGGCCGTGGCATTTAAACGATGCCCAATTGGCACTAAGGGGCCTAAAGTGTGCCAAGAAAACATCCCCCACACCATTACACCACCACCACCAGCCTGCACAGTGGTAACAAGGCATGATGGATCCATGTTCTCATTCTGTTTACGCCAAATTCTGACTCTACCATCTGAATGTCTCAACAGAAATCGAGACTCATCAGACCAGGCAACATTTTTCCAGTCTTCAACTGTCCAATTTTGGTGAGCTCGTGCAAATTGTAGCCTCTTTTTCCTATTTGTAGTGGAGATGAGTGGTACCCAGTGGGGTCTTCTGCTGTTGTAGCCCATCCGCCTCAAGGTTGTGTGTGTTGTGGCTTCACAAATGCTTTGCTGCATACCTCGGTTGTAACGAGTGGTTATTTCAGTCAAAGTTGCTCTTCTATCAGCTTGAATCAGTCGGCCCATTCTCCTCTGACCTCTAGCATCAACAAGGCATTTTCGCCCACAGGACTGCCGCATACTGGATGTTTTTCCCTTTTCACACCATTCTTTGTAAACCCTAGAAATGGTTGTGCGTGAAAATCCCAGTAACTGAGCAGATTGTGAAATACTCAGACCGGCCCGTCTGGCACCAACAACCATGCCACGCTCAAAATTGCTTAAATCACCTTTCTTTCCCATTCTGACATTCAGTTTGGAGTTCAGGAGATTGTCTTGACCAGGACCACACCCCTAAATGCATTGAAGCAACTGCCATGTGATTGGTTGATTAGATAATTGCATTAATGAGAAATTGAACTGGTGTTCCTAATAATCCTTTAGGTGAGTGTATATATATATATATATATATATATATATATATAATACTTTCTCATGTCTCAGCTTAATATGTTAGTTTCCCCAAAAGCTGAGTTTTCAAAAGGTTGTGACGCAGCAGTTCTGTCTCAACCAATGGCGTGGGTTAGGGGGCGGGGCTTTCTATCTTTCCAACCAATAACGGAGCTTTTTGAAAACGCCAGTTCTGTTTAAGAAATGACACACTTCACCTTTAAGATCTTGGCCGCTGGTATAGTGGACAGTAAAGGTAAAACTGTTGCTGGTTTATGTATAAAATGTCTCTTATTATGTGTGGCAGCGGCTCTTTGTGTTTTGACAAGTCTCTGTAAAGCTGCTTTGAAACAATCTGTATTGTTAAAGCGCTAAATGAAGGTGACTTGACTTTTAACAGTGATCTCTGCCTCAGCTTCTGTAAAACTGCCATATAACATTTCACAAGGAGTTTTTACACAACAAAGTTGAAGTGATTTATGTTCCTTCAAGCCTGTAAAAGTAAAGCAAGCTCTTTGATTTTCTCAGCAACTGGAGTAATCAGTTATCATATACACTACTGTTCAAAAGTTTGTGGACAGATTAAATTAATAATTTTATTCAGCAGGGACACATTAAAATGATCAAAAGTGACAGTAAAGACATTAATAATGTTACAAAAGATTTCTGGCTCAAATAAATACTGTTCGTTTGAACTTTCTATTCAAGAGCCCGGAAATGATTTTTGATCAGTTTCCACAAAAATATGAAGCAACACAACTCCTAATCAATAATTAATAATAATCATTAATGTTTCTTGAGTATCAAATCATCATATTAGAATGATTTCTGAAGGACCAGGTGACACTGGAGTAATGCTGTATTCTGTTCTAGAGTGTAATGTTTCTGTAAAGTGCATCTCCTGCTCGGATTGTGAATTCGCGTCATGTTTGGTCTCTCTGTTATTTGGAGAAAGATTCAGTTTGAAATATTCCAGTCTGTATACGTTTGCTCTGTGTCTCTTGTGTTGAGATGACAGACCGACTCTGTTATTCTCTCTTTCAGTGTGTGTAGAGTTTCCAGTGTGCACTCAGTAGCCTATAGTGTGTGTGTTTGTGTGTGTGTGTGTGTGTGTGAGAGAGAGAGAGAGATGGCACATGTAGCCATGATACACACACACACACACACACACACACACACACAAACACACACACACACACACACACACACACACACACACACAATCACACGCACACACACACACACATACACACACACACACACACACACACACACACACACGATGGGACATGTATGCCATGACACACAGACCCACACAAACACACACACACAATTTCACACACACAATCTCACACACACACACACACATACACACACACACACACACACACACACACGATGGGATATATAAGCCATGACACACAGACACACACACACACACACACACACACACACGATGGGACATGCAAGCCATGACACACACACACACACACGATAGGACATGTAAACCATGACACACACACACACACACACAATGGGACATGTAAGCCATGACACACACACACACACGATGGGACATGCAAGCCATGACACACACACACACACACACACACACACACACACACACACGATAGGACATGTAAGCCATGACACACACACACACACACACACACACACACAATGGGACATGCAAACCATGACACACACACACACACACACACAAACACACACGCACACACGATGGGACATGTAAGCCATGACACACACAATCACACACAAACACACACACACACACACACACACACACACACACACTGAAGCATGTGAGAGTCAGCATTCAGCTTGAGTGTGTCTGGTATTTCACGATGCTAAATGTCACTCAAACACAGGCTGTGATAAATGAACTTTATTGCCCCACTGAAACCCTTCGAGCTCTTTTAATGTTTCTGTAATTAATGAGGACATAAAACTCCTGCAGCTCTTCATTACGGCGGACGAGTGCGTTACATCATCAGCGTGAGACGACGGGGAAACTACAACCACTTACTGCTGATGAAGAGAAAATGGTCACATGGTTACTTTATGATTTACACTTTGAAACAATTTCACTCAGAAATCGCTAGTAAATTTCTCAAATAATTAGTAGAAGAAAAAATGAGAAAGATTGAAGTACTCTTACAAAACATGTTATTCTTGTTTTCCATTAAAATATCAAAACATTCCTAAATCACGAGACATTTCAGCAAAACTACTTAAGATATTGAGTCTTGCAGATATTTGTTCTTGTTTTAAGCATAAAATGATAACTTTTTAAACTCGGAATTGCAAGTTTCCGACTTGGAATTCAGACCCGCAATTCCGAGGTGTAAAGTCTGAGTTCTGAAACAAGTAGAAACATTTTAGAAAGATAGTTGAATTCCGACTCGCAATACCGAGTTTCCGACTTGGAATTCTGGCTTGGAATTCCACGTTTCTAACTAGGAATTCCGACTCCCAATTCCAAGTTTCCAACTTAGAATTCCAAGTTGGAAACTCGGTATTGCGAGTCGGAATTCCAAGTTAATAAATATTATAATAAAGCATTTAAGCTCACTTAATTTTTATCGGTTTTTCACTTTGACTTAATATCTGAAGTCATTTCACTTCTCAAGTAAATGCATCTTAACTGACAAATCATTTTTAATTTTTAATAATTTTGAAAAGACTAAGAGAATATTTTTGCAGTGTCGTATTTTCTTGTAAAGTAAGCTCCAATAGTCTTTGTTTTAACTTATTTTTTTTTACTTTGAAAAAAAAAAATCATTTTTACAGCGTAGCTTTGAATCCTCAGTTGCGTTTCTGCATATTTAAACCCTTGTGCATTTGCATATTAATTTTCAGCCAATGACTCAATTTAAGTGTAAAGCTCATATGAGGTCAGAACACAGAATATAGTGAGTCTTATCATAAACGTGATGCTTTATTGTGCTCTTCTGATTCTGTGTGAAGTTTGAGAGTTTATGAACTGAGCTTTTCTTTCTCTTACAGTGAAATGTTACATTTCATGCTTTTTATTGCTTTTTATTTTTATTATCAGGATAGATAATAATAGCTTTAAACATTTTTTATTGTCTCTTTCATTACATTTTTTTCTGGCAACACATTTCCATAAGGTCGCATTAAATAAAAAAATTTAAGAAAATAATTTTTCATTGTTGTTTTTCATTTTTTTCTTAATTTTTTTTTTTTTTTAGGTCGTCAGAAATGTCTCTATTTTGTAAAGTTGTAAAATCAAATGTTCCATTAAGAACTTTTGAATAAATTTTTAATTTTCATACATTATTTGTGTAACATGTTTCATGACAGAATCACTGTCCCCACTGTCATTAATATCACATGAAGCATTTCAGTGAACAGTTGACTTTAATATATATAGAGAGAGAGAGAGAGAAATAAAAGCTGTTTTACCATTTGAAAGCAAATAAATTAAGAAATTAAAATATTAGTTTGGTAAATTAGAAAAATGTAATTTAATATATCATAGTAATACTATTTTACTGCAAAATAAAAATATTTAATAATAATAATCATTTTAAAATCATTATAATATATATATATATATTATAAATATAATTTATTAATAAATACTACATTTTTATTTTGGAGACTAACAGTAAAATCACACTACTAATATTTTTTGCATTATTATTTTGGAGACCACCAGTAAAATTACAATAATAAAAGTAACTTTTAAATAATTCTTATTTTATTGTATATTGAATTGTTGAATATATTATATATGTTACTGTATTATATTTGAACATTTTGATTCAGAAACAATTAATAAATGTACTTTTACTTTTTATCAAAGTTAATTGGCTGTTGGCTAACATGTCGTATCGGTCCAAAGCTTAGGAAACTTTTCATTTAAAAATTAATAAATAAATAAAAATAAATTCAGTCACAGATTCCTTTATTCCAGGCCATGCTATGAATGTTTTCACATGGATAAAGAATCTTAATTATTCAGGATTTCCAGGATCGTCAAAAGTGTCTGTTTGAGAATCATGAATATGATTTTATGAATGGCCTAAACCCAGAGACGGAGAGAGGTCATGAGGACGAGGCTGATTGAGGGAAGTAAATGAGAATTGCGGCGTTGGCGAACAGCCAGAGTCTCTCCCGATGAACATTAATGAGAGAGAGAGAAATCAATAACATCTGAGTCCCGCTCGTGTTCATTTATATCACACAGTCCATTAAGAGGCCGAACAACAGCGCTGCTCAAACACTGTCCTTCAGTGACCAGATCACAGTTATAGATCATAAGACTGTGCCGAAGTTTTACGCATATTTAGTGGACAGAATCCGACACCTGTAACACTTTACAGTAAGGCCTCGTTTGCTAACATTACAGTTAATGAACCCGTTTCCCAGAATGAGCTGTTTTACCTGTCTACATCTTCACAAACGTTCATGTGCCGCTCTTTTCTGGAGAATATTAGTGAAATCCATAATGTTGTTTATGTGTCTATGTGGTGTTTTTAATATGCTTTAATGTAAATTCATAAGTCGACAGCATTGCTGAGTATTTTCTCCTTAAAGGGGCGGTTGATTATGATTTCTCTTTTCTAACTTTAGTTAGTGTGTAATGTTGCTGTTTGATCATAAACAACATCTGCAAAGTTACAACGCTCAAAGTTCAGAGCAAAGGGAGATATTTGCTTTTACAGAAATCGCTTTTTAAGGACTACAACAAACGGCTGGTAGAGACTACACCACATTCCTCCCGGGTTAGTGACATCACAAACCCTAGAATTTACATAAACCCCGCCCCCTGAACACCATTTATAGATTATCAAGACAGAATATGCTAATCAATGACTAGAAGATAACTACACATAAGCTTCATAAATTCATCAACTAACCGTTCAGAAATGTCCTGTTGCTTCTACATGTTGTCTCTTCTTCTTGAGTCTCTCCATCATTGTCTGACTCCGGTTTGAACATAAAAGGCTAAAAGGTTTTGAAATGTTCAGTGCATGTGTGTGTGAGGTAAAAGGACACGAGCTCTTGAAGCTCCGCCCCCTGTGCCGGGAGCAGCAGCTCATTTGCATTTAAAGGGACACACACAACGGTGCGTTTTTGCTCACCCTCAAAAAGTGTCAATTTTAACATGCGATATAAAAATATCTGTGGGGTATTTTGAGCTAAAACTTCACACACACACTCTGGGCACATCAGAGACTTATTTTACATCTTGTGAAAAGGGCATTACACCACTGCTTTAAAACTGCAGTGAACCAAAGACAGTCTCAAAAACAGGGTTTGTTGTATCAGCACTCGACTAACTAACCAAGGCTTCAATTATACTGTCAGAAATAAATGGTTGTCTCTCTCTATCAGGCTTTCTGGGATTTCTGTTGAAAGAGAATGTGAAAGTGTCTGACACAGACGTCCGGTTCGCTGATCCCAGCAGAAGCTCGACGGATGAACTGCTTCTCATTCACAGCGTTTCTCTCTCTTTTCCTGAATAATTCCTGGACTGAAGGTCGTGTGAGGTCACAGATGGAGAGGTGGAGACGTGGAGACCTTCTTCTTTGAAGAATCTGAGATTTATTTATTTTTTTGTGAGATTTTTTTATTTATTTAACATTCAAAGCTCTGATGATTTCTAAGTTTTCCAAAGGAAATTGTTTTGAATGTTTTAACAAGTGCTGCATTTTAAAAAGTACACCAAATGTAATAGATATTCTTTCAAAACACAGCGATTATTGTGACGTTAAATGGTTTTAATCAGCAAATGTTCAGTTGAATCAGTTCATTTAGTTTGAAAGTAACATTTCTAATCTTTCTTATGAGTATAAAATACATAAATAAAAGTTTGGGGATGGTAGACTTTTAATGTTTTTTCTAGAAAGAACTCTCCTCTGCTCACCAAAGCCACATTTATTTGATCAAAGCAATACAGTAAAAACAATTAAATATTATTAGAGTGTAAATCATCTGTTTTCTATTTTAATATATTTTAAAGTGTAATGTATTCCTGTGATCAAAGCTGAATTTTCAGCATCATTACTCCAGTCTTCAGTGTCACATGATCCTTCAGAAATCACTCTATTATGATGATTTGATGATCAAGAAACATTTATGATTATTATCAGTGTTTAAAACACTTGTGCTGCAGCGTCGATGAAGAGAAAGATGTTTGATTTCAGAAATTTAGAAATTAAAAATATATGTTATATATAAATATATGAAATATCCAATATATGTTCAGTGAAGACCTGAAACCCACAAAGTTTTTTGCTGTGTAAATTATACAGTAAGAATGATCAGTTGAATTAAATTATAATTTAATGTATGAAAATATAACAATGTTAATTTGCATTTTACTAATTTCAGTTTTGCATTATGAAGACTAATCTAAATGAAATAATGTCAATGTGAAAAAAAAGTTACTTTATAATTGTATGTGTTCTAAGTGTTTTTATTTGATATCTGTTTAAAATAATTTGATGAACTGTTTGGAGATTGGCACAAAGTTTTGACAATGAAAAAAAACTGTAAATGTATATTACAAATGTTTATTAAAAAAACTGTAAATGCTTAATGCATTTTACCGAGCTTCATGCTCATTTAAAAATATTGATGACATAGAAACAATGTATTTTCATTTTATTGCAAAACATTCAAGTATTTTGAGAGTGTAGAGAGACTTCAGCATCATGGGTAATGTAGTTTTTCATCAGGAATTCTGCTGAAATAAGTTGAAATAACACGATCTGAAGCTTCACCAGAAGCAAATCCCATCGATTAACATCCTCACAGTAGCGCTGACTTTAAAGGTTTATGAATTATCATTCAAAATCAGTTTTCCTGGAGAAAATGAATGGAGTTTTTCCTTCCGGAACTGGACTGTTAAATGAATTCACTATGATTTTGGCACATACTGACTAAAAGAAACCAAAACAGTGGTGTTTGGTGTTATGTGTAAAATAAATGAAATGTAAAAAGGATCGGCGCAATAAGCATAAGCTTTCATCCGACACCATTTCGGCCAAGCAACTTTTTTTTTTTCCTTTTAAAAATATTGTTTACACCGTAATTCATTTTTCGTTTCTTGTTTGTAATTTGTTTTTCGTCTTTTCTTTCTTTTGACCGAAATAAACTAAACTAAAACTAAAAACTCTTGGTGAGATTTCTTGACTGCATCAAGGTGAAAAGTTGGTGGTAAAATGAGGCATTGGGAAACAGAAGTCTTTGTTTTTGTCTGAGACACTCGGAGAAGAAAGCGGGAAACGGGAATGTGATCCGCAGGATAAAATACACACACACACACAAACAGGCCATTTCACGGTCGCAGGATTTACAATCACCTCTGAGACAATTAGTGATTGTGACAGGTGAGGATCTATTTCTGCCGCTGCGAACGTCACATTTCATTTCTCAGATGATCAGAGACTTTGATTGAGCAGAACAGCGAGACATCAGCATGAATAAAAGATGCTCGATTCCAGCAAAGTCACATAACAGCGATCCCCCAATGAACCATAATCCATGATTATTCATAACAAGCCACTGATTCTTCAGAAATGGGTGCATTTTCAACATTGATAATAATCATAAAATGCAAATTAACATTGTCATATTTTCATACATTAAACTATAATTTAATTCAACTGATCATAATTTACACAACAAAAAACGTTGTGGGTTTCAGGTCTTCACTGAACATATATTAGATATTTCATATATTTATATATAACATTTTTTTTTTTTTCTAATTGGTTATTTAACATAGCCATTAAACAAATTGGGGTCCGTAATTATATATAAAAAATGAAATTTCTGAAATGAAACATTGATAATAATCATAAATGTTTCTTGAGCATCAAATCCTCATATTAGAGTGATTTCTGAAGGATCATGTGACACTGGAGACTGGAGTAATGATGCTGAACATTCAGCTTTGATCACAGGAATAAATTACACTTTACTATATATTCACATAGAAAACAGCTGATTTACATTGCAAAAATATTTCACTATTTTTGATGTTGAGCAGAAGAAACTTCTTTTTTTAAAACACCCTAACTTTTGTATATAAATGTAGAACACATGCTGGATGATTACAGCTTCATCACCAAACAATCTGATGCATTGACATAATATTTTTGTGCATATCACACATTTTTCAGGTGTTGCTACTAATAATAGCATATGAGAAAAGCATGATTGTGACAGAAAACATCGACACAACTAAAAAAATAAATCTCACCAGATCCGGATCAACTGACCTCAGTTGAAGTATGAAAAGAAGACCTTCAAGATGAAGATTTATGATCCGAGAATGGGCGCTTCCAGTGATAAAGACATGATTTTGATCAAGAGAAAATCAAATGAAATGGTGCTTTTGTGTGAAGGACATTATGGTGTTTTTTAGTTTTTTTTAAGAGTAATGGCAGGTCTCTATCTTTATCCGCAGATTCACTCTCTCCAGGCTTAAAACGCAGCAATAATGGAAGGGGAAAGCAAGAATTGATCCGTGTTAAAAGCCACTCGCTCCATTTGTCAGTGTAGGACAGAGCGGCGGGTTCTGGAAAAGCTCCAGTGGACATTAAGAGCGAGAACAGGTCCGACCGTGACAGAAAATACATCATTAGCTCGAAGACTTCGTCTCTGAGCCATTAGAAACAAGAGCTCCTGCTGTAACACTGAGCTGAAGACATTAACACTGATGCTTAACACGTCACACCGGCACTAAAGACTGTGTTTAACGCTAAACGCCATCATTTAAAGGGTTAATTCACTCAAAAATGAATTCTGTGTTCATTTATTCATGCTGTTCAAACTCATGTGACTTTCTCTCTTTTGTGGGACACAAGTGGAGGTTGTTTAGAGGAATGTCAGGCCAGGGCTTTTCTTCTCTTTTAATGAAGATAAATGGGGACTTGAGTCTAAAAATGACCCAGAAAAGCAGTACGACTTGATGCTTCTTAACCCTGTAAAGCCTGACATAATAGTATACACTACTTTCGTCAAAATATATAAATAATCTTTTAAAAAATGTTTTGTTGTTGAGTATTATATTTGATAAATCACGCTTTTATAGCTCATAAAGTCTGATATAGTGAGAATATGGAGGAAAAAACTTGACCAATTTGACCAAAAATATGCAATTGGTGCAGATGCTGATATTTATATGGACAAAAGTGATGAAATTCTGATGCTTATAATGTATATTTATAACAATATTTACATAAAATGCATATAAATAACAATATCTGCCAATAATATGTCTTTGTAAGATGATATTTAAATGCTTAGTTTTATGATCAAAGCTTGTTTTAAAACCTATAATGCAATGATGATTGAGAGATGAACAAATGAACCTTCCTCGAAAGCCTGATGATCATATTTGAGACTGATCATATTGAGATTTTTCTTTAAAAAATTATAATCAAGTAAACCTGAGTCGCTTCAGTCCAATTTAAATATTACGAACAATATCAAAGTTATTCTTGCGTTTAGGCTACTTTATAAAAAATCTGAGATTTGACAGCAGAAAGACACGTGAAGCTCGAGCTGAAGGAGGACGTTTGTACAATTACACTAAAAGACTTTTACTTGATTAAAAAAAAAAAACGTTTAAATTATGAATCAGCATATTTTTGATTATGTTCATGATTTAAATAAATGTGCATAAGATAAGATACAGTAGGCTTAAGGTTGGCAAAAATCTCTGCAAAGTCACACAGTTCTCCTCTATATCAGTGTCAGTGTTTCTGAACTCCTGAAACGCCTCCATTGTAGTCTTGAATTTCTTCCGGGAACGAACACGTCACAATATTCTTCATTATAATAATTCATGCGCAGAATAAAGGGGCGGGGCCTGGTTGAGTTAGTTAGTAGTGTGTTAAACTGGCGGTTATGGTAAGGGGCGGGACATTTCCCAAACACACTCGAAGCCCTCGACCAATCACAACACACTGCTTCAGCCGACCAATCAGAGCACAGTGTGCTTTTCAGAAGGAGGGGCTTCATAGAGACAGGAAGTAAACAGAGCGTTACTGACAGACTGGGAAGAGAGGAGCCGCAACAATGGAGAATATGAGGAGAATAATCAACATTCAAGCAGGAAAACCTGTTCTAGTAGAGCCTGAAACAACATCAAGACTCTGTAAAATGGTATAATATGGCCTCTTTAAAACTTTCCTCCAGCGTTTCTCAACGTTAGTATTAAATTTACATAGAATATGAGGTGAATATTTGCTTTTTCATCAGTACCTTATTTCATTAAAAAAGAGAATGAGATGCACATTTTCACAGAGATCCAAATATATATGCAAAAGAGAGAGAAGAGACATGAAAAGTGTCCAAACACTGAAAATATTTCCCCTATTTTTCATTTAATTTAAAATCACGAACTCCTGGTGGCATTTATATTAACTCCAACATTTAGCCAGTATTTAATATTGAACATAATGAAACATGCAGTAATTAGAAGTCGCCTTTTCATAATGCAATATCTGAACAATTTGTGGGACGTTTTAATAGCTATTTTTGGGGAGCGCTTAACATCTGTGTAACACACACACATTAAATGTTAGAATTATTTACAACAGCAATAGCAATAATCAAGTGTACCAACAATTACAAGAAGAACCACAAAACAATAACAAGTGATTATTTTGAATTACTCTGCTCATGTAATCATGTTAAAGGACTTAATCAATAAAGCAATCAGTCTAAATTGAGCACTAAAGTAATTACTCTGCGTCATGAACGCTGTAATGCAGAGTGGATTGGAGATAGCACATCTAATCATAAGAGAGGCGTTTAGGGAATAGCAACTCAATATCTTATAAATCTCCATCATATTTTTTGGCACATTGTCTCTTAAGACTTTTTACCTTCATTTTGGGCGGGACGCCCGGAAAACTAAGAGTCAAACAGTGCAACATTAAATCTCTGGTTTAATCCACACGGGCTTTTATTAGATGATTATATGATGGATTGATCTTGTTGATCTAACCTTTTTGCAAGTGGTTTCCCACATTTTGTCTAGATATTTTGTCCGCTAAATACTAGCCTTTTTGAGCACTTCACATCTCAACTTTGGCTGTTTAAAGAAAGAAATTTGGATTAAATAATGATTTTATACTTCTACATTTTAACTAAATGAGGCGTGCATATGTATGTTAAAATACCAGGGTTAACTGAAACTAAAACCATTTTTGTTACTTAAAAAAAATTTAACTTATTTTATTTTAGCTAGGTGTCAACACAACATTTTTCATTTTCATAGTTTAACTTGGTGTATTAAAATAACTTAAACTTAAAAATGGACTTAAAAAAATGGACTAAAACCAACTAAAATTCAAATGAAAACAGCAAATATAAAATAAATATGAAGTTTGCAAAGATGAAAGGAACTTTATTAGCATCTCAATCATACTAAAATAACACGGATACTAGCAAGACTGTTTATCCAACCAATGCAATATTGGGAAAGTGTTCGGGAAACAATAATCAGGCATCAAAAGTAGCGTTTGCTTAGGCAAACATCATCACGGTTTCATACCTACACGTGAATTATAAGATTAATAGTATTTTTTTTTCCTGCCAAAAACTGTAAAATTACATTTTATACTTCTATATTTTAATTAAAATTGCATATGTATGTTAAAATACCAGGGTTAACTGAAACTAAAACCATTTTTGTTACTTAAAAAAAGAAATTAAACTTATTTTATTTTAGCTAGGTGTCAACACAACATTTTTCATTTTCATATAGTTTAACTTGGTGTATTAAAATAACTTAAAGTTAAAAATGTATTTTAAAATTTTTTACTAAAACCAACTAAAATTAAAATGAAAACAGCAAATATAAAATAAATATGAAGAAAACTATAATAGCATCTCAATCATACTAAAATAACACGGATACTAGCAAGACTGTTTATCCAATCAATGCAATATTGGGAAAGTGTTCGGGAAACAATAATTAGTCATCAAAAGTAGCGTTTTCTTAGGCAAACATCATCACGGTTTCATACACTGTAAAAAGAAAATCGTGAATTATAAGATTAATAGTAATTTTTTTCTTCCAAAACTGTAAATTTAACAGTATTTTACTGTAAGATTACATGTAACAAATGTAAATAGTAAGCACAGTTTTGTGTCTGTTCCTTAAATGCAAATGAGCTGCTGCTCCCGGCACAGGGGGCGGAGCTACAACACTATTTTTTTTGCTCAGCCTCAAAAAGTGACAATTTTAGTAATGGGATTTACCAATTAACAGGTTTTTACAGTGCCATTTTTACAGTCTTTCGGTATTAAAATGATTTTGTTTTATTCATTTACAGTGTAGGTTAAGGGTTTGCTCAAACCCGTATTACTTTTCTAAGTGATCCGTCAATATGGTTTTCGTCTGCCGGAGGATAAAACAGGAAAATATCCCTCAGATTCTTTTGATTCGGATCAAGTGAAGAGAACAGCCTGAATTATTCTCCACAACCTGGGCATCTTCTGTTGTGCTTTATTCATTTAAAACCTATTTTACAGCATCAAAGTGAAGTGTTATTAAAACATCAACAAGCCGAAGTTCTCCAGCGGAAGACAGCGGCGGCGTCATGTGACTCAGGTATTGATCTACTGTTCTTTCGGCTGTAAATGTCAATCGATCTGATCTTGTGGAAGAATCTGATAAACAGGCGACTCTGTATAGTTTGCTATTCTTGCCCTCGTCTGAGCTGCATAAACACCGCCACGGATGATGAAAATGATGTCAAACTGTATTATGAATAAAATATGTTATTTAACAGACTCCGGGAGGAGAATGCATTCAATATTTAGGGATCAAAATTCTTTTGGAGAAGCAGCTTGGCAGGCGACCAGAGGTTCCTCAGTCCCAGCGAACTCAATGATCACAGTACAAGTCATTTCCTCCTGACCTCTGAATGAACATAATACAGGTAAAACACACGTATAGACAAAATCACCGTCCCAGAAACACAAATGAATCCAAATACACAACATAGAACTATCAAAATTGCTGTTTTAGTGGGACAGAATAAACATCACTATATTTATTTATACGTTTCTTAAGGAATAAAGACGTGTAATATTATATAAAGTCAAAGCTGCTTTGATTCAATCTGTATTGTATAAAGCACTAAAGGTGACTTGACTATACACTGAAAAAAACAATAAGTAAAATTTACTTAAAAAATATTCGTGCAAAAACTTGCCAAAGAAAAATTAAGTAAATTTCACACGCATATATTTTAATAAATATTACTAATAAGTAATTTTAACTTTGCTAGTAAAAGGTTGAGTAATATTTATTTAGTTGAAGTTTCCTTTGCAATACATTTCACTTAAACAATATAATATTGAATTAAGCCACACTTTAAAAGCATATGCTTTACTTAAAAATACCTAAGTAACTAATACAATAGATATTGTATACAACAGCATATCTACATATCAGATGTTAAACATCATGTGAACGCAGAGACCTCAATACTTGGTAGACAATACACAATGACGGTAACATTTGATGGATCGTTTTTGTGTTTGAATGTGTCATTTTGAGTAGAAAATGTACTCCAAATGTCACAAAATGGCACGTTACTAATCCTAACAACAAAAGCAAAGATGAAACAGTGTAAATACAGCTGGAAAACAGTGAAAAATCAACCTCATTAATTATTCAAGGCCCAGTGCATGATGGGAACTTTACTTAAATTTTACTTAATTTTATAACGTTGATATTTACGTTTTCATTTCTACACGCTTGAATTGAGTACTAATATAGAATTTACTTAATTTTTTTTAACTCTTGCCTGAACTAACTTTTTCATGCAAATTACATTGTTTTTTTCTGTAGTATTTACTTTACCACAAAATCATTTTTATCAGTGTACAGTCACTATACTGAGGACGTCGAAGCTAACATAATAACTAAATAAATCTATTTTTGTTTTGAAGCAAGAATAAACCTGAAGATTTTAATGAAATGCACAATCTTCATTTCCATAATAAACCCCCTCTCTGAGGTCAGTGTTTGTGTTGGTCATGTGTGTCGTGTTTGTGTCATTTTTAGCACGTTTAGCACAGATGATGGTGAGCTAACGGAGTCAGACAGCCGTGTGTGTGTGTGTGCCGAGAGCGCGCGACACACCCGCTGTGCTCAACTTCCCGGGAAAATGTTTGGTAACAGTGTTTGATGGAGCCGCGTCAAATGTGAACTTGGCAGCTGCAGCAACATATGTGCATTAACGCACACACACACACCGCCAGAACTGAGTATTATAAACAGCGCTGGCGCGTAATGTTGTCAAATGACCGCTAACATGCAGGTTCTAATGGAATCCGAAAAAAATACAAAAATAATAATAATTTACTCACCCTCATGTTGTTCCCAAACCATGTGACCTTCTATTTTCTGTGGAAAACAAACGTATTGTTGGTTTTCATGCGGAAAGTCCCAACTAAGACTTAAGGACACATACAAGTAGGCCTAGTCCAAACTGTTTTTAGTGAAAAGAATTGACTCAAAAGAAAAAATATATATGTTCTATAAATAACTTATATTTCAGTCTGTTTCCTACAATACAAGTTTTACTTTAAAGTGCACTTTAAATAATTATGTTTGAATAAACTTTTGTCGTGCTCTTATTTTGATGTGTTGACTAACATACTAACGCACATGTAAAATACTTGATTATCATTTTAAATGTAGCGTGTTATTTGATATTACTTTAAAATCTACTTTAAAAAGTATGTTAAATCTTCTAAATTGCAACTTTATCATTATAAATGTGCGATTACAAATGTATTTAAATTAGGGCTGTGAAAAGATTAATCGCGATTAATCGCATTCAAAATAAAAGTTTGTGTTTACATAATATATGTGTTTGCACTTGGTATAATTATTTTGTATATATAAATACACACACATGCATGTATATATTTAAGAAATATTTGCATACATATACTGTATATATTTATATATAATTTATATTATATACAAGTATAATTTTTTTTTATATATAAATAACACAGTTTTTCTTAAATATATACATGCATGTGTGTGTATTTATATATACAAATTTAATTATACACAGTACACACACATTATTTAAACACAAACTTTTATTTTGGATGCGATTAATCGCGATTAATCTTTTCACAGCCCTAATTTAAATACATAACATACAGGTTTCAATAGAAATTACATAAAGTATATCATAAATGCTTCTTAGTTTATTCGTCAATACACTATTTCAAAGACAAAATAATTATAAAGATGTTCTGGTTATGTGGGTCAAAAATACTCTTTAAGTTCTGCATTAAATACACCTTTTAACTATGATAAGTTTATATTTTATTGTAAATAACATGCAATTAAGTGTCAGAAAGCATTACATTTAGTTCTTACCTTTTACAAGATGTAATATAAGGCTCAAGTGTCCGTGAAGTTTCAGCTCAAAATACCCCACAGATCATTTATTATACCATGTTGTAAAAGCCCATTTTGGGGTGGAAGCAAAAACACTGTTTTCATGTGTGTATCTTTAAATGCAAATGAGCTGCTGCGCCCCGCCCCCATTTCCAGAAGAGGGCGGAGCCTCTACAGCTCATGCCTCAGATACTCTGACAACAACAAAACAGGAGGAACAGTATGGGCTCGTTTCCACACTGCGCTGCTTTCACATTATTTTCTATGTAAACGTGCTAGACACGCTTTTTATCCCATTCAGGGCCATTCACTATTTTTTTAAAAGCTGAACTTCCTTTAACTTTAAACATGGTGGACTGTGTACAGCTCACTCAGGGGGAGGAGCTAAGCTAATAGGGCAGATTCCGTCACCAGAAGTGGGCGTGTCCTGTTGTGATGTCACAATGTATAAACTTTATGATTTATGGGGAATATAAAATAGGAGTGAGTGGATGTTTACCATTATAGATTGGTTGTGTACACACATTTATGATCAATCAACAAATGAATTTCGGTATTAAGCAGGCTACACTTTTTTAATGTATGCTGAAGTGTCCTTCTTTCTCACAAGGGTTTATAGTGCCCCTTTGAGCTTGGACATCTCTCTTTAAAACTAATGATATTTGGCCATCAAAACAAGTGTTACTGTATGTTTAGCCAAAGATCTGCCACTCCAGCATCTCCAGACACTCATCTGAGGAAAAACACGCGGTGTTTAGCAGAGAAGCGTCGCTTTACAGGGGATTTGCTCATGATTGATTCTGTTTGGCGTTTGTCAGCATGAACTGTGCCGTAGCTCCTGCCCCGCGGATTACCATCATCCCGAGCTGTCCAACACACTCACGCCTTTAAACGAGACGCCAACAAGAGACTAAAGTGTGTGAAAGACAAGAGCTGTACGAGTGTGTGTGACTGTGCTTACGGTATCAGCCTCATAATCCGGATTCATTAAAAACACTGGTTTCTTGAGAAACTTTTGGAAAATCGCCTGAAAGCGCTAAATTCACCTTTACAGCGCATGCGTAAAACCTCACTAAGATGATACAGACGGAAAAATAAATAATAGAGTTACCGAGCAATTCAGGATCATTTTATTTAGCAAAATATCTCATCATTCACTGATCGTTCACTCACTCACTATTATATGTTTGGTTTAAACGCAACTTCTCTCATGTTTTACCGCAGGACAGCAAATGTGAGTACATTTTCTGTCATCTTAGCAGGACTGTGATATGAAGAGTGGCTTGTCCACAATAATACGTTTTTGTTTGAAAACGCATCTTTTTCTCTTTGTTTTGGCTTTCCGTTCACACCGAGACGGCGTTTTTTATTCATGAAAACTAAGCTTTTTGAAAACGCTCTCCAAAGTGGATACATTTGAAAACACAGTTTTCGCATTATAAAGTGGAGTGTCAAAATGGAGGGATTTATAAACGATGACGTAAGTTTAGCCATGTGACACATATTGCACCAATAGATATTCATGTTTATACCAATCTTTTCACTTTCACACAGTCGCTGAAATATGTTACTTTGCTCACTCTTCATATCACAGTCCTGCAAAGATGACAGAAAATTTACTCACATTTGCTGTCCTGCAGTAAAACATGAGAGAAGTTGTGTTTTAAAGGAGAACTCCGGTCAATTTTAACATTGACTAAATGTTCGGATTATGTTATTTAAGCCAGCGCACATACCTGTATTTACATCCTGTTTTCGGTTGAAGTCCACAGTAGTCGATTGTCGAGTTCACGCGCATAGGTTTAGTTCCTATGATCATGCGCCCGAACTCGACAATCGATTACTGTGGACTTCAACCGAAAACAGGATGTAAATACAGGTATGTGCGCTGGCTGAAATTAACATCATTTTTATTCATATCTTTCACATCTACTGCAGTCAGATTCACTCGTGTTCACTCTGAAGGAATCACTCACATGACCTGTGCACTTGTAATGACACATCAAGGATGTTAAGAGGCTAAAAGCAGGTTTAAAACTTGCCCCATTGAAGTCAACAGGGTGCAAATTTTAAAAAGAGGATAACACGGTGTAGGCAACACCGATTTCTGTCGTTGTTCTCTGTATTGACAGCACTCCAAATGTACAAAAAAATGAACTCAATGTTAAAATTGACCGGAGTTCTCCTTTAAGCCCGGGACATACCAAACCGACGCCGACGAACTAGCGCTAGTGAAAGCCGACTGTGTTGTCGCCTCGCGTTGGGGGAAAAGCTGCACTTGAACACCGAGAGAACTACAGCTGACTGTCAGCTAGCGTGTGTGTAAATGAGACAACTGTCTGTTTCTGCAGATGTATTCATCTATATTCGTCATTCAAAAAGGGAAACCGACGCTGCAGATACACACACCGTAAATAAAGCAGTGCTTGCTTACCGTTTTGAATATCAATCCTGCTAAACACTTTCGTCATGCACTCCGCTCATGTTAGTATTGAAATATTCGCCAGGGAACACTCAGGTAAGATGACGTAACGTTAGAACAGCGTCTATCTGTGCCGGTTTGACTTTGCTCGCTGTTTTACTATTATTCTCGTGCACTGATTCGTTCAGTAAGCTGAACAGCCAATCAGAGTCCTCTCTTTCACCGAGGACCAATTTCAGCCGACGGTGCGAAACCAAGGGGGTAATGTTTCAGAAACAACTGAAGCTTCCCCGGGCGCCGCCATTGATTAGCGGACCATCACCTGCTGTTAGCATCCATTGACTCCCATTCATTCTGGCGTCACTTTGACAGCGAATAACTTTACATCTGAGGCGTTTGAAGACTCCATTTGTCCATTATTTATTTCTAAAGAAACATGAAAATGTATAAAAGGCTCCATTACCTTGTATCTTACGTTGTGGCCCCGTAGAAGCAGTTTTTGTAAAAATAGGCTAACGATTGCGTCATAACCCGCGACTCTCTGTCGCACAGTAGAGAGATTACCGTATGGACAGGAGGAGAAGCTTGCGGGCGATCGGGGGGACGTGGAGGCAAAATGATAAAATAATTAATCAGAATAATTAGCAAAAGTTTCTCCTGCTCCTCGCTCATGGACACCTCAACTCACACTCTCCGTCTCTGCAAGTTTCGGAAGGGAATAGCCGCTTTCCGACCGGAGGAACCTTTTCACAGTTCCTAGAACTATTGGCTAAAGTACCCGGATGTTCCTGCAGTGCGAACACGCCGACTAGGAACGATTTTAGTTCTAGGAACTCCATTTGTAGGAACTAATTTAGCTCCTACTTCAGAGTAGGGTCTAAACCAGCACTATAGATGGGTTTCCGTTTCGCGAATTACCCATTATCCTCTGCGGCGCGCCGCCATGTTGTGTGTCAAAGCTGTCAGTAAGCCACTGTGCTGCATTAATAGCCAGTTAATATAAAGTATTTTTGACTCTTTTGTGTTGAGATAACGATGACAAATTCCTCCAAACCTGGCGACAAGGTGAAGGTTATTTACAGGGACACATTAGACGATGTTTGCAAGGCAAGATATGATGAGAAATTGAGTTATATCGATGGAAAGGATCCTTACACAATGTCGAAAGAGGACTGGTTATGTAGGCTAATCCTGCGGCGTACCCCGATATTCAGGAAATGGACAGTGCAAGTATCTCATCCACACCGTTAGTGCGTACACTTTTGACGAATTAAGAGGAAGAAAGTCTCTGGAAGCATACAATTATTTTGTTAGAATGTGCGAGTTAAAATTTTATATGGTCGCATTTGTGCGAGTGCATGGTCATGTACTACTCAGTTAAATTCACGCATGAATTCTCCTGCATTGAACTTGTTTTAGCGCCCGCCAAAGTGAATTTTTGTCCCGCCAAAGTCTTATTTGATCGGTGAGTAATGTAGATGAACTGGGCGCATGTTTAACTGAAAGAACGAGCAGAGAGAGAGAGAGAGAGAGAGAGAGAGAGAGAGAGAGAGAGAGAGCCGGTCGCGCGCGCGCACTCTCTCTCTCTCTTCGGAGCCAGGCGAAAGTGTAAACAAAACTTCACCGTCTCCAAACTAAGCGCTGTCTTGCTCTCTCTCCCTCGTGGAAATGTTAGTCTGGAGCCCTGCATTGACGGTTCACATCGCTGTAGCCAGGCGGCTGATATCTGCACAGCCTTTATTATACGGTACATTAGACTCAGTGTCAAGACAACACCATCTGGGTAAAAAAAACAACACCACAACGCTCCGAACTAATTTAGTGTAGGAGAGAGATGGAGAGCAGAGGCACGGAGCGATGTGCTCCAGGTGTAGCCTCTGCCTCTGGCTCGACCAGCTGATGTGGCCACAGAGAAAGTGATGAAGGTGGACAATCATCAGAGTGTGCTTCTGCCCAGCCAACACCTCTCAAGGGCTGTGTCGATAGCCGCCTGGGTACAGCGATTTGACAGCCGATGAGAGCTAACGTTAGCGCATTTAGCTAGCCCTAAAGTGTCACATCTCCAGAGCACAAAACCTCTAAATGTTCACAAGAGCAGCACTGAACATTAACTCCAGCCAAACGGAGAATAATCGTATGATTTTCATGTTCAGAATAATGCCGATTCAGGATATTATCATGCTCCGTAACACAAACGCTTGACCCACTTGACACACAAGATGGCGCCGTAAGGAGTTGCGGGAGAAATGTGACGTCATCGGAAATCTATCTATAGGAACTACCCGTGACGTTAGTGTACGCTGATGACCGAACGCACGCAAAACACCAGCACCCGCCATTTTTAAAACAGCTAGAATGTAAACACACAGATTATAGCCTATATATTTACTCCAGAAACTAACTATACAAACATGGAAAACTGTGATAGATGGGTCTCTAAACCTTTATGCTGAAGAGAAAATCCAACGCAACTCTGAGGGGACCAAGTCAAACATGATTATGTTTATCTGCCCAGCTAGCAACACTGGACATCAACCACACGGCATAGGCTAATAACCTTTTTTTCATATAATGTCTACTTTCTATAACAGTTCTATCTAATAACATATTAAACAGTACTATTAGACAGATCGCTAACTAATAAACACAGAGAATGCGAGCATTGTTTGCTCTGGCGTTCTCAGCGCCGCCAAAATAAAGGTCCGTCGCGCCGTCAAAATAAAAGTCACCGTGCTTGCGTCACTCCCTTACCCCTCCTACCAGTTCCTATGGCCACTTGGCCAGTGCGAACGCAAACAGCAAACCCGAGTTTGGGGGAGAGTAGTTCCTAGAACTGTTTAGAAGTGGACAGTTCCTAGAACTAAGTTCCTGTAACTACTTGGTCGGAAAGCGGCTATTGATTCAGATTTCTCTTGGCACAGCTACTAGAAGACAGACGGGTTGCTCACGTCACATCTACGTCGTCAAGCTCAGTTTGAGTCTGCGCAGTCGCTCACCATCAGGAAGAAGAGCTTCTAATTGACTTCACTTTTCTCTGTTGAATCCAATGGGGTCGCTGTGTCCAGTTTATATACTGTCTATGGAAAAAAGCCGACGAGGACCAATTTCAGCCGACGGTGTGGAACACACTGAGAAAACTGAGTCGGCCGACGCACAAAAAACGTCCGTCGGCTTGGTGTGTCCCGGGCTTTAGACCAAACGTATAATAGTGAGTGAGTGCGATCCGGACGCTTCAGTGAATGATGAGATATTTTGCTAAATAAAATGATCCTGTCAGAATAATTGCTCGGTAAGTCTATTATTTATTTTCCCGTCTGTATCATCTCAGTGAGCTTTTGTGGGGTTTTACACATGCGCAGTGAAAGATTTTGTATTTTCAGTCATCAGATTCATTTACATTGTGACTGTGTATCAGATGTAATCCACTCTTGTCTGTGTCTGCAAAGGTGAGTGCCAAATGGCCCATACAGATGAATGACCCATTCAGATGTATGGCCCATAGAAAATGATTGGTGTGAATGAATAAAAAGAATCAGCATTGCTCAGAGTGGATTAGCAAGTTAGATCGATCTCCTGTGGGAGGTCCTAACAGTTTTCCTTTGTTTGTTTGCCCTTTTGTCTTCATGTAACAGTCTCAAAAACAGAACTTTGGGTTAAGATTGTTGAAGGGCGACATGCTAACATCGCTGCTGAAGGACTGCTACACAACAAACCTTCAATAAATTCTTCTCCCCACAAGAACTCTGGTCAAGCTTACTTATTTTATGTATTGGAGAAATCTAATACATTGGCGAGCCACCCAAACCACTGCTCGGCCAAATACACCAAAATCTAACAGCAGTAAAGGTGAATCTAGCGGTTTCCAAAAGTTTCTCATCCACACTGAAACGTCTGAAAACGCTAGTGTGGACGGAGAGCGTTTCTAAACGAAAACGCCATTTCAAATGTATCCGGATTAATCTAGACGTGGCCTAAAGTGTGTGAAAGACAAGAGCTGTGTGTGTGTGTGTGTGTTCTTACACTATCAGCCTCGGTTCACTCTTTCATGGCTTTTAGGCCACGGCTGTTAGGCCATCTAAATGTTAATGTTCTTTAAAAGTTTACTAAATTAACTCTCAGTAGCCAACAACCCACTTTAAGGCGTCTTTTTAATCTGAGGGTTCGTTTACTGGCGCATGTGTGTGTGTGTGTCCTTGAAAAGATGCATTGGCAGGCTAAGATTGGTGTATATCTCGGCACTGGATAAATTGGAAATGATCCAAGGGAAATTGAATTTGCAGGGAGAATGAAGGGGCAGGTGAGGGGAATGGCCGAGTTCCCATAATGCATCACTTCTGCTGCAGTAGCCATCGCTAATGCAAAACATTTGCTTCAAGGGACTTTAGGAGCGAGTCCAGATGATATATGGAGTTTACCGTGACATTAAAGTATGGCGACGTGCTTCAGTGGGCCATTAGACTCGTTCCATCATTTCAGTGATTTGAAGGTGAGGATGGTATTTTATAAAGTCACTTATGGATTTGTTCTTCTATGAAAGATACACATCAAGGTCAAGGGTCTGATTTTGCCACAGCGCTCACATTGTTACGTAAGGCTCGGAGACACGATGGTGACAGACATGGCAACTGAGAGGCAAGGACTGATAATGTCTGTCTTCTCTCTGTCAGCTTTGCCTTCTGCCTTTGATGGACGTAATCATCACTCAGAGCCGTTCATCACTGCAACAACCTCAGCTACTGCAGGGGATCATGGTTATCAACACTTTTATATATATATTTATATATATATATATATATATACAGTGAGGAAAATAAGTATTTGAACACCCTGCTATTTTGCAAGTTCTCCCACTTAGAAATCATGGAGGGGTCTGAAATTGTCATCGTAGGTGCATGTCCACTGTGAGAGACATAATCTAAAAAAAAAAAATCCAGAAATCACAATATATGATTTTTTTAACTATTTATTTGTATGATACAGCTGCAAATAAGTATTTGAACACCTGTCTATCAGCTAGAATTCTGACCCTCAAAGACCTGTTAGTCTGCCTTTAAAATGTCCACCTCCACTCCATTTATTATCCTAAATTAGATGCACCTGTTTGAGGTCGTTAGCTGCATAAAGACACCTGTCCACCCCATACAATCAGTAAGAATCAAACTACTAACATGGCCAAGACCAAAGAGCTGTCCAAAGACACTAGAGACAAAATTGTACACCTCCACAAGGCTGGAAAGGGCTACGGGGAAATTGCCAAGCAGCTTGGTGAAAAAAGGTCCACTGTTGGAGCAATCATTAGAAAATGGAAGAAGCTAAACATGACTGTCAGTCTCCCTCGGACTGGGGCTCCATGCAAGATCTCACCTCGTGGGGTCTCAATGATCCTAAGAAAGGTGAGAAATCAGCCCAGAACTACACGGGAGGAGCTGGTCAATGACCTGAAAAGAGCTGGGACCACCGTTTCCAAGGTTACTGTTGGTAATACACTAAGATGTCATGGTTTGAAATCATGCATGGCACGGAAGGTTCCCCTGCTTAAACCAGCACATGTCAAGGCCCGTCTTTGCCAATGACCATTTGGATGATCCAGAGGAGTCATGGGAGAAAGTCATGTGGTCAGATGAGACCAAAATAGAACTTTTTGGTCATAATTCCACTAAACGTGTTTGGAGGAAGAAGAATGATGAGTACCATCCCAAGAACACCATCCCTAATGTGAAGCATGGGGGTGGTAGCATCATGCTTTGGGGGTGTTTTTCTGCACATGGGACCGGGCGACTGCACTGTATTAAGGAGAGGATGACCGGGGCCATGTATTGCGAGATTTTGGGGAACAACCTCCTTCCCTCAGTTAGAGCATTGAAGATGGGTTGGGTCTCCTGATGAAACTCCTGATGTACTTACAAACTTTCCAATGCCTCGTTTTATGAGTCCAGAACCTATTTGTGCTACTGTAGAAGTTTGGTGCCATTCTGGGCATTATTAGTGGGGTAATTTACCAGATACAGCCTTGGATCCATTAGCGCCTGCACTAAGCCATCTGGCTGATATCTCTAAATAAGCTCTAACTTTAATAATGTTCTACCAAGGGAAAAAAGGCTTCTGGGGGGTGTTTGGCTCGAGGTCATGGTGCAAAGGCCCCTAGGTTGAAATTACTCCAAACCATCCCTTTAATTAATGAGAGTAAACGAGCACTAGCAGAAGCGTGGGGTTGGATGAGAGTTTTTCAGCTGTTTTTCCTGAAGCACATCTCAGATCTGTGATCAATAACTGAGTCAGCAGTTCATCTGAATCCCAACAGGAGAAACAGCCCATCAAACTCAGCGTCCTATGGGTGTGTGTGATGTAGGTCGACTCTTGCCTGAGAGTGTGTGAGCGCTTTCTGCTGAGCTCAGACCGACTGAAGCTGACGAAGACTGAACCAGGGATCGGCCTCGGGTCCTAAAATCATGGAGAAAAAAAAAAAAAAATATCACATTAAATTAAATAAATAAATATTCCAACTAGTGATTGTTTCCTCTTTCTTATCAGCTTCTACAAAACTAGATATTCCGGCTCAATTTAATAGTGTTAATGCATGGAGTTAATATATTGATTAATGAAAGAATAAAATAATTAAATATTACAAATAAAAGATATATAAATACAAATTTATGTCCTAAATAATTTTCTGACTGTCACTCTGATGTTCTGGAATAGCCCTATGTAATTTCTTGTTTTCATAACAACAACAGTATATAATATAATATAATATAATATAATATAATATAATATAATATAATATAATATAATATAATATAATATAATATAATATAATGAAAATTAAAAAAATGGACAAGCCCAAAATAATTAAACATTTTAACATTCTTAAAAATGATAATTTCTTGTTTTCATAACAACAACAGAATATAATATAATATAATATAATATAATATAATATAATATAATATAATATAATATAATATAATATAATATAATATAATGAAAATTAAAAAATGGACAAGCCCAAAATTATTTTACATTTTAACATTCTTAAAAATGAGGAAAAAGTAACTAAAGAGACAATAAAAAGTTTAAATAATAACATTTCAAAAGTATAATCCATCCTTAAAAACTAGAATAGTTGATTCTTCAGGGAAAGTTGTGCTAATTGAAGAGACGTCGTGTGTCTGACTGACATTCATTATTCTGATTATATGGAAAACAGACGCTGCCAAACGCAGGAGAGAAACTCTAATGATAATAAAGAGAGAAGCTCATCCCAGGCGTTACTGGATCCTGACGGGAGTCTTTGGGAAGAAGCCAGTTTGGACACACTCAGACTCCATCGGCTTTAAACAACACGCATATTCAGCCAACTTTACACAATTTCATCAGTGGCGGTTGCTTTATTTTCTTAAAATCATATTCACATCCTGACATGGTGCCAGTGAGAAATAAAAAATAAAATAAAGTTTCAGCTAGTTATTCTCTCAAGATTCTCTAATTAACTTCTACAAATATTGGCTGACAAGATGACAGTGAGAAACAAATAATAAAATAAAACAAAACTAAACTAATGTAAATTGAATAAAACAAAATGAAATAAAATGAAATAAAATTAAATAAAATTAAATAAAACAAAACAAAATTGAATAAAATTAAATTAAATAAAACAAAACTAAAGTAAATCGAATAAAACAAAATAAAATTAAATAAAATTAAATAAAATTAAATTAAATTAAATAAAATTAAATTAAATAAAAATAAAACAAAATTAAACTGAATAATATTAAATTTAAATTAAATTAAATTAAATTAAATTAAAGAAAAATAAAATGTTCAGCTAGTTATTCTCTTAATTTTTTCTAAATAACTTCTACAAATATTGGCTGCTGACATGGTACCAGTGAGAAATAATAAAATAAAGAAATGAAATGAAAGAAATGAAATGAAATAATAAAGAATAAAATGCATGTTCAACTGGTTATTGTCTTAGATTCTTCTAATAAACTTTTACAAATATTGGCTGGTGACATGGTGCCAGTAATAAATAAATAAATAAAATAAAATTAGAAAAAAATAAAATCAAAAATAAATATATAAAATGTTCAGCTAGTTATTCTCTTAGGTTTTTCTAAATAACATATACAAATACTGGCAGCTGACATGGTGCCAGTGAGAAAGAAAAAGAAAAAAATATATATATATTTATATATATCTGATTGTGGATCGGGAGTATTAAAATATTCATCCAGATCGATTCATCACGCCGGTGTATTGTAGAACCCGTTCTTCCTGATGGACCGAGTACATCAGGTGTTATGGGAAGTGTTCCCGGTTCCAGATGACCTGGTTTAGACAGCCTAACAATCATTTCATTTGAATTATAGAAATTAATAATGTGTTATGTGTATGGCAGGTTAAAGAGATGTGTTTTCAGTCTAGATTAGTCTATAATTTTGAGATCGCAATAGTAATTACATAATAAGTGTTACAAAATTAAACATACAGACATATTTCAGAATTTGACTGAACTGTCATGACAATAATGTCACAATTAATCTTAATGGCACAATTAAAGTGATTTTGTTTTGCTATTTATTCGACATCTCCTGCTTGGCAAAACAACAAAATAAAGGCGTGTGAAGTCAGAATCATCCAGTTTTATGAGCTGAGAGAGAAACATCTAAATCGTATCGATCATTTCTGTTCTCTGAGAAACGAAGCCGATCGATTCCTCCGTCCTCTGGAGTTTCACACTCAATCACAAGCTGAAGATGTCAAACGTGTTTCTACACACAGCTTTAAATGTGCAGCTGACAGCGTCTAACGGTGCAGATCTGCAAACTGAGCGCGAATACGCCGAAATATAAGTCAGAAATGCAGAATGACCCGTGTGTGAGTGAGCGTGATGGATTCAGGCCTTTGAGATGAGAAGCAGTTCCTGATAATGATTGACAGCTGTGAGGAGACAATGGGTTGCTAGGCGACAGCATGTGAACAGACAGGTGTGTGTCACGCTGGCCAGAACCAGCAGAGAAAGTGGCATTTCCCCGGAGACGGAGGAGAGAAACAGAACGATGGAGGTCTTTACTTCACTGGAGCTGCTGACAGGTGTGTGTTTTACAGGTGTGTGTTCTCTCTGAGCGCTAATGCTGAGGAAACATACATCACCCACAGAAGAAAAAAAAATTAAAAAAAAAAATAAAAAATAAAAAATAATAATAATAATTAAAAAAAAGTGGAAAAAAAAGAAAAAAATATATACACATATATACACACACACACGTGTAAGTATGCATATATTTCTATTTTTGTAATTTTGGACAAAATATTATTTAAAAATTGCTGTCAAACCGATTAATCGCATTAACAAAAGTTTTTATTTATATAATATATGTGTGTATATATGTAATTATATATATATATATATATATATGTGTGTGTGTGTGTGTGTGTGTGTGTGTGTGTGTGTGTATTGATGCATTAAGTAATTAGTAAATAAATAAGAAATGTATTTTTTAAGGAATAGAGTTTAGAGCCCTATATCTAATATAATATAGCATATATTAGAGTTCTTAAACTTAAAGCAATAAATAAATAAATAAATTTGAAAAGTTATTTATAGATATAATAAATAAAAACTATTAAATAAATAGTGGAAAAGTGTGAGAATATATTGTTAATACTTTAGAGCCAAACCATTCTAAATAAAAAAAAGAAAGAAATATATGCATACTTTATATATATGTGCGTGTGTGTGTGTGTGTGTGTATGTGTGTGTGTGTGTGTATGTATGTATGTATACAGTGCTATGCATAAGTTAATACACCCATGCTAAAGTTGACTAAAAAGAGGAATAAAAAATCATATTTTGGAAATTGAACTTAATGCCTTAATTTAAAAAATTAGGAAAAATCCAACCTTTTAGGACACCAATTTTCTTTGTGAATGAATAATGTATCGTAAATAAATAAATGTTCTTCCTTAAAATACATGGTGCATAAGTGTGTACACCCCTATGTTAAATTCCCATAGAGGCAGGCAGATTTTTATTTTTAAGTTTTTTTTTTAATTAATTTTTAGGATACTATGCATCCTGATAAAGTTCCCTTGGCCTTTGGAATTAAAATAGCCCCACATCATCACATAGCCTTCACCATACCTAGAGATTGGCATGGTTTTATTTCAGTTAGCCTAAAAGCTAGTTTGATTTGCATTGAGAGATGATCTTATGGAAAGTACTCCATGCCAATCTCTAGGTATGGTGAAGGCTATGTGATGATGTGGGGCTATTTTAATTCCAAAGGCCAAGGGAACTTTATCAGAATGCATAGTATCCTAAAAATTAATAAAAAAAAAAACTTAAAAATAAAAATCTGCCTGCCTCTATGGGAATTTAACATAGGGGTGTCCAAACTTATGCACCCTGTATTTTAAGGAAGAACATTTATTTATTTACGATACATTATTCATTCACAAAGAAAATTGGTGTCCTAAAAGGTTGGATTTTTCCTAATTTTTAAAATTAAGGTATTAAGTTCAATTTCCAAAATATGATTTTTTATTCCTCTTTTTAGTCAACTTTAGCATGGGTGTATTCACTTATGCATTGCACTGTATGTATGTATGTATGTATGCATGTATATATATATATATATATATATATATATATATATATATATATATATATATATATATATATGTTAGTGCATTCATACATTAAATAAATTAAATATTATTTATTTTAAATTATTATGAATTAAAAAAATTGATCGATTATAAAATGATTTATTAAACTAAACTAATATATTCAACTAAAAAACTGACTGAAATCTTTGATTCTGCATTCACCAGTCCAGCACCTGTTCATCAGACCCAGCTGATTCATCTACAGTATAGAAATGATAATAATAAAGTCATGCGCACCCTTTATATGGAGTAATGCAATTACCGTCACCTATTGTATATCAGCTATATGTAAAAACACAGTGTCCTTCACAGTGTGAGTGTGAACACCTGTGACACACAGAGGTGGCCGATTACATCCCAACTGCTCCTAATACACCAATCCCGAGCAAAAGCTTTCCATGTCAGGCTGACATTCAGACACTACTCAAATAATCTATAAATGCATCCCATTCACTCCAGCAATTCAGATTACTCTAGTACTTACAGTAAAATCGTAGTTCTTGGGAGGAAAGCGATTAAATGTTCTTTAAGCAGTTCTTCAAAAGGGCAAAAAAATATGTGCCTGGTTTGCATAAAGCAGCTTAAGCGTAATTTTCCTTTAAGATCGAGATTCGGTTTCCTTTAAACTTAAGGGTGTCTTTTTAACACTTAAGACAAGTGTTACTTAAAGTCCCCGTGGTGAAAATCCAGCTTTTAAAGGTCCCACGGAAATTTCCTGGCTTTTTTCATGATAACAGAGGTCTGAGCAGGTTACTTATGATATAAAAAAATCTCAGCTCTCAGATTCTGTCAATTTTATTACGAAATTCAAACAATAAATACCATTTTGGCGCTTGTAAATGTGACGTGACAGATCGCTAGCGGCACGTGACCCGATCATCTCTACTAGCGAATAGTAAATAAACACGAACAATGTTGAAAGATACAGTACAACTTACCGAAATGTATATTCCTCATACATAATATCAATCAATCAGAGTTTTTCAACCGCGGAAAGGGGTCAATGAAACAGCTGGAGAACAATTATGTCACATTTACCTCAGGAAAGCCATGACAATAATATCTAGGCTAGCACCTAAGCTGGCTAGGAAAAAAGAGGTATTTTGCTAAATATGTGTACTATATCACATATTTAGGCCTATTATATTTTTACTTATATAATTAAATAAAGTCGTTATTATAATAAAAAACGCATTATATTTAATTTGAGTTATAATTTTTTTTTTTATCTATTATTGAGTCATATCATAATTCTCACTCCAAGCTAAACTCAAAAGTTGGCAGCCCTGTACTCAATGCCCACGTCACGAAACATTGCACAGGCCTCCGAACAACATTAATATTGAGACTAATGTTTATTTATTCAGAAATACCACACAGTAATTGTTCGACCTTAACCGTCTGTTCTGCATATTTCAGAAGTGACTGCTTCGTCAGTCAGGAACAGCTCAATGCCGGTTGTTAAAGAAGCTTCTCCTCAAAGATCCTGCAGTCCCTAGGCTTCATAGTTTTACAAGTTTACCTCAGGCGTCATTTGCTGCATGTTCTCGCATTCTGTGGGCATCCTTGCAGATTCACCACAAGTAGGCCTACACCTTTTACAGAAAAAAGTAACATTGTAAAAGAGATTGTTGTACGTCAACTTAGTATATCAGAAGAAAAGCAATAGTTATAGCTTACTGCATTCGGTGTCTGTCTGCTAACATTACATTAGGTGGACAAATGGTGCGTTCAAGTCCTCCTGGGAAGTTCGTACGTACGAGGTGGGAAGTCGTGCTTATAACGGCATGTGCGTTCAAGTCACTTTCGTCGGAGCAAAATGGCGGAGTACTTTCTCTTAATTAATTACACAAAAATACAGTAAGGTTCTTAAACTCTTGTTCTAGAAAATGAAGAACAAAGAAATGTGCATCAGGTGTAGGCTACTTTGTATTTTTATGTTTTTAATTAATTTATGAAGCCACTGCCAACACATTGTTACATGTTGCATTGTTATATTATAATTAGGGCTGTCAAACGATTAATCGCGATTAATCGCATCCAAAATAAAAGTTTGTGTTTACATAATATATGTGTGTGTATGGAGTATAATTATTTTCTATATATAAATACACACACATGCATATATATTTAAGAAAAATGTGTTATTTATATATAAAATATTTATATATAATATAAATTATATATAATATAAATATATATACACAGTATATACATGCAAATATTTCTTAAATATATACATGCATGTGTGTGTATTTATATATAGAAAATAATTATACACCATACACACACATATAGCCTATTATGTAAAAACAAACTTTTATTTTGGATGCGATTAATCGCGATTAATCGTTTGACAGCCCTAATTATAATACTATCATATTCTGTGTTGGCGATTAGCTAACTGAGCTGTTAATAGAAAAGCCTGACAATATCACAGCTAAATACCTTTACGTATTGTGTATTCCGCCATGTTAATCACTGACACGCCCCCAACTCGTAAAGATCGGAGCTTTAATAGAGATAAAAATCTCGAGCTCCCCACTGGTATTTACGACATTGTGGTGGCGTTCAAGTGCGTTCAACTCGTAAATACGATCTATACGAGATGACTTGAACGCACCAAAAGTACACAACTTCCTTACTTGAGTGAAAGTACAGATACTGGTCAAATATCAGCCTACTCCATTACAAGTAAAAGTTGTTAAGAACGATTTTTTACTTCAGTAAAAGTACAGAAGTAGGCTACTCGTTTTTTAAAGTACTTAAGTATCAAAAGTAAAAAGTAAATGTCAATGCATTGTTTTATTATTGTTGCATTGTTGCGTGTAATACTTACAGTACCTGATGCCTCTGAATCAATCCTGCCTGCCTTCCCTCATTTCAATATCAGATGTATTTCTAGAACACAGTTCCAGTGGTGGGATTGAATGTGAGATTGAATAAGTGCACTCAGTAATGTCCACAATGGTTTCCGACACCCAAATGGCTGTTCCCTCAAATAGTGCCCTATTTAAACGTTTTTTGGCTTTTATTATGAATATGTTAGCCTTACTGTTATCTATAAGCTAGTGTGCTCCAAAACAATGACAAAATTTGCATTTAGAAGACCAAACCCAACGTTGAAAATGAAAATCAGGTTGATGTCAGAAACCAACATCAGTCGAGTTCTGACGTCAATCCGTCAAATTTGCGTTAACGTAAAATCTGCGTGCAGCATTGATGTAATTATAATACTCTTACAATAACGCCGAAAGGAGGTGTTTGTTTGTCTCCTGTCGTCGATTCGGGGTCTGAGTTCGGCTCGAACATATGATTTCCCTCAGCAATGTCCATCATTACAGGTGTTTAATTTACCTTACTCGTGAGCCACATCAGGCTACAGCATACATGACCCTAGTTACCTGTGGTTGGCCTGGCCGTGCGTCACTCAGAAAACAACAGGCCAATCAGAGGAGAGGCTCATGAATATTAAGTAGACAGGCCAAAATCGACCTGTTCTTGGCAGAGCTCCTGAGAAAGGAGCTGTAAAAATATATTGGGATGGTTTTTGGTACTTATACCGCAAATATATATTCGCAAGGACATAAAAACCTAAAATAAAACTTCAGAAAGGTGTGCAATATGGGACCTTTAATGTTGTTTATGTGTCTATGTGGTGTTTTTAATCTGCTTAAACCATGTGTAAATTCATAAGTCGACACCATTGCTGAGTATTTCCTCCTTAAAACTGCAGTGAACCAAAGACAGTCTCAAAAACACGCTTTGAAATCGCTGGTGTTTCTGACGTCACAAACTACCTTGTAACCAATCAGATCAACGTGTGATCGTCAACCAGTGGATCTCTCAGCTGAAAGAGTGAGTGGAGGCGGGGCTCATTTGCATATTCATAGAACCCCGTATACTAAATAAGGCAAGGGTGTCGAATTACATTCAAGCTTGACAACTTCAACATTTCAAACTCACTGATTAGTTTCTATCTAAGTTAATAGTAGAAGCTGAAGTGTTAATGTTCCTGCATCTTTACTTATTAATGGCGGTGCATTATTCTAAAGTGTTACCGCATTTTAAACAGGGGTGATTTATGACAATGATTACGCCAGTACTTTCACAAACGAGTTTTAAGGGATTATATGCAACACCCTCAAATCATTCCCTTAGGTAAAGGGGAAAATCCTACTTAAGGTGTTTTATTAAACCGGACACTGGCATATAATCGTGCATCTCTGGGAAACAGGAGCTCTGAGTGTGTGTGTGTGTGTGTGTTGTCAGAGATACTGTACAGCTCACACTCTCTCGAGCGAACTCAGCAAATACTTATCTTGTTGATATGAGCGCAGAAGAGAAACTCTGAAGCATCTGCCGGGAAACAAGATATTTAAAGCGGAATTTGTAGCCTATAGTGACAGGATTCTGGAATAACCACAGGAAGATTCGGAGGAGGAGGAGGAGGAACTGTACATGCCCATGAGCACCTTTCATCATTTGTCTTTTCATGCGAGGTTTATGAGAGTTATTGAAGAGTTTAAGAAAGGGCTGGAGACGTGAGGTTTCTCTAAAAGCACAGATGACCTGAATGCGTTGAGATCGAATGGTTTTATTCGCTCTGAAATCTTCATTTAGCAGACGCTTTTATTTAAAGTGACTCACCGTACACTTATTACAGAGACATTCGCTCTGGAGGAGCCCGGGGTTAAAGGGTTAATTACACTTTTGTCATCACAATAGATTCATGATGTTCCAAACCTGCATGACTTTCACAAACCCTCCGAAATGTCCTCGTTGCTCTTTTCTATGCAATGAAAAAAAAAATATTTATTTTTTTGAAGACTAATGGAGAAAAAACGATCACGTTTAAAGGTGAACTAAGTAACTTTTTTTACCTTAACTGAACAGCTTCGGAGTCATTGGAATGGTTATATTACTTATTTCGGGTTGAATGGTGGTCGTTTCGCACCCCCCTGGTGCCCGTGAGCGGAGAATACGCACTTGCAACTTTGAGCCGGCGGGCCGCCGGCCGCCGCGTCAGGAAGTCTCGCGTGATATCAGTTCTCGCGATGTAAACAATTGCTTTACGGCCAAAAGAAATCTGCTAAAATGCTGTCATTATTGCGCTCCCTCACGCTGTCCGAACCCGAATGAAGAAGACGTTTTAAAGAATGTCCCATCTGCTTTGATGTCGTTGATCTATAGCCTCTGGTGTCTGAGAATCACCAACGAGTTTTTACAACAGTGTTGTCAAATATCTATTCCGAAGCTGTGGGGGGAGCTCTAGAGAGAAACCTGCGAGCAAAAAGCAAGAATACAGCGAAGAAATCCCGAAGCTACTGAGTGCTGCTTTAATTCAACGTGGTACTGTTTCTTTGCACTTATCTGTGACATTAAATAGTAGGGCTGGGTATTGACACAAATTTCACAATTCGATTCGATTTCGATTCACAAGCTTGCAATTCGGTTCGATTTCGATTCCGATTCACTATTGATTATTTTGGATATCAGGTACAATACATTAGCCTGACTACGTCAGACTTCCTACTTCCGCTAATTTCATTTCGCTCCTGTAGTCAGTCTGAGATAGCAGCCTATCTTTCAGTTTTCCACCGGCCTGAAAAAAGCCGGGCCAATCAACGAACAGAGGGCGGGCTGAGAGCCGTGACGTAGATGCTGATTGTACCGTGGATGCGTAGATTTACTTCACATAATCTGCAAAAGTCGTTCACAGCCATGTTCACTCCGGTATTTCGCTTGATGGTTTAGTTTTTGCATCATACATGTGTTTACAGTGGAAGTTAGATGCGGCTGAGCATGCGCATAACACACGCCATAACCAAACGTTATGTGATTGGCTTACGGGTAACCAATGATTTTAAACTTCAGACAAGCGCCCCCCGCGAGAGAGAAAACACTTCTCTATTATGCTATTCCAGACTCTGTCTACGAAGCAAAGTGAAGTAGCAGAGTCTGGTATTACCAGGCTAACAATACATGGCACATTTTCGCAATGGAAACAAATCTAATGCTGTAAACTATGGGAGTCAGTTGTAGCCTATAGGCTTCATTAGCCTAGTATAATATTGAAGGTAAAAGTGAGCTGATTTGTATACAAACACTTAAATTACACTTATTTATTTTTAGAATAATAAAGTTATATGAAATATAAATATTTAAATGGTGGCTGTCATAAAAACTTGCCAGATTTATTTAAACATGCATTAAATATTGAGGAAGATTAAAAATTATAATGAATATGTAATATGGACCATATATTTAGCAAAATGCTCCTCTCTAGAGTTAATTTTTCTAGTTGACTAACGAGTTTATGGTCACGGATATGGATCTGTTTCGACCTCACTCTGACCGTCACTACGGTCTAATAGGATGATAACCTTCGTTCCGCCTTCTCTCGAGACCTTATGTAAACAAAGTCATGCCCATGACCCGGAAGCGGAACGTCACACGCTATAAAAGGCGAGTTAAACTTCCGACTCGTTCTCTTTACCTTTCTCGCCTTAGAGACCTGGTACAGGTAGGAACCTAATTATATTGTTATTTACCATTCAATTCATCACCCAAGTGGTGCAGGTGCCTTGTGCCCCTGTGAATTGTGGTGTTTTATTTTGTTGTATTATGTTTGTTTATCTGTGCAATCACTTAATTCAAATGCTTGAATTGTGATAAGTTTTATTGATATTTGAGGCTAGTGTTCATACTAGTCATTCAATATTTAAATACAAACACTCAATTCATGCTATATGTGCTTATGAATTGGGATTAGTTATTGTATTATTCAGATATTCTGAGGCTAGTTTCTAAACATACTAGCCATTCAATATTATGGGTTATTTCTGTTTTCTTTCAGAGTATCCATCAGTAACATAGTGAATATACTTCATTACAAAATTTTGGTGAGTATTTTCTCCTTTTGGAGCCCTATATCACTGTTCGCAGCTGTTGGGGGTTGATATAGGCCTGCTAAATACGTTCGCGTACTAAGTGCAGGCCTTCTTTGCTTTGTGTGGGCTTGATATACCCTTTACTACTGTGCGCAGTCAGTGGGATTGTGTGTGGCCTTACCTGCTGTGGGGGTATTATGGCATCTCATTGCTGCCGATATTGCCAAACAGCAATGGACCCTCGTGATGGACATAGGGAATGCCCTTCATGCCTGGGGATGGCTCATTTAAGAGAGGATGTGGATAATCCCTGCAGTGCGGCTTGTGACCTGCCCAGAGGGGAACGACTTCACCGCGCTAATAGAGTATGCAGTTCTGTACCTGAGCGTGGTAGGAAGAGGGAACGCTCATCGGACAGGCATAGTCATAAGCGTTCTCGCAGGCACTCACATGATCGCCATGAATCACACAGATCAGGCCATGAGAAAGTGGTGGAAGTGGCTAAACACCCAACTCCTGCTCCACCAGCGGAGGGTGGCAACACAGACACTCAACTACAGATCCTGGCTGCTATTCAGAGTTTAGCACAGAGGATGGACAGAGTTGAAGCTCGCCACTCATTTTCACCATCACTACCTTCTGGTCAGGAATGTGTTCCTCCACCTGCGCAGCAGGGTAATCCTGACACTGACGCAGAAGATGCTGATGTATTATCTCTTATTGCTCCCCACTCGTTGGTTGATAATGCACTGCAGGCAGAAGGAGGGAGCCAAGGAGAAGGACCCCATTCAGATTCTGCTGAAGTGGATGGCGAATCAACTGGGAAGGATGATTTTCCAGCAAATTCTCTGGTGGTTAGAGTATTTAGTGCAGCAAAAATTCTTTGTTTGCAGCCTTCTGTGTCTGACCCTGCTCCTGTTGGGGGTGTCTGGGAAGGCATACCTCAGACTAATTCTCCATCTTGCATTCCAGTGGCAGATGATTATACCTCAATGTTGAGGACAGCATGGAAGAAACCATCTCAGAAGCCTCAATTCAATGCAGGCTGCAGACGGTTGGCCAATGCCCGTTACCCAAAAGAAACTGGACTGGGGGACATGCCACCGGTAGAACAAGAAATAGCATCATGGACAACTCTGGGACCAGCCTATGCATCAGCTAACCCTCGCTGTCCCAAGAAGGAGTGTGCGAAAACTGACCGTTTGATCTCACGATCCTTTAATGCCACTGCACGTGCAGCTCGTACAGGCAATGCTTTGGCTATCCTCTTAGCAGCCTTACGGAAAACCGTAAGTTCGGATGACCAGGATTCTAGGAACCTTGTTGATTCTGCTCTGGCAGCCCACTCACAATTGACACGTGATGTGGGGGACGCTATGTCTTCGGCTGTTTTATGTCGTAGGCAGATATGGCTGGCACAAACCTCTTTGCCAGAGACCATAAGAAGCGAACTAATGAATTTGCCAGTAATTCCCGGTCACGTTTTTAATTCAAATTCTCAGGAGGTGCTGGATAAGGCTGAGCGCTCCATTACAACGAGAGAAGCTGTCCAGCGGGCTTGTCATAGACCAGCTCCAGTCTTCAGACCAAGGTTTCGAGAGACACAAAGACCACAGCAACCTGCTTGGTCTAGAAAAATGAGTGGCAATCCTGTTAGTGTTCAGGGGCAGAGCTTTCGTGGCCAAAGGCAAAATTCTGCCACTTATCCCCAGAGGAGATTTCAGTCCCGTGGGGGAACCCAACAGAGAGGTTCACGAAGGGGTGCAGGACCTTATGGTGGCCCTGCATAGGGGTCAGGGGCTGACCGTCGACTGTTCCTCCCAACTTTCACGGGCCAGTTGGGAGAGAGTGGTCTCAGACCAGTGGGTTTTATCTACAATAACTCACGGGTATCGGCTACAGTTTCGACGGCGAGGACCCACTATTGGAGCCCGTATTGAGAGAAGAGGTGCAAGCTCTTTTACGAAAAGGAGCAATTGCAAAGGTGCCCTTCAACGCACAGCAGACTGGGTTTTATTCAACCTATTTCATAATTCCAAAAAAAGATGGTGGTCATCGTCCCATTCTAGATCTCAGGCACCTCAACCAGTACTTAAAAATTCTTCCATTCAAGATGATTCATACAAAGATGGTAATGCAGTCCATACATGCAGGAGAATGGTTCACGTCCCTGGATTTAAAGGACGCATATTTCCACATTCCAATTTGTCTAGAGCACAGACCTTTTCTCCGCTTTGCATTTCAAGGCCAGGCCTTCCAGTTCCAGGTTCTACCGTTCGGCCTGTCTTTGGCACCGAGAATTTTTACTCGGGTGATCTCAGCTGCCCTAGCTCCCCTTCAGCTGCGAGGTATCAAAATCCTGCCATACCTGGACGATTGGTTAATTTGTGCTCCTTCTCGAGAACAGGTGATCAGGAACACAGAGGAGGTACTAGCTCACATTCAGTCCCTGGGGTTCATGGTGAACTGGAAGAAGAGCAGTCTCCAGCCTCAACAGCAGGTGAAATTCCTGGGGCTATATTTCAACTCCATAACAATGGAAGCATGTCTCACTCCACAGAGAATAGACAGCCTGGAGAAGGCGTTAGGTCACTTCCAGAAGGGAAAGCTGGTGACAGCCCACAGGGTTCAGAAGCTGGTAGGACTGATGGCGGCAGCATCAATAGTGATTCCCTTAGGCCTACTGAGGACACGCCCGATACAGAGATGGTTCAATTATTTTCGTCTTCATCCAAAAAAGGACAGAAGAACGAAGCTTTTGGTGACAAAGGCCTGCATGCGGGCCTTACTCCATTGGAGGGACAAGGACTTTCTCCGCAGGGGAACCCCACTGGGCAATCTTCCTCACAGAAGATCAGTGATAACAACAGACGCATCACTGACAGGCTGGGGAGCCGTTTGGGAGGGCAGGTCAGTAAGGGGCAAATGGGATCCCCATTGGTCATCAGAACACATAAATGTGCTCGAACTGAGGGCTGTTCATCTTGCTCTCAAGGGTCTGTTACCATTTTTTCGCCACAAGCATGTGCTAGTGAGAACGGACAGTACCTCAGCAGTTTACCACATAAATCACCAAGGAGGGACAAAATCACTACGCTGTCTCCAGGTGGCAACGAACCTGCTGACGTGGACCGGGCCACGGCTGTCCTCACTGAGAGCAATCCACATCCCGGGTGTGACAAACAGAGCAGCCGACATTTTGTCCAGAACAGGGCCTCTCCCAGGGGAATGGTGGTTGCACACGGAGGTAATAGCCCAAATGTGGACCCGATACGGGACAGCTCATGTAGATCTCTTTGCTTCCAGGGAAACGACCCATTGCCTGGGATGGTACTCCCTCACGGTACAGGAGCACAGTTTAGGCCTGGATGCTCTGTCGCAAGAGTGGCCGACAGGCTTATTATATGCTTTTCCCCCCTTTCCTCTGATTTCCCAAGTCCTCCAGAGGATCAGAGAGGGTCATTGCACAGTTCTACTAGTTGCTCCACGCTGGCCAGGAAGACCATGGTTCTCGGACCTAGTTCAGCTGATTCAGGGTCCTCCGTGGCAACTTCCATCACGGGTGGATCTCCTATCCCAAATAGACGGGCAGATTTGGCATCCAAACCCGATGGCACTGCGATTGTGGGTATGGCCTCTACAGAGTCCGTCTCTCAACAGCTAGATGAAACTGTACGTGAGACACTGAATAACGCCAGAGCTCCATCTACTCGGGCTAATTACTCGATAAAGTGGAGAATTTTTTCAGAATGGTGTTTAGGCTTGAATGTTGATCCAATAACCTGCTCGGTGCCACTTGTCCTTAGATTCCTGCAGGCTCAACTGGATCAAGGCAAAGCAGCCAGCACAATCAGGGTTTATGCTTCATCTATTTCAGCATCTCATAGGGGAGTGGATGGCCAGCCATTAGGCCGACATCCCTTGGTAGGTCAGTTCCTGAAGGGAGCTCGTCGCTTATGTCCAAATCGCACTCTGCGGGTACCCAATTGGGATTTGCCTTTAGTACTAGACTCTCTCACTAAGCCCCCGTACGAGCCTATGGCGGATGCAGATTTTAAAGCTTTGTGTCTCAAGACAGCTTTTCTCTTGGCTATATGCTCTGCTAAAAGGGTAGGAGAATTGTGTGCGCTATCTATTAGTGAGGATTGTTTACGTTGGAGGCCGGATGGCACAGGAGTGACACTCTGGCCCAACCCTGCCTTTTTACCTAAAGTAATTAATCCTCAGTTCAGAAATCAAGTTCTGGAGTTAATTCAATTTCAACCCCCTTCACAGGCAGATCAGCAGAATTTGCTTACCCTTTGTCCAGTAAGAGCATTACGCACCTATGTAAACTTTACTCAGGCCTTGAGGAAGTCTCATTCTCAGCTTTTTGTTTGCTATGGAAAGGCCAGAATAGGGTTGCCACTTTCTAAGCAACGGTTGTCACATTGGTTGGTTGAGGTTATTTCCCAGGCTTATACAGAAAGAGGGTTTCCAGTTCCTATGGGAATACGGGCCCACTCAACCAGAGGTGTAGCTACTTCATGGGCCGCACTAAAAGGAGTTCCGGTGGGGGAGATTTGTGCTGCAGCATCATGGTCTACACCATGTACATTTGCTAATTTTTATAGAGTTGACGTAACTAGCACAACGCCTGTCAGCACGGCAGTTTTGATGTCTGTTGCCCAGCGAGGTTTGAATAGTTCGGAGTCTGTAGTTCCTCGCGACCCTGTTGACATCCTATTAGACCGTAGTGACGGTCAGAGTGAGGTCGAAACAGATCGTAAGTTATGAATATAACTATGGATCTGTGAGACCGAAGGATGACCGTCACTATTCTTGTCGCTCGGAATTCTAGGGCGTTCAAGGTAAGAGAACGAGTCGGAAGTTTAACTCGCCTTTTATAGCGTGTGACGTTCCGCTTCCGGGTCATGGGCATGACTTTGTTTACATAAGGTCTCGAGAGAAGGCGGAACGAAGGTTATCATCCTATTAGACCGTAGTGACGGTCATCCTTCGGTCTCACAGATCCATAGTTATATTCATAACTTACGTTTTTCTGAGGTAAATGTGACGTGACATTGTTTACAAGCTGATCTACCGTCTTTCCACGGTTGAAGCATTGATTGAGCGATTCCATGTCACATGATACGGATTTCGATAAGTTGTACTCTACCTTTTAACACACTTTCAGATGCTCATTCGTGTTTATTTCGCGCTGTAACTGGTGTTATTAAGGCGGAAGAGAAGATCACGTGCTTCTGCTTCTCTTCAGCTGCGCCAGAGCGATCTCACGTCACAGCGCCAAAACGGTATTTATGTTTTTGAATTTCGTAAGAAAATGGACGTAATTTGAAATCTGAAACGTTGTTTCAAATCAATAGTAACAAAGCACAAAGATTATTGCGATTTATTGGATGGGATGCGCGCTATGATGTTCCGTTCATTCGTCAACGGAGAACAGGATGACTAATCGATTCTTGGGATTTAAGAATCGATATCGGTTCGTAAAAATGAGAATCGATTAAAATCGAGAAATCAATATTTTTTACCCAGCCCTATTAAATAGCAATTTCTGAGTTAAAAAGTAAATCCTACATCAATATTTAGTTTTCAGTGTGGGATGGATGCAG
>NC_137135.1:35386838-35401838 GCF_949319135.1 Squalius cephalus
GACAGGGTCTGCTACAGCAGGCTTGTAATAGTGGATAAAAGCAGATGACAAATAAGTTATAACCATAATTAAACTAAACTATACCTGTTCTATCTCCATACAGCATATATTCTCTGGCTCTGTGTGCATTATTGTCTGACTCCGAGTCGAAATGAACACCTACTGAGACCTACTGAACACCTTTCTGTTCTGATATTATCAGATGAGATTGTCCTGGCTCTGAGCGCGAGCTCGTGAGGCTCCGCCCCCTGGGCCGGCAGCAGCAGTTCATTTGCATTTAAAGGGATACACACTAAAACGACACGTTTTTCTGAGCACCAAAAAATGCTGATGCAAAAAAAAAAAAGCAAAAAATTTAAACATGCTGTAAAAAATTATCTGTTGGGTATTTTGAGCTAAAACAACACATACACACTCTGGGGACATCAGAGACTTATTTTACATCTTGTGAAAAGGAGCATAATAGGTGCCCTTTAAGAGAAAAACCGAGGCGCTTTGGATGTGTGCGTGACTTTTTGCACTTGAAAATCTTCTAAAATTTTTAAATCTTATTAAAATGTGCACACAGGAATCGATAAGTGGAATTGAATTTTTTTATTTTATTACAAGAATCCAATTCCAGAATTTGAAGCGGTTTTCGATTCCCATCTTAGACTCTGATATTATTGGTTAATAATGTTGCCTCGCTCCTGTGGCCTATTGAAAAATAAAAGTTGGTAACACTTTTAATCCATTAACTTTTATAAAATAACAATGAGTAAATATATGTTTACAGCTTTTATTAACCTTTATTCATTGTCATTTTAGTGCATTAACTAATTTTACCAGATACAACTTAAAAAATCTTAAAAATGTATTAGGGAATGTTGAGATTAACATTAGTTAAGATAAATGCTGTAGAAGTATTTTTAACAAATGAAACCTTATTGTAAAGTGTTACCGAAACCGTTCAGAGGTGGAAAAGCTTACTTTATGTTCATGAAAGATTTTGAAGTCAAACTTTTTGTCTCTTCAGAATAACAAGAATCTTGTACAACTAAACTGAGAAAGTAATTAGCGTCTGTTTTTAGTTTAAAGGGTTCCTTGATTATGATTTCACTTTTCTAACTTTAGTTAGTGTGTAATGTTGCTGTTTGTTTATAAACAACATCTGCAAAGTTACAACGCTCAAAGTTCAAAGCAAAGGGAGATATTTTGTTTTACAGAAATCACTTTTTAAGGACTACAACAAACGGCTGGAAGAGACTACACCACATTCCTCCCGGGTTAGTGACATCACAAATACTAAATTGTCCTAAGGCTGAAGAACTTGGAGAGGTTAAAATTTATTTTTAACACTGTTCCTGAACATTATAACCTCAATGTTGGACTGACACATTTTACGGAGAACAGCTTCCATAAGAGAGTACAATGCAGGCTATACGCACAAAAGCTTCTCCTGAAAGACGGAGCCATTCCCATTTTGTCGGGACAATCTGTTGTATATGGATCACAACTTGTAAGTATGTCTTATTATTTGTAGTTGAGTCAATTAACAGTTCCACTTATAAGCTTTATGTAGTTGCTAAGCTATGATGTAAAGGAAGCTCAAAGCTTTGCCTCCGTTAGCCTGCTAACTAGCATTACAGTATTGATGTAGTGTTTACTGGAGCTTTTGCTTTTGTTCAACGCCCCTTAGGAAAATTATCCATGATTTTGTGATCGATTACTGTTTGTATTACCATAGTTTTCCGACAAATATGATTAAATGGTGGATTACATCGTATCGATATGGTTGGATCCATAACCAACAATCAAGCATGAAAACGTATTCAAATGAACCCCAAAAACAAAATCATTACTTTGTAAAAGAGCATAATAGGACCACTTTAAAGAGCAGTTATCTTAAAACTAATCCCTCCGTGAGAAAACTGTAAAACGATCTCAGTGTGTGTGTCTCTGTTTTCGTCTGCAAACTGAAAGAAGTGCACAAGAAGAGAACAGAGACAGCGTGAGTGAAGAGCTCTGAGGTTCAGCTCCTCTGCAAGAGATTCATCCCAGCGGCCCGAAGACAGCCTGAAGACATTACTCTGACCTTCACCCTTTCAGACAGGACCGGATCGATGGATGGATAGACAGAGACAGACAGACAGACAGATAGATAGATAGATAGATAGATGGATGGATGGATGGATGGATGGATGGATGGACGGACGGATGGTCGGAAGGACAGACAGACGGATAGATAGGTAGATAGATAGATAGATAGATAGATGGATGGATGGATGGATGGATGGATGGATGGATGGATGGATGGACGGATGGTCGGAAGCACAGACGGACGGATAGATAGATAGACAGACAAATAGATAGATAGATAGATAGATAGATAGATAGACGGACAGACATACGGACGGACGGACGGACAGACAGACAGATAGATAGACAGATAGATAGACAAATAGATAGACGGACAGACGTACGGATGGATGGATGGATGGTGGGCAAAGTGGGCGAGACTTTATGCTGACAGTGAAAAGCCTGGCTAAAAAGGACTATAGTTTGATCAGGCAATCTTTGACCAACACCAGTGACCCTCAGTCCTCTGTGAAGAAATCATGATGTAGTTTAGGGGAGAAGAACGAGACCTCAGGACTGATGAACTACACAGGGACAGAGAGAGGTTATCATGATCCTCTGAGAGAAAGAGAGCGAAGAGAGAGAGAGACAGAGAGAGAGAGAGAGAGAGAGATAACTCAATCAATTACTGCTGCTCATTACATACACACACGCACACACACACACTCACACACACAAACTCTCTCTCTCTCTCTCTCTCTCTCACACACACACACACAGTGTGAACTGTACCAGTGTTATCTCGCCCTTCACAGAACAGAGCCGTCAGCGAGTCTTTCATTAACAGCGAAGCTCGTTTGATCATGACTGAACGAACAAATGAAAAGGAGAATTATGTGAATGTTAGTCCTCACTTGCAAGACAGTCTTTTTTTAAAACAAAACGAGAAACACGTCTGTCTAAGCGAAACATGCCACTACATCTGAACACTTCGCATCCGTCAGAAAAGTTTGTTCTATATAGGCTAAGCATGTAATCTGGACGCACTACACTCTCCATGCTGTCATTTATTATCATGTGATCTACTATAATAACTGCATCCGAAATCACATACTCTCTTAAATTAGTAGCCTACTTATATGATATTATTTGAATTCAGAATTACTTCTTTAGTCACATACTGTTTTTTACCTTCTATAGCAGGGAAGTATGTGATTTTTTTGGACACAGATTATGCGTTCAGACATGCTACACTGTTAGAAAAATCTGTAGAAATTACAGTATTACTGGCAGCTACTTGCCAGTAACTTACTGTAGATTTAAATTGATGTTATTTACTGGCAACAATTTGTTCAAAATTAAATGAACATTAAACATTAACAAGTCTTTATCTTTACAGAATAAAACTAAAATAACATCCTCATGCAAAGCATTCTGGGAACCAAAATCTGAAGGAAAAAAACAGAAAAAGGTTGATGAAGATTTCTGGTTCCCAGAATGCTTTGCATTAGATTGTTATTTTATAATTTTATTCTTTAAAGACAAAGACTTGTTAATGTTTAATGTTCATTTAACTTTGAACAAACTGTTGCCAGTAAATAACATAAATTTAAATCTACAGTAAGTTACTGGCAAACAGCTGCAAAACTACAGCAAATTTTTTACAGTGTACTCTTTTGCCGTACATTTGTCCTCATATAGACCCTGCGCCAGAGAAACGAGGGCGCCGCCATCTTAAGAATATTGTCTTTTAACTTCCGTTTTTGCGGTCGCTCTGTATATTTCTATGGCATTGCTGTCCAGGAGTAATTAGCTTTTGAAGTGGATTTACTTAATGTAAAGTTACGGAAAGTTATCATGAGGACTGTAATGTTTAAAGCAGATGTCTTAACTAATGTCAGTCGACCGGGAAGATTTGAAAACGAGCCGTTCATTAATAAACACGCAGAATCGCTGTGAAAATACAGACCGGAAGTCAAAAGACAACGAGCGCAGCGCTGAAAAGGGGCGGGGCTACATAAGGTCTGGAGCTTAGAGCCTATCCACCTTATTCTGCTCTAAACAATGGGCGCTGCCATAACGACGACTCCGGTTCCATACTTCCGGTTCGTAGCGCTTGACCTGTACTAGTAGCGAGAGAAGTTCAGTTTTAACGCTAACCACTCTAAACGTTTACTTTATTGAATGCATCTGATACGGAATCGGACATGGGCATTATCTCCTTCTTATCTTATGCTCGAAACACTCAGTTTCTAAAAAGTTTGAAATCTTCTTTGAATTGTTAAAACAAATAACAACAGCACATGAGGAGCTTGAACTCATTCTCTCGCTGCTAGTACAGGTCAAGCGCTACGAACGGAAGTAGGCAACCGGAGTCGTCGTCATGGCAGCGCGCATTGTTTAGACTGAGCAGAATAAGGTGGATAGTGGGGAAGTATATGATTTCGGATGCAGCGCAAGCCAATTATAACTATTTTTATTTCTCATAATTTGAGAAATGGATTTGAACAAACTCCAAACACTAGTTATTAAATGATTCTGTGAAACACCAGATCAGATTGTGCTCTTATGTTTGACACCTCAAACTGCGTGGATTGCTGAGGAAAGGTGTTGTTACTTTGCTAAGTGATCAGACTTATGAATTTTGCTTGGCGGACAAAAAAAAAGGGACTCATTTTTTCTTTCACAAACTGATTAGCATATTGGCGATGACTTCTGCACAGCCAAGCACCTCTCAGATAATGCAAACATGATTAATATTATTATTCATGAAGTTTTAATACACAACTGTTCAAAAGTTTGGGGTCGGTAAGATTGTTTTAATGTTTTACCAAGGCTATTATTACTCACTGAAGGGTGTGGATTTTGGAATAAACTGCTTCAATGTATATAATAAGTGATTATAATCAAGGTATTAATCAATATTTTTCCATCTGAATATCACATGAGTTGAATGACTTCTCTTTCTTTGTTATAAGATACCAGTGTGATCATTGAAATGTTCTTTTCATGTTTTCTCTAATGTCTGTCTTTGATATGAATGCAGTAACAGTGCTTGCTCATTCAGCCCGGCTTCCAGAAATGAAATATAGACTCGTTTTGTGTTTGAGAAATGTCTTCAACATGCGTCAGTACATACTTATGTTTTTCTTGGGTACTCTGACAGTAATGGTCACTGAAGTCTTTAGTTTAAGGGACCTTACAGTTAAAGCCTTACAGGTGAAACTAAAAAAATTAGAATATCATGCAAAAGTTCATTTATTTCAGTAATTCAACTTAAAAGGTGAAACTAATATATTATATAGACTCATTATATACAAAGTGAGATATTTCAAGCCTTTTTTTGTTATAATTTTGATGATTATGGCTTACAGCTTATGAACATTTTCAAAATTTCTGAGATTTTGAATTTAGGGTTTGCATAAGCTGTAAGCCATAATCATCAAAATTATAACAAAAAAAGGCTTGAAATATCTCACTTTGTATATAATGAGTCTATATAATATATTAGTTTCACCTTTTAAGTTGAATTACTGAAATAAATGAACTTTTGCATGATATTCTAATTTTTTTTCCAGTTAGACTAAAGTGTAGCTCTCCTTGAGAGAAAGAACGCATTATCTTGATGTTTTGAGACGACTCTCCTGTTAAGAGCCTGGCCAAATCCAACCTTGGAAAAGCTGTGTGTGTGTGTGTGTGTGTGTGTGTGTGTGTGTGTGTGTGTGTGTGTGTGTGTGTGTGTGTGTGTGTGTGTGTGTGTGTGTGTGTGTGTGTGTGTGTGTGTGTGTGTGTGTGTGTGTGTGTGTGTTAGTCTTCTTGGTTACAGGTTAAGGAACCACTGGCATTATTGGAGATTGACTGAGTTGTTGTTCTGGACATGTTGGCGTTCAGTAACCCAGATCTGAGACCTGGAAGGTCACGACGTGCCTGACTTCAGGGTCCAAGTTTCAGCCGCGTGATCAGATGGAGATATGCTTCAGTCTATCTGTGTGTGGAAAATTACTATGTTTATCTATTTCTTAGCCAATCAGAAACCGCAACCTGAAGCAAGGACGTAGCTTAGACCTTGGTGTAGGGTATACTGTGTGTGTCTGTGTGTCTGTGTGTCTGTGTGTGTGTGTGTGTGTGTGTGTGTGTGTGTGTGTGTGTGTTATGGACTACGAACTCCTGTGTGAGTCTTGAAGCTGAACTTCTGCTGATGAAACTGCAAACTATCTTCAGTAAAACTTTTATTTTATTTATTATGATTCTGACTCAAGTCTTCATTCATCATCTCTGGTGCTGGGTCTTTGACTGTAAAACCCCTTACATCACCAAGGCTGCATTTATTTGGGGGGAGAAAAAAACAGTGAAATATTATTACAAGCTGTTTTCTATGTGAATATATAGTAAAGTGTAATTTATTCCTGTGATCAAAGCTGAATTTTCAGCATCATTACTCCAGTCTTCAGTGTCACATGATCCTTCAGAAATCACTCTAATATGATGATTTGATGCTCAAGAAACATTTATGATTATTATCAATGTTGAAAACAGTTGTGCTGATGCATATTTCTGTGGAATCTGTGATTTAAAAAAAAATAATATCAGGATTCATTGATGAATAGAAAGTTCAAAAGAACAGCATTTGTTTGAATTGGAAATCTTTTGTAATATTATTATAAATAGCCTATCTTTTGATCAATTTAATGCATCCTTGCTGAATAAAAATATTAATTTCTTTCACCATTAAAATTTGCATGCTTTTCCATGGTATATTTTATGCTTATAGTCGAAGGGAGGAATGTTGATTTTTGGAGTATAATGCCAGCAAACACCTGACAGACACAAACAGCAGAAGAGAACGACTGCTGAGAGCTAATCCTAAATTTACCTCAGATATAAATCAGGATCAGCCCACACACACACACACACACACACACACACACAGCTGTAGTCATGGAGACTGACCTGCAGCGATGGAGAATATTCTCTCCAGATATAGACTCACAGAACAAACACACCTGACTATAGGATGAACACACTTGCCATCAGTCAATCTGCAGAGCTCAGATGAACACGTGACACGGTTCACTGCCGTTGATAATCTCAAACAGCTCCTGAAAGTTTCAATAACAAACAAATAGGAGAGATTCCTTGAAATGTAACAATCTTCCCTGTTGGATTGGTGTTGGTTTAGCCGGGAAAAACAAGTACAAAGCCTGTACCATGAAGCCAGTTTAGGAGGATAGCCAGATATGTTTCAGTTTAGTTTGCGCCAACCCTGGGTTTTAGGCACCATGAAAGTGGTTTTGGTTTTAGCGTGTTCATCGCCATAGTAACTCAGCTCCATGGCTAACCTGGGCTGCGTTCAGCCCCGACAAAACGTTGCACAACGTTTTTTAAACAGAAACGGTGATGCGTTGAACACACTGTTCTGATGACGCAAGAGTTGCAACTATGGCAGCTGAGAAGGCCATTCTTTGTGTTCTTTGTGAAGAATTTTCGGAGCCTGATGAAGTCGGTATAAATGTTTAATACTACAAAATATGCCCGATGTTACAGTTACTGCATGTGCCGCCCAGAACAAAAGAGAACATCCCAATCGAGTGAAGGGATTGCTGAAACTGAAGCACACATCTTACCTAATTCAGACTAAAACACATCTATTTAGCCTCACATACTGACTTTATTTGTAGTTCATACTGTTTTAATACCCTGTATTTTCTTTCTCATTTTTAGGAAAAGCACTTAATTACCATTGTTTATTTCTATGCCAAATGTCATACACTTGCAATGAAGCTAAAAATATAAACAACTACATCATTATGTTGATATCCTATATTTTTACAATAAAACTTACGACAAACATGTCTTCTAATATCCTCAGTTGTTGCGTATACCGAGCTGCATCGAACACATTTGTAAATTACTTTCCTTGAACCCATTGTGCGAGTTCACTTTAATACCGCGTGCTTTATATACATGTTGCTGCTGATTGGATTGCAGTTCTGACACACCCACCAAACAAGAGAAAACGTATCTCAAACCCCGTTGCACACCGGTGCACGCCGTTTCCAGGAAACATGACGTTCAATCCGGAAACCGTAGCAAAACGTTGCGCACCGTTTTGAACTTGAACGTGCCCCAGGTCCGGGTCAGGTGATGTTCCAGGTAAGAGATCTCAAACCGAACTTGGACCAATCAGCTGTGAGCAAAGTGTCACATGTCTGATGAGTCACTCCCCCTGTTTCTACTCCAAATTAAAAGTCACCACATAGCAAATGATTTTTAAAGACAAAATCGTCTGGCTTTTAGTATGCTTATTTAGAATAATAATTTTGTATGATTTAGATATTATTTATGTAATTGTTATACTCTTAATCGATCACACATGTGCAATTTTAGTTCGTCAATTATTATTACGCAGAGTTTAAATGGATAAATATATATAAAGGTAATATAAATACGCTTTATAATCAGTAGATGAAGCTGTAACATGACTACATGAGAGCTTAAATGTTCAATTCTCTCTATACCTTTATCAACTGTATAAACTAACTTCACAACTTTTACTTGCACTGATAGCGAGACTTCCTCTTTTAGTTGTCCTCTTTCATAGACAGCTTTTCTTCTTGCTGTGGAAGTTTGTTTAAATTCTTAATATTTTAATACTTTTATTTACAAAGTGAATTGCGTTGCTTCTCTCGCAAGAAATGAATGGCAGTTTCACTCTTTCTCAGGACGTGATTGGCTGTTGGCTACTGATGTCACAGCTAAACTCAGGATCAAAGCCCGAGTTGACAGAGAGAGTTGATGATCAACATCATGGTACCAACAAAGCCTGGTTGGATTGGTTTGGTTTTGTCAACTCAAAACTAATCCTGCAACCCTGAGTTTGTTCAACTATCATCACGGTACAGGCCCGAGGACTGTGTATTAACCAAGCGGGAACCTTCCTCTCTCTCTCTCTCTTGAATTCAACACGAAAGTGACTTAAACCGCTGTGTTTTTCCTCAGATGAGCGTCTGGAGATGCTGGAGTGGCAGATCTTTGGCTAAACATACAGTAACACTTGTTTTGATGGCCAAATATCATTATAATGTTAAAGAGAGATTTAAAAAGGCACCATAAACCCTTGTGAAAAAGGACACTTCAGCATACTTTTAAAAAGTGTAGCCTGCTTATTATGGAAATTCACTTGATGATTGATCATAAATGTGTGTATAACCACCCTATCATTGTAAAAATCCACTCACTCCTTTTTTTATATTACCCAAAAGTGTCTCAGAATGAGTTGTTTGTGTTTTTTATACATTGTGACGTCACAATAAGCCACGCCCACTTATGTGACGGATTCTGCCCTATTAGCTTAGCTCCTCCCCCTGAGTGAGCTGTACACAGTCCACCATGTTTAAATTTAAAGGAAGTTCAGCTTTTAAAAAAACGAGTGAATGGCCCTGAATGGGATAAAAAAAAAATGCAAGCGGTCTACCCAAGCGGCAACCTTCCGGTCTCTCTCTTGATTCAACACTAAAGAGACTTAAACTGCAGTTCATCCACTGGCCACTAGAGCCCGGCTGCAGAAGAAAGTCAATCCCATAAACCCCCATGTTAAAATGCCCAACTTTACAGCACAAAAAAACATGTTTACAGCCTGGTACAAAAAGTGGTGTTGGTCTATAAAGCTAATTTTGCCCTTCATGACGACTGTGAGGGGGGTGAATATTTTTAGAACTCATCCGTTTAAATTATATTAAGCCTTAAGGCCATTGCACACTGAGTCCGAAATTCGCATCCGAAATTTTCGCACGTTAAAAAAAAAATTCGACCTCACGTTATGTCAATCACGCTTGCACACTGTCTACGAAACTTTCGTCCGTAATAAAAAAATTCGGATCGGGTTCGATTTTCTGCGTTTTTCGCATCCACAGCCAGTATTTTGAGAGGTTTTTTTGACAATTCAGAGCCACCGTACAAGCGAAAAGGAATAAACCTCCCCTTTCAATCAGATCGAAATTTCGGATCGATTAAGGTGTGATTAAGCAGGCAATTCGATTACTAATCATGTATTATTTGGGTATAAAATATAACCTGTATACAGCTGTTCTGTCTGCCCAGCGCTTCCGCCGGCCGTGTGTGTGTGTGTGTGTGTGTCCATGTCAATTATTAGACATACTGCCAGTCTCTGTTCAGGATCGATTGGTTCACGGAAATTGTTGGTCTTCTTTTTAATATGTGGTTCCAGTATCGCTAGCAAAGCATCAAACTGTTCCACTGACATTCTGAGGTAAATTTTGAATCGCTCGGGATAATTTCAAAACTCCTTGATAAGGAGGTGAAACTCTCCTTCCTCTCGGCGCAATCTCAGGATTGGATGGACCCAATTTCCTCTTTCCTTTTCTCTTTTTAAGAAGAAAGAGGGCAACAAAATCATCCTCACTGCTTGACGAATCCATTTAGTATTTTTTGCGTTTTTTCCGCAAAGGTTTAATAAATACGCATCGGACTCAGTGTGCAAGGTTTCTGTGCGTGACGAATTTTATGGCTGACGAACACGAAAAAAACGCATACGAAAATTTCGGACTCAGTGTGCAATGGCCTTTAAAGTTGTGCATAATTAAGGGCGTGGCCACTTGAGTGACAGGTGGATTGCCACTGATGTCACTACTAGCGTTTGTCTGTTAGCGTCACGTCACCTCAGCTAATCCGCCTCGCTGCACATTTACGTTTATTCAGGAGTGACACTGCCAAGATGGCGACGGCCGGCTCCGCCCACTTTGGGCTTTAAAAACGCTCTTCAGAAACACGACAGGTGACGTCACGCACACTACGCCCATGTTTTTTTACAGTCTATGGAAATTAACTTTTTCCCCGCCATTGAGTTTTCCCAGCAATCCCATGTTTTCAGTCTTATATGGTAGGGGGCGCTGTTATGGATCTTCTGAAATACTACAGCATCTCTGGAGCCAAAAACAAGCGAAGAAGAAGATCTGCGTAAACCAGAAGGAGCGTTTAACATTCACTCGCAAAGCACTGAATCTCCGCCACCATTTTGAAGTGAGTTTGTGAAGTTGGCGAGGGAAGTTTTATTTCCCGAAAAAGAGCCATCAAGGAAATTAACGGGTGCTTGGGGCAAAAATTAATTCAATTCAATTCAATTCACATTTATTTGTATAGCGCTTTTAACAATACACATCGTTTCAAAGCAGCTTTACAGAAAATTATTGAGTCCACATTACAATTTAGAGTTATCTGTTATCAGACTGTCTATAAGTTATGGATTTCAGAAATGTGCATATTCAAAAATCACAGTTAGCTAAAAATGTATTAATTTAAACAATGTAATAATTTAAGGCAGAAACAATGAGCTCATTGAAGTCATGAATACTTGTTGGTTAATAAATGATCATGATATTTGTAGAATTGGTGCTTGTTGATTCAGTGAATAAAAAAGGCCCTGTTCTCAGTATATCAGATGATTTATGTGCTGTGGGTAACCTGTCATTTAAACAGCATCTTATCATCTGCCAGGCAGGAACTAAATCCTCTCACACATCTTTACCCCAGTGATCCTCCAGCCCCCTGATTTAAATGATTGCTAGTCTCTCGTCAGTCACTTGTATTAGTGCATCAACGTCGGTCAGCCATATTTCTTTGAGCATCTTGGTCGCACTACCAGTGGTCAAAATGTTAAATAGAGATCTTCAAAATTGATGTAGGATGCTGCTAGCTTTTATTATTGTTGTTATATTCTAATTATTGTATGCTATGTAGCCTACTGTGTGTTGACTTTGTGTGTGTGATCGAAGTTGTGTACTGTCTGTGTCATGTTGTCCAAGACAAATTTCCCAGGAATGGGACAATAAAGTATAACCTAAACTAAAAAAGCCTGCAAACACTCTACAGAACTCCCAAAATGTTTATTTATCTGGTAGAATTGTAATTAATTATGTTGGGCATTTCATAGATTATTGTAAATTTGATTTAACTGTACTACAGTATGAGCATATCAACAGTTTAAAGCCAAATCTAGCAGAACAATAAAATAAAACATTAAACATTAAAATATAAGCACAAACAAATATAAAAAATAGAAATTATTAATAAATAATATAACAGTATATAAATTATATGATATAGTTGAAAGATATCCTACGGATGCGCTGGGAAAATCATCCCAGATAATTTTTTTGTCACAACTTTATTCCTATTATGCTCCATAATATACCAGAGCCTATAACGACTCAAATGTATTCTTCTGGATGTGTAATAAATCGGTCAGCATCAGCCCTTTTTCCTAATATGGTGTCTGTGTATCAAATCTAGAGCGCTAAGCGCGTAGCGCTCTAAAATCTTTGCTGTGTATGTTCAAGCAACTCACTCGTCTCGCACGTTGAGCTGGCAATGTTTTACAGATGGTCTTGAAGTGCAAGTGGGCAAAGCAACAAATCAGCATTGAATTAGTTATCGGATGATATTAAAAGGTAGTGGGATTATTTGTGGTTGACCTGTAAATTTTAACTATCAAAAAGTTATGGATTTGATATTAGCTGTGAATTCAGAGCATTAACTTAAGTTGTGTCAGTGTAACGTTATCGATAGCTAGCCTAGTCCGTAAACTAGTTGGCTAACGTTACTGCCATACAAAGCCATAGTAACGTTATCTGATCGGTTTTGAAACATCTGTTCTGTTTTGTCTTGTGTCAAAGTCTCCAGCTGGTTCAATTGTTTTCAGTTTCATAGAAACGAGGGTGTTAAATTTGTTGTAGGCTAACTGCAAAATCCAACCTAACGTTATCAAGGCATCGACTTGATGTTTCTCCCATAGACTGTTATTCACGGTTCTTCACGGATCAGGCAGCTAATTCAAATGCAGTGAAAAAAGATAGGCAAACATAATGAAGTAGACTTCAAAAGCTTTTGAATTTGAGCTTACAGTTCTTTCATCAACCTGTCTTTTACATAAACTTACAAAATAGATACTTTAACTTAGTCCTCAGATAGAGGAGGGTTGCTGCTAGCTCCGTTAAGGTATTTCTGTCCCTCCCAAACTGCATTGAAATGGTATGTTTAGCAGCCAGAATTAAAAAATTTCAGGGGGAGTAACCCCCTGACCCCTCCTAACATGATCCATATCACCCGTCAGAAAACAATTGCAACGTCTCAGATTGTGCCCCCCCAGAATTTTGGCTTGCATGACGCCCCTGAGCCTATGAATATATATATATATATATATATATATATATATAAAACATTAAGCCAAAACAGACCACAGAGAAGAATTCTGTCCGATTGTAAGTAGCCTATTTTAAAGTGCTTATAATTTAGGTCAGATTCACCTTAGCCATTAGGCTACTGCTAAGATAAATTATAACTATTTCAAAATATAATGTCCTTCACTGTGCCTGATCAAAGAAATTACTGAGTTATGAAAGATAAAATTGAGATATAGAAAGAAACAGCATGTTGACATGACCTTCTTTTCCAAGAATAGCCCAATCATAGTTAAAATGAGGGATTTGAATAGAGAAAAATCCCCAGTCACCCAGTTTCCAGCTTCATTACGAGCACAAAAAGCCAACTCTCGGGAAATTTTCAGACATGACACAGTTGTGTTTATCAGTCCTGTGAAAGGTGGCCACCCTCTCCAGAAGAAGTGGACATCTTTGACACCGAGGTTTCTGGGAAACGGCGCGCGCCTCTGTGTAATGAAGGATTCGCACGGTGAATGCCTCTGTTTTGCATGTGAATGATCAACTGTCAGGTTGCGATTGGTAGAAAGGTTAGCGCTGCCTGTCCTTGTCAAAGAACCCGAGGCAGCCGTTTGACAGAACGAGCTGAGAACCGCTGCTCTTTTCAGTGCCGATATCTTAACACGCGGCCCGTCGCCGCCTCGCTACGTTTACATGCAACCAAATAATCCGTTATAGCTAATGGGATTGATGGCTCAGTCGGATTGAAAAGCCTTCATGTAAACACCTCAATCGATCTGAATGAGATTTCGATCGGATTGAAAGGGGTGGTTTATAATATTCCTTTTCTAATCCGATCGAGAGAACACGTAACACTTGATCGGATTGAAAACTGAAACTGAAACTGAAAGGACTGCGCATGCGCAATGATGTAGAAATAGTGTAATGACGTCTGACGCGCTGAACGATCTGTTCTTCTGTTGAATAAAGTGTCGTATAAATGAGTTTCCAGTCATTATATATAATCCTCCTTTCCCTGTGAAGTGGAGCAGGACAACGTCCCACCAGTCCTGGTTTCAGACTCTCATCCACACACGACTGGTTTTGGCCATTTTTACTGCGTGGTCAATCAGCGGCACAACGGTTCATATGCATTGTCTTCAAATTATGACCAGAAATGTCTGCTGATTAAAAAAAATAAGAACCAATGTAAGAGAATAGTTAATATGTGTAAACAGCAGAAAACTAACTCTCGAAGCTTTGAAGCTTGTGACGTATAAACACATCAACCCGATCACGTGTTTAGCGTTCTTGTAAACACTGTGTTCAGATTCATCAATCGGAGTGAATTCAGTCCGATTGAAACAAAAGTTGTGCATATACCGTTATCTACAGCATTCTCTGTAAAGCCATTGTTTCTCAAAACCTCTGACATATCAGTGAATTACCGCTAACTCTGCATATGCCCGCGCTCATAACTTATGCATGCCAACCGAAGCTTTTAATGCTCATAAATCTTGAATGCTGTCAGGCGCGAGACGCGGCGTGCATTTGATACGCGCGCGGCCGAGAGGCTCGTTTGTTTCCACTGAAGGTCTGCGGAGGGAAAGTTCATTCTGGGGATTCTGCTCGTCCCAGAGTTTGCTTTGAGACTGAATAATGTCTGCGTGATGATGCGACACAACCAGAACATGAAGTTTCGAGTGTCTTTATAAAGAAGGAAAAGTCAGACGTAGCCTTCAGCCACTGATAATCAGAGAGAGAGAGA
>NC_137135.1:35404338-35429338 GCF_949319135.1 Squalius cephalus
GTGAGTGTGTGAGAGAGAGAGAGAGAGAGAGAGAGAGAGAGAGAGAGAGAGAATTTGAATTTCAAAATCCCTTTATTACAAATTTTAAAACATTGTCCAGTCAATTATTTTTATTGTATAGTGTTATGAATGCTTTGGCAATGTAAAGATTTCTTTCACCATGCCAATAAAGCTATTTGAATCTTGAATCTTGAATCTTGACAGAGAGAGAGAGAGAGAGAGAGAGAGGAGTGAGAGAGAGAGAGAGAGAGAGAGAGAGGAGTGTGAGAGAGAGAGAGAGAAAGAGAGAGGAGTGAGAGAGAGAGAGAGAGCGAGAGAGAGAGAGAGAGAGAGCTATTCACAACGCCAGAGTCAGCTAATTCTCTAGAGAGACCCACTGTATTTATTCATTTATTAGGATAGATTGTGTTTATTTATCTATTTATTTATATTTACTATGCTACATATGACATGATCTATACATATATGTTTTGTTTGTTTGTTTTATTATTTATATATAATATGTTGATGCTTTGGCAACATTGTGTTACACAGTCCTGCTAATAAAGCTCATTTGAATTGAAAAAAAATTGAATTGAAAATTTGAGAGAGAGAGAGAGAGAGAGAGAGAGAGAGAGAGAGAGAGAGAGAGAGAGAGAGAGAGAGAGAATGGTGAAAAAAGGATGTGAATTATGAGAAAGAAACACAAGGTGAAATGGAGGGAGCAGAAGCACAGATTAATGTCAGACACTGAGGGCTCGTTCCTGGACCGTTCTCAGACCCCTGACACGGGCAGCGCTCAAACATGCCAAGAGACGACTAACATTACCTGTTCCAATCACGACAGAAATACCAGAGTGACTGGACTTTCCTGAAATAGTGAACCTGTGCCTACTCTCTCATATTGCATTGTGAATGGCAGGGAGAAACTATCACAGCATGACCATCAACACAGGAAAAGTGGCACAGCTAATTGAGTCGATCTGTTTACTTCTGTATACTAATAGGGGTGTAACAATATATCGTGTCTCCATATATCGCAATACAAAAATGCAACATGTATTGTGGATAGTTGACCCAAAATAAAAATTATTGTGAGAAAAAAAAAATCTAAAAATAAAGGTTTTAGTGTCAGTACTACATTAAACTACTATATATAATGTTGAATATAATGTATAATAATGCATATTTGTGTGTCCTGATAATGTCTGATGTTACCAGTAAAAAGTGTCCGACATTATGTTAAATATATCTAGTCAGTGATGGAGATCAAGTATATTCATCTACAATAATCCTGTGTTTTCAGCTTCAGAATCATGAATATTTTTATTTTGGTGTCTCTATTGTCCTTCCCGACACAATGCCAACTGATTTTGTCTCCTTTTAACAGCGTAAACAACTTAAAATACTCAATTTTTTATGATTGTCAAGACGTCATTCGAAACTGTAAACTCACAAAAAAATCGGTTGAACGATCCCTTTAAGTTTAACAGTCCATCCAGAACAGGTTGTAATGATGACCACACTTACACATAGTCAAAAGTGTAGTTGTGCAAGTATCAAAGACTGAAGACCAATCTGGGGTAACGGCCAAATCCTAGAGCGAGTTCGAGAATCAAGACAGTACAGAAAATGACACAAACTCCAGAAGGTTGTGTCATCTGAGTTCAGGCCCAGCAGGTGTGTTCTGATTGGACGAGAGAGACAGCAAGCCCAGCAGGTGTGTTCTGATTGGACGAGAGAGACAGCAAGCCCAGCAGGTGTGTTCTGATTGGACGAGAGAGACGGCAAGACCAGCAGGTGTGTTCTGATTGGACGAGAGAGATGACAAGACCAGCAGGTGTGTTCTGATTGGACGAGAGAGACAGCAAGCCCAGCAGGTGTGTTCTGATTGGACGAAAGAGACAGCAAGCCCAGCAGGTGTGTTCTGATTGGACGAGAGAAACGACAAGACCAGCAGGTGTGTTCTGATTGGACGAGAGAGACGGCAAGCGCAGCAGGTGTGTTCTGATTGGACGAGAGAGACGACAAGACCAGCAGGTGTGTTCTGATTGGACGTGAGAGACGACAAGCCCAGCAGGTGTGTTTTGATTGGACGTGAGAGACGACAAGACCAGCAGGTGTGTTTTGATTGGACGAGAGAGACAACAAGACCAGCAGGTGTGTTCTGATTGGACGAGAGAGACGACAAGACCAGCAGGTGTGTTCTGATTGGACGAGAGAGACGACAAGACCAGCAGGTGTGTTCTGATTGGATGAGAGAGACGGCAAAGCAGATGTGTTCTGATTGGACGAGAGAGACGGCAAGACCAGCAGGTGTGTTCTGATTGGACGAGAGAGACGACAAGACCAGTAGGTGTGTTCTGATTGGACGAGAGAGACGACAAGACCAGCAGGTGTGTTCTGATTGGACGAGAGAGACGACAAGACCAGCAGGTGTGTTCTGATTGGATGAAAGAGACGGCAAAGCAGATGTGTTCTGATTGGACGAGAGAGACGGCAAGACCAGCAGGTGTGTTCTGATTGGACGAGAGAGACGACAAGACCAGTAGGTGTGTTCTGATTGGACGAGAGAGACGACAAGACCAGCAGGTGTGTTCTGATTGGACGAGAGAGACGACAAGACCAGCAGGTGTGTTCTGATTGGATGAGAGAGACGGCAAAGCAGATGTGTTCTGATTGGACGAGAGAGACGGCAAGACCAGCAGGTGTGTTCTGATTGGACGAGAGAGACGACAAGACCAGCAGGTGTGTTCTGATTGGACGAGAGAGACGACAAGACCAGTAGGTGTGTTCTGATTGGACGAGAGAGACGACAAGACCAGCAGGTGTGTTTTGATTGGACGAGAGCGACGACAAGACCAGCAGGTGTGTTCTGATTGGACGAGAGCGACGACAAGACCAGCAGGTGTGTTCTGATTGGATGAGAGAGACGGCAAAGCAGATGTGTTCTGATTGGACGTGAGAGACGGCAAGACCAGCAGGTGTGTTCTGATTGGATGAGAGAGACGGCAAAGCAGATGTGTTCTGATTGAACGAGAGAGACGGCAAGACCAGCAGGTGTGTTCTGATTGGACGAGAGAGACGGCAAGCCCAGTAGATGTGTTCTGATTGGACGTGAGAGACGGCAAGCCCAGCAGGTGTGTTCTGATTGGACGAGAGACGACAAGACCAGCAGGTGTGTTCTGATTGGACGAGAGAGACGACAAGACCAGCAGGTGTGTTCTGATTGGATGAGAGAGACGGCAAAGCAGATGTGTTCTGATTGGACGAGAGAGACGGCAAGACCAGCAGGTGTGTTCTGATTGGACGTGAGAGACGACAAGACCAGCAGGTGTGTTTTGATTGGATGAGAGAGACGGCAAAGCAGATGTGTTCTGATTGGACGAGAGAGACGGCAAGACCAGCAGGTGTGTTCTGATTGGACGAGAGACGACAAGACCAGCAGGTGTGTTCTGATTGGGCGTGAGAGATGGCAAGCCCAGCAGGTGTGTTCTGATTGGACGAGAGAGACGGCAAGACCAGCAGGTGTGTTCTGATTGGACGAGAGAGATGACAAAACCAGCATGTGTGTTCTGATTGGACGAGAGAGACGGCAAGACCAGCAGGTGTGTTCTGATATATATATATATATATACATACATATATATATATATATATATATAATTTTTTTATTATTATCAAATACAAATATCAAAAAGTTAAATAATATTAAATTATTAATATAATTATAAATAATAGCATGTTTTTGCTATAGTATTATTGTGCAAAGGAATATATATATATATACTGCAGAATATATATATATATATATATATATATATATAATGATAAACAATAAAAAAATAAAATAAAAAAGGAAAATATTACATATATCAAATAATAATTATAATATTTTATAGTAAATAATAATAATACATGTTTATTTTGATTATATTATTTGCATTTATCACTGTTTTCCTCTGCGGTCGAGTCTATCAAAACACCTGTGAGTGACCCGTTTTACAGGTCGTGACCCACTCGAGAAGCGCTGCCGTCCGTTGATCACACACACACACACACACACACACACACACGCTCGACCCGTCTGCGGCAGGATTCGGTGTCGAGGGGAAAGTGATTGTGTCTTTGCCGTTTAGAGATGGAGTTTTTGTCAGAGCTTCTGAAAGCAAACACAAAAGAATTGCAGCAAAACACAACAAGCGGCGGCCAATAAAGCGCAAGCCTTTAAGAGCATCTCATCTCATCTCATCTCTCTTTCACTCTCACTCTCTTTCATTGCAGCGAGTGGGGTGTAATTTTTGTTCTCCAGGGGTATTGATGGTATATATCTCATTTGTGAGTTTCCATGGCCACTGCGAGGCCTTTATTAGAGCGAAGAAGACGACGAACCCGGAATGAATGTCTGTCCGCTTTTAAGAGTCCAAGACGTCGTTGAAACGCGATCCTGTGAACTTCATTTCAAAGAGTGAATTAAAGAGCGAAGGAGAAAGAGGGAAGACAGTCTTACTCTTTTAAAATTAAAAATAAAAGTTTTTCTATTGTTATTTTGTGGTACTTTAAGTTCAGTAAAGAATCTCTCTCTGCTATTAACACACACACACACACACACACACACAGCTTTGCTGCCTCAGGTGTCAGGGATTTCTGATGAACACATATAACCCTCTTTCTTTCTCTCTGCAGTGTCTTAATCTTCAAACGGAAGGAAACTCAATCAATATGCAGGGAAAACAAAGACAAGCGTGTGAACGGATAAGCAGACGTGTGTGTGTGTGTGTGTGTGTGACTGTAGAGGATGGTGATTGCAAACAGTAAACTCTCATTTTGTGTCCCCATCAATGGACTGTTCAGGAACCGTATTGAACTAAAACACACAGTTCAGTTTTTAAAGTCTCTTCTGCTCTCCAAGCCTACATTTAAAATGGTAAAACACAGTAAAATCGGTAATGAAATATTATTGCAGTGTTTAAAACAGCTGTTTTCTATGTGAATATATAGTAAAGTGTAATTTATTCCTGTGATGAAAGCTGAATTCTCAGCATCATTACTCCAGTCTTCAGTGTCACTTCATTCTAATATGATGATTTGATGATCAAGAAATGATTATTATCGATGCTGAAAACAGTTGTGCTGCTTCATGCCTTTGGAAAAACCATGATGAATTAATTTCACGATTCTTTATTTGGTATTTATTCCTGTCAAATTCACACTGACCCCGAGCCTTTGAGTCGAGGTGAAGCGGTTTGTTAAGAGTTAACTTTATCTTCCTCCAGTGGACTCGGCTTGCACGCCTGTTTTACATTGTGAGTGCGATTTTCTGCTGTAGTCAAGAGTCTATTTCCATGGCATAATTTGCATGAAATTACATATAGCATATGCTACAAAATGGTGTTTTTCCCTGACTTTTTGATCCGGCATAACACAGAAATCACCATTGCAGGAAACAATGCAACATGATACATGAAAATGATAGAATATTATAGAAACAGCAATATCATATTTTGCATTGTTTCTTTGTAAGGTTTTTTTTTTTTCCATAAAAGAAATTTAAAAACCAAATTAATTTCCTTTATTTTTATATTTTTTTCCATTTTAATTTCAGTTCAGGTTTTAGTAATTTTGTTGTGTTTTTGTCAAAATCACTTTATCTTTTGTAAATAAGATTTGAAGTTTTAGTTTATTTATAGATTCTAGTTATTACTCAACTAAAATGAGAAATGTTGCCTTGGCAACTAGCTGAAATAATAATGCGGTGCTTTGAGTTTCGTCAGGTCGACACTCGTCATCCAGAAGTGGATTCTGGAGTGTGATCTCTGCCGGTCTTCATTTGCCACTATAACATTTGACCATCGTCTAAAAAAAGTGCCTTTATCGACTCTGTCTGAATTCTCCCAGCTCAGGAACCAGAAGGCACAGGACTAAAAAAGCAGCACTGTCCTCCTGTCGTCCCTTATATCATGATGATCCCGACCCCTGAATCTGCCAGAGAGAGACACAAATCACAGTTAATATGACTCTGAAACACTGTGACAGCAGCAGATCTGTTCATGTCCCGAGTTTGTGTGTGTGTGTGTGTGTTTGTAAAAACTCACCCAAAAAAACAACAGAATAATGTAGAGCAACAGGCCTGGAAAACGACAAGCAAGAGACACAAAACACTTCTTCAGCTCGGGTCAAAACCTGTCTTTCACTGTCTGGTCGTTTCTGAACCAAACTAATTCTATTCCAAATCTGCGTGAATAATGAACTTGAATGAAAGCTAAAGAATAGCTCTGATTGGGTCATTCTTTGTCAATTCAACCACATTTTGGAAAATTCCCCAGCTCAAATTTAATTTTCTGGTGAAAGACGTACATAACTGAAGAAGAAAGCCACAATATTAAATGTCATGGATGAATATTTATTGAGTAAACCATTATTTTGTCAAAATGACAATTTTCAGCAGAGATTTGGGGGGGGGGGGGTAAAATGACTTTAGAAAGATGGCAGCATCATTATTTTATTTTTTCACAGAGATTATTAGGTCTGTTAGTAATATCTGCTGACTTTAAAAATATTTCCTGCATTATATTCCAATGGTGACAGTTCAAAAATGAGGAAAAAGCAGTTTTCAAGAGTTTTCCGCCAAAGTTTGCATCCCTGTAACTCATGAAGTATTTAAGATATCTTAATATTCTTTTAGATTTAGATTCTTAACACACTTTTCTATTGGTGTCTTTATTTTGAAGGCCCTATGTGGTTTAATTCCAGAGATATTTGGATCTCAATATGGCTCCAAGAATAAATTGTTTGGTCAAAAACCAAAAGTGAGTCACTCTGCATATAGCAGATACTTTTTTCTTTTAAAGAGGAATGTCTGAAGAACAAATGATGTTAAAACTAGAAATGTATCTTGTTTCTTTCTATGAAAACAATTGCATTGAACATTCCTGTCTGAGTGCCAAAATTATTCATTTTCCCAAGTTTGCATGCCTGTAACTCAAGAATTATTAAAGATATCTCAATATGATTTTACAATCTGGTTCTTAGCATAATTTTCTTTTCGTATGTACATTTTTAAGGCCCTGGATATGGTTAAATCCCACAGATATGGGGATCTCAAAGCGGCTCCATGTCCAAATATTACCTATTTTCAATGGACAAAAAGCACCAAACATGGGTCACTTTGCACACAGCCGATGCTTATTGTATTTAAAGGGGAAAGTCAGAAAAATAAATGTTGAAACTAGACATCTTGTTTCCCTCTATCAAAACAATAGCATAAAACACACCTCTCTGAGTGCCTTACACTGAAATGGTGAAGTTGAGGCACATTAACTTGCTCTCAGTGGTCGGTTCATAAGATTCTACATTTGAATCAGTTTCAGAAGAAGGGTTTTGTTTATTTTAATAACTTCTGAAGCTAGCAAGATTTCAAATATGCAGTATTGTAACAACATGTTTGAAACAAGTTTCATGCCTCCTAGGAAAGTGTGTTTGCTCTCCTCACACATTGTATTCACATCAGTAAACCAAGATCTGCAACAAGGACGACAGCAAGTATATATGTACTATAACACAGAGGAATGATATTGTTTGAATCACAGCTGATGAAAGATAAAAACACTGACAGCCAGTCAGAATCCATCCTTTAAAGAGCTCAAGCATTTAAAGCAGCAAACAACAAAATTGCAGCGCACACTTATAATAAACAGAACGATATCGTCCGCTGGTGTGGACGCTAATATAGTTATTATCATTTTAATTATCATTCTTGGTGTGAACGGGCCTCAACTCTAATCCCAATTCCAATAGAAACTCAATGAACAGTCAATCAGATGAAGAGAAAACTGACAAATAAAGAAGTCTGTCAAAAGCAGTCATTAAAACTGTAATGAATTAAATTCAGCTGATAATGATTTATTTTAAAAACAACCGCAACAGGATCTTCTTATTCTTAGACCATTTTGATTCCAATTACCTGATTCTAAATCTTATTCTAATTCACATTCTGATTCGAATTCTATTTCTTAATTCTTATTATTAGTTCTTATTAATGCTTGCAATTTTACTTTTACCCCCCTGAAACCATATACGAATATTAACATGCTGGTTTTTTCAACTCAACACTATTTACTATATAAAACTTAACTTATGTGAAGAGTTTAGCAGGTCATTTGCATATGTAAATGTGAGTGGCACTTTTATGTCAGTGCCTGTTCAAATTAACTTAAATATGCCACATTATGTAAGTGATGTCACTTATTTTAAATAAGTTACTTATCCAAAAAAGGATTATTATCTTTAACTGAAACCATTAAAAACATTTCTGTTAATTGAAATAAAGGTTAAATAAAATCAAATATAAATATTAGCTAAGCTTAAACTAAAATTATACATGTTTGTATCTGGTAAACTATATATAACAAAGAGCGCTGAAAAAAATGTATTAGTCATATTTCTTTCACCATGAAATTATCACACGTTTGCATGTCCTGCCCTTCAGAGTTATCAGTCATCTCTCTAACATATGCACACATATTTCCCTGCCTTGGCTGGTTCTGTTTATCATGCAGCCGATGGCATGTGGAGGACCTTCAGAACTGTTCTTCTTTAAAAACATTAAAAATCTCACGAACCCCGAACTTTTGAACAGAAGTAGACTTTCAGATCGCAAAACTTCCTTCCCAGTCTTGCCATGCCAAGAGATCTGCCAATCACAACACAAGAAACAGCCCGTTTAATTCACAGGGTTCACTGTAAAAAGTGTTCAGTTCACTTACTTAAAAACAATTGAGTAAATCTGTTGCCTTAAAGGGGTGGTTGATTATGATTTGACTTTTCTAACTTTAGTTAGTGTGTAATGTTGCTGTTTGAGCATAAACAACATCTGCAAAGTTACAACGCTCAAAGTTCAAAGCAAAGGGAGATACTAGACATTATCGCTGGTAGAGACTGCACGACATTCCTCCCGGGTTAGTGACATCACCAACCCTAAAATTGACATAAACCCCGCCCCCAGAACACCATTTATAGATTATCAAGACAGAATATGCTAATCAATGACTAGAAGATAACTACACAAACTGCATATATTCATCAACTAAACATTCAGAAATGTTGTCTACATATTGTCACTTCTTCTTGAGTCTCTCCATCTTTGTCTGACTCCGGTTTGAACATAAAAGGCTAAAAGTTTTGAAATGTTCAGTGCATGTGTGTGTGAGGTAAAAGGACACGAGCTGTTGAAGCTCCGCCCCCTGTGCCGGGAGCAGCAGCTCATTTGCATTTAAAGAAACACACAAAACGGTGCATTTTTGCTCACCCTCAAAAAGTGACAATTTTAACATGCTATATAAAAATATCTGTGGGGTATTTTGAGCTCAAACTTCACACACACACTCTGGGCACATCAGAGACTTATTTTACATCTTGTGAAAAGGGCATTACACCACCCCTTTAAAATTATTAAGTAAATACAATTAATACTTAATTGAAAGTTATGTGAACTTGACAATTCCACATTACTTACTTTTTTCGATTAGGCATGAATTTACTTAATAATTTTAAGGCAACAGGGTTTTCTCAATATTTTTAAGTTCAGTAAACCGATCACTTTAAACAGTGTTTTATCATGTTACTAACTGACAGTCAGTCTCAATTCTCTCTTTTAATGCAAATCAATGAGCTTTTTTGTCCATTTAAGTATTAAAAATAACTCACTAGATTAACATTAGGATTATGTTATAAGCAATATAAGCAATATACAGAGCTGGATTTACCTCATATTGTAACAAAGGCTAAATTAATTTTATGTGGGCTACAGTAAAAATCTCATGTTATTAAAGATGAAGTGTTTTACACAGGCTATTATTTATTTATATTATTATAATAACAGTATTGACAAAAATATAAAACATTAGCCTTTATATAATGTTTCTTGACTAAATAAAGCCCTTTACTTATTCAAACACCAGTTCTTTATTTACACTTGTTGCATTGCAAACAGTGGTGGAGGTGGGCGGAGTTATGAGGTTTGACTGACAGTTTGAGGAGCCAATGGAATTACGAGGCTTAGTCACAAGCTCTTTTCAATACTTTTCATTGGTTAAATATTTGCAAAACCCACAGACACACATAAAGGCGGGTGACCAACAGTAATGATTTATGATGAAATATGGTTACAAGAATCTCCAGACAGCAACAATATTATACATTTGTATATATTGTTTTAGAGTGAAATAATAATAATACTGAAAAATATATTTCTCCCACTATCGCATTTAGTGATGCAACGCTAAATATGGATGTTATTGCTGCAAGAAAAATTCACTAACATTTTTTTAGTGAACATCAATGCATTTACAAAATGCATAAACCATTATTACGAGACAGGGAACAACCAAGACATGAATGATGAACACAAAAATAAAGATCAAACAAGATACACATATTTAGTTCTATTTCAAGCTCTGAAATACTTTCATCAACCCTTAAACATGTTCTCACGTGTCATCGACAAAACTGAGAGCACACCGTGAGGAAACTCGACCGCAGCCAGAGGACAGTGAAACACTCCCAAGAGTATTTGCTAAAACTTTGTGTTTCTCCCTCATCTCTCAGTGTTTGTCTCTGAATAACAACGCCAGCCTGAGACGTGTTTCGCGACCGAAAGCCCTCCAGACTCCACCGCTCGGGATGAATATTCATGTTCCTCCTACACACTTTCTCTTCTCCGACGCTTTCTTTATTATTTATTTTTAGGGCAGAATCTTGGGACAGAAACAGCCTCCATTAAGTCTGAACGCTGATGAACACACACACACACACACACACACACACGCTCAGAGGAGCATTAGAGAGCGGGCTGATGAGTGTGTCGTCTGGGATGAAGAGGTTTTGCTGGTGTTCTGGAGTGGACTGAAGCACTGAGAGGGTTTGTGATCTCAGATCTGCTCTGCATGAACTTGTTTTGAACCCTGTTGTCTTCATTTATCCCGATCCTCTCCCGCCGAGGACAGCGACGGCCCGGTGCCGGTGAAGACGGCCAGTGTTTCCTTTATTCAGAAGAGGTTTCGCTGCGATGCCTTGAGAACCATATAGTTCCCCAAAGAACCTTTGAGTCAACGGTTCTCAAAACAACCATTTTGTGTGTGTTTGTGAGTGAGTGAGTGTTTGTTTGTGTGTGTGAGTGAGTGAGTGAGGGATTGTGTGTGTGTGTGTGTGAGTGAATGTGAGTGTGTGAATGAGTATGTATGTCTGTGTGTGAGTGAGTGAGTGAGTGAGTGAGTGTGTGTGAGTGCGTTTGTGTGTGTGTGTGTGTGTGAGAGAGAGTGAGTGAGTTAGTTTGTGGTTTGTGTGAGTGAGTCTGAGTGTGTGTCTGTGAGTGTGTGTGTGTCTGTGAGGCTGCATGTGAGTGTTAGAAAGAGAGTGTGTGTGAGAGAGTGAGTGTGTTTGTGTGTGTGTGAGAGAGAGTATGTGTGTGTGTGTGTGTGTGTGTGTGTGTGTGTGTGTGAGAGTGAGTGAGGTTGTGGTTTGTCTGAGTCTGAGTGTGTGTGTGTGTCTGTATGTGAGTGTTAGAAAGAGAGAGAGAGAGTGTGTGTGTGTGTGTGTGTGTGTGTGAGAGAGAGAGTGAGTGAGTGAGTGAGCGAGCGTGTGTGTGTGTTTGAATGTGAGAGTGAGTGAGTGAGTGTGTGTGTGTGTGTGAGAATGAGTGAGTGAGCTTGTGTGTGTGTGTGTGTGTGTGTGTGTGTGTGTGTTTGAATGTGAGAGTGAGTGAGTGTGAGTGTGTGTGTTTGAATGTGTGTGTGTGAAAGTGAGTGAGTGAGCTTGTGTATGTGTGTGTGTGTAAAAGTGAGTGAGTGAGCTTGTGTGTGTGTGTGTGTGTGTGTCCTTTTTCAATAAAAAAACTTTTGTGCAATAGAAAGATGGATCTTAAAAGGATCTTCATGGAATTTAAATGAATTAGTTAAAGGGATACTCCACCGTTTTTTCATATTAAACTATGTTATTCCCTTAACTAAGACGAGTTGATACATACCTCTCTCGTCTCAGTGCGTGCACTTAATCACTCTAGCGCGCGGTGACACTTTGAAAGCACTTAGCTTACTCCAGTATATTCAATGGTATCTAGCAGCAATGAATTTAGAAGTGACCAAACACATCAACGTTTTCCCTATTTAAAAACAGTTACACGAGTAGTTATACGACCAAGTATGGTGACACAAAATAAAACGTGGCGCTTTTCTAAACGGGTTAAAAAGGATAACTATAATGTATGGCGGAATAGCACTTCTGGAAGTACTTCGACTCGGCGCAGTAAAAAGTCACGCCTGATCTTCTTCCCACTAGGAAACCCGCTGGAAAACGGTGGAGTATCCCTGTAAGATAAAATGTAATGCACCCCGAGCCCTACATCATTTTATATTTCATATAGTTGATTGGGAGTGTTTTTACCCATAATATGAAGTTTTACCTGTAAATATGAAGATAAGTCTCTCGCTCTGACTGATTTTAAATCATAACTCTGGCACCAGAATAGTTCAGCAGGATTGTCTGAGAAGTGCAGTATTGATCTCAGATCCCAGACTCCTCCATCAAGAGGAAACCTGATCGTAAATCAATACTCGCTTCACTCAGGAGTCCAGTTAGCTGTCCATCCTGAAGCAGACTCAGCACTGACCTTTGACCTGTGATTTAACTGTCATACTGGCTCACAATGGAGAGGTCAGCAAAACTAAAGCTTGACTGAAATTTAAAGAGCCCATATTACGCCCTTTCACAAAGTCTTGATGTCGTTTCTGGGTTTCCTGATGCCGTACACGGCTAGAACACCGTGTTGATCTGCGGGACCATTTCTCAGCCGCAGTGCTTCTTATTTTCACTTCATCCTGTGAGTTCAACCGAGTGCAGGAACACAGTTCAATCCTCCGTCTGCAAGAACAAACTGAAATTAAAGCATCCCACGTCTCCAGATCCTCTGCCCCGGTTCGTGTTGAATACAGTCAAGTATTTCTTTAATTCGTATTATGTTCATATTTAGTGTCTCTTTTAACCTTCTCTGGCACACGAGGGATCCTGGATACTATCAATAAAGAGGTTTTATTCTTTCCTTCAGGGCTGTTCGATGGAAAGTTTTTATCAAAGTTTAAATGGGAGCTATTATGCCCTTTTACTGAGTCTTTATGTTGTTTTGCGCTCTACTAGAATACACTGATTATTTCTCCATTGTTGCGGCTCCTCTTTTCCCAGTCTGTCAGTAACGCTCTGTTTACTTCCTGTCTCTATGAAGCCCCTCCTTCTGAAAAGCACACTGTGCTCTGATTGGTCGGCTGGATCAGTGTTTTGTGATTGGTCGAGCGCTTCGAGTGTGTTTGGGAAATGTCCCGCCCCTTCCCATAACCGCCAGTTTAACACACTACACACTAACTCAACCAGGCCCCGCCCCTTTATTCTGCGCATGAATTATTATAATGAGGAATATTGTGACGTGTTCGTTCCCGGAAGAAACTCAAGACTACAATGGAGGCGTTTCAGGAGTTCAGAAACACTGACACTGATATAGAGAAGAACTGTGTGACTTTGCAGAGATTTTTCATGCTCAAACAACAACATTACACACTGAAGACAGATGAAGATGAGAAGAAAGCAGAATAGCTCCTCTTTAAATCATTATTCCCTGAAAATTGTGCCGAGTCATGTCAGGTTTGACTTACAATTTGATCTGTTCCTCAGAAGACTTGAAATATGATGGCGGATAAGTAGTACAGAGAGACCACTTTTATAGTGTTTTTCATGAACTATTCCTTCATTACATTCAATTTAAACACTTTTTACATGGTTAACTAGTTAAAAAGTGCTTACCGGAGGGAATAAAGAAAACAACAAAAGTCACTGCTTTATTACTGCAATGTAACTTTTCAATGCCAAACATCATTCCTTCAGCCGTTCAGTCTTCATTTACTCGATCTATACGTGACCCTGGATCACGTCTCCAGTCTCGAGTCGCACGGGTTTATCTGTGGCAATAGCCAACAATACATTGTATGGGTCAAAATTATCCATTTTTCTTTTATGCCAAAAATCATTAAGATATTAAGTAAAGATCATGTTCCATGAAGATATTTGGTAAATTTCCCACCGTAAATATATAAAACATGTATTTCTGTGAGTGAATGCAGCACAATCGCCAACATAAATGAACAACTTTAAAGGAGATTTTCTCAATGTTTCCATTTTTTTGCATCCTCAGATTCCAGATTTACAATAGTTGTATCTCGACCAAATATTGTCCTATCCTAACAAACCACACATCAATGGAAAGATTATTTATTCAGCTTTCAGATGATGTATACACCTCAATTTAACAAAATTGACCCTTGTGACTGGTTTTGTGGTCCAGGGTCACATATTGTCTTAATGTAGGATGGAGTGTGTGTGGCTGAAGTTATTTTACTCCTGTACAGAATAGGGTTTGTTTAGGCTCTCATGAAGAAGTCCAGGACGTCTCATAAACTGTAGCTCTAAACAAAAGGCCTGAAGAGTCTCAATGGTCTGACTTAACTCTGACTCTTACATTAGACGCCATCTCTCTCTCTCTCTCTCTCTCTCTCTCACATCGATCCCTCATCGACCCGCATCCCGCAGTAATTACAGAGGAAAGCCACGCTCGGGAAAGCAGGTCCTTTATTTGGGAGAAAGGTTCAAAGACGCTCTGCTTTACGACAGAAGGACGACGAAAGGATCACAAAACAGGAGCAGAATAAATATTGATCTCTGACAGAATAGTATAATGATGGTTTTCATTCAAAAACATTCATCCTATTGGAGAAAAACTAAAGATTACAACGTCTTCATGACAGCAAAAAAGGAAAAAGAGAAAGAAATGACAAATAAAAACAACCAAAAATGTCATTGTTAATATAGTAAAGTGTATATTAAAATGATATATAATTATCAAATGAGCTATAATTATAATTAAATATTAAGTCTACACTCATTTCTTACTATATTTATTAGAATTTTTAGAAAGTTTGGTTTCAGTAAGTCTCTTCTGCTCAACAAGGCTGATCGAAAATACAGTAAAATTGTGAAATATTATTATAATGTAAATCAGCTGTTTTCTATGTGAATATATAGTAAAGTGTAATTTATATCCTGTGATCAAAGCTGAATTTTCATCATCATTACTCCAGTCTTCAGTGTCACATGATCCTTCAGAAATCACTCTAATATGAGGATTTGATGAAACACTTATGATTATTATTAATGTTCAAAACAGCTTCATATTTTCTTGGAAACTGTGATGCATTTTATTTTTCATGATTTTTTGATGAATAGAAAGTTCAAAAGAACAGCATTTAATTGAAATAGAGTCTTTTGTAACATTAGAAATGTCTTTATTGTCACTTCTGATCAGCTAAGTGTGTCCTTGCTTAACAAAAAATATGAATTTCCTTAATTTTAAATTGTACTAACGCAAAAGTTTGAATGGTAATGCGTGAAAACATATTCAAAGGATAAAATTATTAAAATCCCCAGCTGTGGATTATTTTCTTTGATTCGATTCATGATGAACAATGATAACGCTGCTTTTCAAAATGTGTTGTTATTTGCTATTATTCCCATAAATTTTACTACAATAATGTTAATCATCATTAATAACTGCTGCATCACCATCACATTAAAGCAATGTCAGCTGAAAAGAAAAGTTGAAATAATAAAAGCATATTCATGTTCATTTTAAAGCTGTCTACACCCACCCAGTCAAAAACACATCTAAAACCAGTAACACTTTACAATAAGGTTCATTAGTTTACATTAGTTACCTTAGTTAACATGAACTAAGAATGAACAATAATTCTACAAAATGTATTAATCTTACTTTTTATTAATTTCAACATTTGCTAGTATGTTATTAAAATCAGAGGTTGTATTTGTTAAAGGGGTGGTTGATTATGATTTGACTTTTCTAACTTTAGTTAGTGTGTAATGTTGCTGTTTGAGCATAAACAACATCTGCAAAGTTACAACGCTCAAAGTTCAGAGCAAAGGGAGATATTTGCTTTTAAAGAAATCGCTTTTTAAGGACTACAACAAACGGCTGGTAGAGACTACACCACATTCCTCCCGGGTTAGTGACATCACCAACCCTAGAATTTACATAAACCCCGCCCCCTGAACACCATTTATAGATTATCAATCCAGAATATGCTAATCAATGACTAGAAGATAACTACACATAAGCTTCATAAATTCATCAACTAACCATTCAGAAATGTCCTGTTGCTTCTACATGTTGTCACTTCTTCTTGAGTCTCTCCATCTTTCTGACTTCGGTTTGAACATAAAAGGCTAAAAGGTTTTGAAATGTTCAGTGCATGTGTGTGTGAGGTAAAAGAACACGAGCTGTTGTAGCTCCGCCCCCTCTGCCGGGAGCAGCAGCTCATTTGCATTTAAAGGGACAGACACAAAATGGTGTGTTTTTGCTAACCCTCAAAAAGTGACAATTTTAACATGCGATATAAAAATATCTGTGGGGTATTTTGAGCTAAAACTTCACACACACACTCTGGGGACATCAGAGACTTATTTTACATCTTGTGAAAGGGCATTACACCACCCCTTTAACATTAGTTAATGCACTGTGAACTAACATGAACAAACAATGACCAGCTGTATTTTTATTAACTAACATTAACATGCTCATGGTTAGTTCATACATTAACTAATGTTAACTAATGAACCTTATTGTAAAGTGTTACCATAAAATCGTATAGAGGTGCAGAACACAGTTAGATGTCTAAGCTAATCATGAATGAGCGTCTGATCCCGTCGCTGTGAGTAAAACAGGAGGATTGGTTTGTGTTCAGCAGTTTCCAGCCACGGTCCAACACACACAAACAACAACAACACAAATAAAATCAAATGGATGGAAACGGAGCGAATGGAAAGCGCCAGAACGGCAGGCGAGTGTGTTTTAGGGCTGTGTGTTTACAGACGCACTTCTCACGGATCTGAAATGAAGTCACGGCTGGTCAGAGACGTCCTCAAATGAGGGGAAATCACTATCTCCACCTGCCATACACACTTCTGTGAGCTTCATTCTCCTCGTAAACACAATCCTTTGGCTCCTTGACAGCCCCGTTATTACAGTCGCAACACACACCACACACACACACACACACACACACACACACGTATCCCATCAATCCTGCTGAGGCTGAGAACGATGAACGCTTTTCCAGGTGCTTAAACCTACAAACACACACACACACACACAGTTCAAAAGACAGACTTTAAATGGAAAAACTTTATCCACACACACACAGAGAAAGAGAGAGAGAGAGCGAGAGTGAGAGAGAGACAAAGAGAGATAGAGAGAGAGAGAGATGGAGAGGGAGAGAGAGAGTGAGAGACAAACAGAGAGAGTGAGAGAGAGACAGACAGAGAGAGAGAGAGAGAGAGAGAGAGAGAGAGAGAGAGAGAGAGAGAGGTTCACTACACATCACGTGATGCTTCAACTCCAGCAAGAGAATATCTCTCTGTGTGAGAGTGAAATAAAGATCTGTGAAAGTCAGAAAGAGAAGCACTGTAATCACTGTTTCATCTTGTTTTCCAGGAAAAACATATTTAAAAAGGAAGATATATTTACTTAAGATGATGAAACAAAAACAAAAATAACGACTTTATTCAACTCTTCATTTTCTCCTGTGTGTTTCTCTGAGTGAGTTCACGTAGTGTAACAGCGCAGCGCTTCTGGGTTGTGCGTCAGAATGGAGGCTCACTATTGGCCGACGCTGGTCATGTGATGCGTGTGATGCTGGCCAATAGTGAGCCTCCGTTCTGACGTAGAAGCGCTGCGCTGTTACACTACATGAACTCACTCAGAGAAACACAGAAGAACATGAAGAGTTGAATAAAGTCGTTATTTTTGTTTGTTTTTTTGCGCACATAAAGTATTCTCGTCGCTTGATAAACTTAAGGTTGAGCCACTGTAGTCACTTGGACTATTTTAACGATGTCTTTACTAACTTTTCTGGGCTGGCAGATCTCGATTATCTAGAAGCCTATGAAGGAGTGAGACAGCTCTCAGATTTCATCAGAAATATCTTAATTTGTGTTCTGAAGATGAATGAAAGTCTTACGGGGTTGAACAACATGAGGGAGAGTAATTACTGACAGAATCTTCATGTTTGGGTGAACTAACCCTTTAAAGACGATAATAATAATAGAAAAACCCCTGACGTCAGCTGTCTGTGTCAGCTCAAGAGAGGAACGGACAGAAGAAGTAAATAAAGGAATGAACACACGAGGTCTGAGTTCTGCTCAATGACTGATAAGAGCTCAGAGAGCAGGACACCAGCGGGGAACAGATGGACACTAAAACCCCATTAAAAACACACCAACTCTCCTCACCGACACAGAGAGATGATGATGATGGACAGGTAACAGAGACTCGCTTTAAATCGAGAGGCTTTCATACTGTCACCAGACGCTGACCATTCTTTCACCCGCCGACCCACGACTGCTTCAAAGCAAGAACTGAGAGTTAGTGAAAGCTGGTTATCACCATAGACTGTGAGGAAAAGTGTGTGTGTGACGTCACCCGTAGTGTTTCTGAAGAGCGTTTTTGAAGCCCAAAGTGGGCGGAGCCGGCCGTCGCCATCTTGATTGGTGATTGGTCGAGTGCTTCGAGTGTGTTTGGGAAATGTCAATAACCGCCAGTTTAACACACTACACACTAACTCAACCAGGCCCCGCCCCTTTATTCTGCGCATGAATTATTATAATGAGGAATATTGTGACGTGTTCGTTCCCGGAAGAAACTCAAGACTACAATGGAGGCGTTTCAGGAGTTCAGAAACACTGACACTGATATAGAGAAGAACTGTGTGACTTTGCAGAGATTTATCATGTTTAAACGGCAACATTACACACTGAAGACAGATGAAGATGTGAAGAAAAGGAGAAAATGTAACAAAATACTATAAAAATAAGAAAAAACATGACCTAAAATTAGACATGAAGCCCCAAACATCTAATAACCACAGAAAACCTCACAGAATTAATTAATGAATACTTTAACACGGCTTTCTTGATACTCGATCCTGATTGGTCAATCCGTATTATGCAACAAACTGTGTTTTATATAATGACACTAATCACTCCATGCCCTGTTTTTTCTCATAATTTGAAATCAAATTAACATTTAATACAGATTTATTTATGTATTTGGTAAGCAGCCGTGCAATAAGCAGAATAATATAGTCATTATGGAAAAATAAATAAACACCCTCAGGATGATGCAAGAATTGTCGGGATTTCATTTGTGATAATGATGTACATTATCCCTCATATAACATGATCACAGTGTAAAGCTTCTATATGAACCTTAAAGTGTTTTTTTCTGTCAAGCACTTCATATATAGAATTATATAGAACTTTTAGGGGTTCCGAATCCAACATAATTCATTGGTAACACTTTACAATAAGTTTCATTAGTTAACATTAGTTAACATGAACTAATAATGAACTGCACGTATACAGCATTAATTAACCTTTGTTAATGTTAATTTCAACATTTACTAATACTTTATTAAAATCTTGTTAACATTAATGCACTGTGAACTAACATGAACAGGTTAACAAAGATTATTAAATACAGTAACAAATGCATTGCTCATGGTTAGTTCAAGTTAGTTAATATGTTAACTAATTGGTGTTACCAATTAATTTCTATTTTGATTAAATTTATGAATTAAGCATACTTTATCACTCAAAAATTCAAATATCCTGTTAAACATGAAAGTATCGTGCAATCATCAAGACATTTCTCCTTATATTAGAACCCTTTTGACAAAGCATTCTTTAGAATTGAGTCAGAACCCTAGAATTCTATATAGAACCCCAGTGAACCCTTGTAGTGTGACATGTGACCCTGGATCATGTCACCAGTCTCGAGTCGCACGGGTTTATCTGTGGCAATAGCCAACAATACATTGTATGGGTCAAAATTATAGATTTTTCTTTTATGCCAAAAATCATGAGGATATTCAGTAAAGATCATGTTCCATGAAGATATTTAGTAAATTTCCTACCGTAAATATATAAAACATGTATTTCTGTGAGTGAATGCAGCACAATCGCCAACATAAATGAACAACTTTAAAGGAGATTTTCTCAATGTTTCCATTTTTTTGCATCCTCAGATTCCAGATTTACAATATTCGTATCTCGACCAAATATTGTCATATCCTAACAAACCATACATCAATGGAAAGATTATTTATTCAGCTTTCAGATGATGTATACACCTCAATTTAACTAAATTGACCCATGTGACTGGTTTTGTAGTCCAGGGTCACATATAGTGAGAACTGAATCTCAGAGGTCTGAATGGACACAAAGACTGAAGCAGATTTATTTTATTAGACTTTTTTCAACAGAAATGGGCAATTATTGAAACATATTCACTTGAAGGAAGATAATGTACTGGTATGTGGTGTATTTACTGAAGCGCTGTCAGGGACTTCAGGTATTTTTTTTCTTATTTTTTTTTCTCACCTTTTATGTTTATTTACTTACTTTTCATTATTAATGTTATAAGTAAATGTTATGTAAAAAAAATGTAAACACTGTCTGAACCTCCAGACTGCGCTCGGTCCGATGGGAGAGACTCGACACTCTCCTCTCTCTATCTAAAAGGCATTAGGTCACAAAATCCACTTCTCCAGCCAATAAAAAGGTCAAAGCAGAGTGCGAATAGAGGAGGAAAGCAGACATCTCAGATGCCGTCTCTGTAAGGGATGGGAATCCACTTACTAATTCTAATGAATGAAGTCTACAAATTTTGAGGAAGAATGGACAATACCTGGTAAAGTAATTATATCCTTCCTCAACATCCTGATGATTAACTACTTTAAGATGTCAACGTAACACAAATAATACTAATAAATAAATATAAGGTTAAAACCCCTTCGTCTAAAAGGTATCTTCACTCCAAAATATCTCAAAGAGATCCAAAAGATATGATGTTTTGAAATATTTGATTAAATATTCTTTGATTTTAATACAAACTTGCACTGATTGTCATGACAGAGGTAAAGCTCATGTAACAGATGTTCTGATAGCCTGTACACTATATCATACAAAAGTTTGGGGTTAGTAAGATTTTTTTTAAATAAATTTGTACTTCTTTTTCCAGCAAAAATGCATTATATTGATCCAATTCGACCCAAGTTCAAATTAATTTGGTTGCAGAATTATTATTATTATTATTATTATTATTATTTTTAAATTCTGAACTCAAAAACTGTTTGATACAACAAAATCACAGCCAATCAGAGAATATTCGTTTAATATACAGCTATGCTGAGCAAAACTGTCAACCAATGAGATTTACTCAGCACATTGTGATGAAGACAGAAACCAAGTGACAGACAAAACATCATCTCTCGCTGTTAGTGTCACTGAGAAATTGATTGAAGTAACTGGATCAGACCCTCTTATTGGAGAAAAACTTTTCAACAGTCTAACAGGGAGACAAAACACATGAAAAAGCACTTAGAAATGAAGTACTCGCAATCCAAAAAAAAGGGCTTGTTTTATTATTAACCAGATCTAAGCGCTGAGATAAAGAAAAAACACTTGGCAAGATAAATCAGTTTACAATTCACATTCCCAACAGGCGGATTAAACTGACACGTCACGCGCAGCTGTGTTTAGATGTGATTTAAAAGACTTTTAAGATCCCTTGAAGCTTTCAAGCGCGTGAGGAGTTTACATCTCCTGTGATCTCGGCGAGGAGAGAGTTATTAATGATGTAACTTATCTCAATTATTCCAGAGGTGAACTAGCGGTCAGGGACAGAAACGGCAAAATACTAAAAAGAATGACACTCTCCTTTAGCTTTAGGAAGGATTATCATATGTACACCCACAAGTCTTGCCGTACGTCATCTTCATGTTATCGCTGATGACCTCCCCCAAAAAAAAAAAAAAAAAAAAAAAAAAAATTTAATCACGTACACAGAAATAAGTCAGTAGAGCGAGCCAAATCTCCATGTAATCTCACTTTAAATCACTTTTTCCGTCCACATGAACTTCTTTTGGTGGCTAAAACTCCAACTCCACCATTTGTTCTGTACCTGAGTTTGGCTTTGGTTCTGGCTTTTGGTTCTGGCTTTGTATTCAAGGTCTAGCTGAGCGTTCCTGATCCATAAAGGTGAAGAACAGACACACGGCGGTGGTGATGAGGGTGTGCATGGCCTCGTACAAGAGTTTGGGAGAAAACACGCTCCAGATGAAGAGGTGGTATCGGAGACTGGTGACCAGAACCACGTAGAACACGACTGGGATGGAGCGCAGGAGCGCGAAGCAATAGCTGCCATGACCGAGACCCATTACAGCCCTGAAAGACAGCAGGAGAAAGACATTCAGTCTATGATGTGTGTCATTATATAATACTGTAGTCATAAAACCGTTAGGTCTCATCGACTGTGGTTCATTCCTCATTTAAAGCTAATGGAAAAGCTATTACTTCCTCTACTAAGCTTTGATTATGTATTACGACAAACGTCTATGATACATTCATTAAGACAAATGTCACCCATCATGGTCTGATGCCACAGCTATCAGCAAGGCTAGTCGCAAAGATATTGAGGCCTAGACTGAATCAGGCTGGCCTAGACCGCATTAGACTGACATGCACTTGACAAGACCAGATAATAAGGACTGGAATGGACTAGACTGAACCAGATTTGAGTGGATTTCACTGGACTTGACAAGACTAAATTAGACTGAACTGATTGAGTGGATTATAGACTAGACTACTTTAAACTGAATTGGATTGGACTGGACTAGTATGGACTCAAGTGGGCTAGGCTAAATTAGATGACCTCAAACTATAACTGAACTGGACTGAAGTTGATGACAGACTGGACTAGGCTAGACTACTTTGATTGGACCGGACTAAAATGAACTGAACTGGGCTAGAATGGACAGGACTGGACTAGTATGGACAGGACTGGACTAGTATGGACTGAAGTGGCCTAGGATAGATTAGATGACCTCATCCTATAAACTGGATTGGACTAGACTACTTTGGCCTGAATTTGAATGGACAGGACTGGACTAGTATGGACTGAAATGGGCTAGAATGGGCAGGACTGGACAAGTATGGACTGGACTAGTATGGACTGAAGTGGCCTAGGATAGATTAGATGACCTCATCCTATAAACTGACTGGACTAGAGTACTTTGGCCTGAATTTGAATGGACAGGACTGGACTAGTATGGACTGAAATGGGCTAGAATGGGCAGGACTGGACTAGAATGGACTGAACTGGACTAGAATGGACAGGACTGGACTAGTATGGACTGAAGTGGCCTAGGATAGATTAGATGACCTCATCCTATAAACTGGATTGGACTAGACTACTTTGGCCTGAATTTGAATGGACAGGACTGGACTAGTATGGACTGAAATGGGCTAGAATGGGCAGGACTGGACTAGTATGGACTGGACTAGTATGGACTGAAGTGGCCTAGGATAGATTAGATGACCTCATCCTATAAACTGACTGGACTAGAGTACTTTGGCCTGAATTTGAATGGACAGGACTGGACTAGTATGGACTGAAATGGGCTAGAATGGACAGGACTGGACTAGTATGGACTGAAATGGGCTAGAATGGGCAGGACTGGACTAGTATGGACTGAAATGGGCTAGAATGGACAGGACTGGACTAGTATGGACTGAAATGGGCTAGAATGGGCAGGACTGGACTAGTATGGACTGAAGTGGCCTAGGATAGATTAGATGACCTCATCCTATAAACTGGACTGGACTAGAGTACTTTGGTCTGAATTTGAATGGACAGGACTGGACTAGTATGGACTGAAGTGGCCTAGGCTAGATTAGATCGTCTCAAACTATAAACTGAACTGGACTGGAGTTGATAATAGACTGGAATGGGCTAGACTACTTTGGACTTAATTTGAATGGACTGGACAAGAATGGACTGAGCTGGACTAGAATGGGCAAGACTGGGCTAGTATGGACTGAAGAGGAATAGGCTACATTAGATGACCCCAACCTATAAACTGGCCTGGACTAGACTATTTTGGACTGAATTGGATTGGACTGGACTTAAATGAACTGAACTGGATTGGAGTTGATTATAGACTGAATTGGACTGGACTAGAAAGAGCTTAATGGGGCTAGGCTAGAATAGATGACCTCAACATACAGAATTCTGTCAACATGACAGAATGGAGTGGGCTAGACTGGACTGCAATGGACTGGAATGGGCAGAACTGGGCTAGTATGGACTGAAGTGGCAAGGCTAGATTAGATGACCTCAACATAAAAACTGGACTGGACTAGACTACTTTGGACTGAATTTGAATTAACTTGGCTAGTATGGACTGAAGTAGGTTAGGCTAAACTGCATTGGACTAGAGACTACTTTGGAATAAATTTGATTGGACTGTTCAATAATTGACTGAACTGGTCTAGAATGGGCAGAACTGGACCATAATGAACTGAACTGGAATGGAGTTGGTTATAGACTGAATGGAATTGGACTGGACTATAATGAACTGAACTGGATTGGAGTTGATTATAGACTGAACTGAATTGGACTGGACTATAATGAACTGAACTGGATTGGAGTTGGTTATAGACTGAATTGAATTGGACTGGACTATAATGAACTGAACTGGACGAGTTGATGACAGAATGGAGTGGGCTAGACTGGACTGAAATGGACTAGAATTGGCAGGACTGGAATAGTATGGACTAAAGTAGGTTAGGCTAAAGTGCACTGGACTAGACAAGAATAATTTGGTGAATTTGATTGGACTGTTTCAGAATTGGCAGGATTGGTCCAGAATGGACTGAAGTGGGCTAGGCTGGCCCAACCTATAAATAACTGTTCTCGATCATTACAATTCTTGTTTTGAACAAATGCTCAGTGTCTCAGCCTGAAGAACTAGTATTATTCATACGATAGAACCCAGACTCCTGGATTTCAGGC
>NC_137135.1:35436838-35471838 GCF_949319135.1 Squalius cephalus
TCCCTCTCTTACTGCCATTATTTCATGCTAGTTTGCCATGTCAGTGTGGGCGAGAAAAGAGCCTTGCCTGAAAAATCAGCTAAATCAATGTGACAATTTACAATTAACAATCACTTCCTCCTGCCTAATGACTACAGAGAGAGAGAGAGAGAGAGAGAGAGAGAGAGAGAGAGAGAGAGAGAGAGAGAGAGAGAGAGAGAGAGAGAATATATCCGTCCTTCAACAGTTACACTGACCCTGACTGTCCCTCTGATGATGATGTCATTGTCAAGTCCATAATTCCATGCTCTGGTGCGTTAAATGATAATTGGCCAGTAAAGCACCATTTATGACCCTTACTTACACACACACACACACACACACACACACACACACAGTCTCAAATTGACTCTCATTGTCTCATTATAAATCAGATTCTTTCTAACAGGTTTCTAAACAGTCCTCCTGTCTGCCGTTGCTCGGACAAAAATATTTTGTGGCTTTTATCCCATGTCTGTTCATTTTGAGGTCATTTACAGTCACTCAGAAAGTTTGGGATAAATCAGATGTTGGTTACACTTTATTTTAAGGTGTCATTGTTACAGTGTAATTAGACATTTAAGTACTGATTAATATTAAGCAACATGTACATGTACTTACTGTAGGGTTAGGGTAGGATTAGGATTTGGTTGAGGGTTAGTTGCATGTATTATTATGCATAATTTATAGTTATTACTATAGTAACTATATGTAACATATGTAACAAGGACACTGTAAAATAAAGTGTAACCAAGAATTTTTTTATGTTTTTTAAGCTAATCTCTTTTGCTAACCAATGTTATGTTGATTTGGTAAAAAATACAATAAAAATAGTAATCAAAGTCCCCCTGTGGTGAAATTCCATCTTTTAATGTTGTTTATATGTCTATGTGGTGTTTTTAATATGCTTTAAAGGGTTAGTTCACCCAAAAATGAAAATTATGTCATTAATGACTCACCCTCATGTCGTTCCAAGCCCGTAAGACCTCCGTTCATCTTCGGAACACAGTTTAAGATATTTTAGATTTAGTTCGAGAGCTTTCTGTTCCTCCATTGAAAGTCAATGGACGGCATACTGTTCACGTCCAGAAAGGCAATACAGACATCATCAAAGTAGTCCATGTGACATCAGTGGCTCAATCTTAAATTTATCAAGCGACGAGAATACTTTTTGTGCGCAAAAAGTAAACAAAAATAACGACTTTATGCCACTATTCATTTCCTTCTCTCTGTGCCTCGAGTGAGTTCGCGTAGTGTTTCAGCGCAGCGCGTCTGTGTTGTACGTCACACGCATCACACATGACCAGCGTCGGCCAATAGTGAGCCTACGTGTGACGTACAACACAGACGCGCTACGCTGAAACACTACGCGAACTCACTCGAGGCACAGAGAGAAGGAAATGAATAGTGGCATAAAGTCGTTATTTTTGTTTACTTTTTGCGCACAAAAAGTATTCTCGTCGCTTGATAAATTTAAGATTGAGCCACTGATGTCACATGGACTACTTTGATGATGTCTGTATTGCCTTTCTGGACGTGAACAGTATGCCGTCCATTGACTTTCAATGGAGGAACAGAAAGCTCTCGAACTAAATCTAAAATATCTTAAACTGTGTTCCGAAGATGAACGGAGGTCTTACGGGCTTGGAACGACATGAGGGTGAGTCATTAATGACATAATTTTTTATTTTTGGGTGAACTAACCCTTTAAGACAAACCATGTGTAAATTCATAAGTCGACAGCATTGCTGAGTATTTCCTCCTTAAAACTGCAGTGAACCAAAGACAGTCTCAAAAACACGCTTTGAAATCGCTGGTGTTTCTGACGTCACAAACTACCTTGTAACCAATCAGATCAACGTGTGATCGTCAACCAGTGGATCTCTGAGCTGAGTGAGTGAGTGGAGGCGGGGCTCATTTGCATATTCATAGAACCGCGCATACTAAATGAGGCAAGGGTGTCGAGTTACATTCAAGATATTTTAAGACATGAAGACATTTTTCCCAAGGAATTTAAAATAACCCTATTTTGGATATAGGGTAAATAACCCTAATAGACCTTCTCCTCATTACCTGGAAGTAGAAGAACGCCTGCCCGAACCAGTAGTGCATGATGGTGGTCTGAGCGGCATCGTAGTGCATCTTCTTCCAGATGAACTGGGCCATGATGGTCTGGATGAGCAGACAACAGGCTAGCGTGGGCAAGTTATGAGCCCTGAAGAGCAGAGCCACCAATAACACCACGCCGCTGTACACTTCCCACAATCCCCTGCTCTTCAGCCGCCCACTGTCCCCCGCTGACGACATCAGCTGCGAGCGCAACAGGTCCTTCACGCCCGTGAACAAGATGCCGAGGACGAAGACGTAGACGAATCGAGCCTCCACGGTTCCCCTGAAAGAGAGAGATTCTGGTTTAGAGGCTCATCTTAGGCTATGTCTACATATATTCGGATACGTTTGAAAACGGCGTTTTCGTTGAATAAAAAGCGCTCTCCGTCCACACTAGCGTTTTCAGATGTTTCAGTGTGGATGAGAAACTTTTGGAAAATGCCTGTGTGGTGGATTTTTAATAGATAAAATAGTAAACTGTATATTAAACTAACCACGTTTCTTACATCTAACCTTATTCCTCTTTTTAGGCCTAACATGATAACACTTTGAAACACAATGTACTAAAATGTCCTGTCCTGTCCTGTGTTGCCATACCCCTTTTACTTTGGTTGTGTGAGTGTAAAAATAACAAATATGGGAATTGAAACTAGACAGATGACTAAATTTGAACCTTGTGATTAACAATGAAGTAATCATTAAAACAAAGTTTGCTTTACCTAGAAACAGAAGGGTTTGCATATGAAGAACCAATCAAATTCATATAATTTTGCCATACATCACTATTATATAAAAACTGTTGTATTCGTGTTAGCTGGTGGGATTCTCAATGGAATTTGTCTGAGATCCGCCGGCCTTGCTTCTTCTTGGGAGAGATTCCCTGAGAACTGCTCGGGAAGATCTCCCGGCTGTGATTAAAGCATTGGAGGCGACCCAGGTAGACTTAGAGTAGGAAGGGAACGTCGATTGGAGACGACCCAGGGAACGTCGATTGGAGACGACCCAGGTAGACTTAGAGTAGGAAGGGAACGTCGATTGGAGACGACCCAGGTAGACTATATAGGGAACGTCGATTGGAGACGACCCAGGTAGACTATATAGGGAACGTCGATTGGAAACGACCCAGGTAGACTTAGACTATATAGGGAACGTCGATTGGAGACGACCCAGGTAGACTATATACGGAACGTCGATTGGAAACGACCCAGGTAGACTTAGACTATATAGGGAACGTCGATTGGAAACGACCCAGGTAGACTTAGACTATATAGGGAACGTCGATTGGAGACGACCCAGGTAGACTTCGAGTAGGAAGGGAACGTCGATTGGAGACGACCCAGGGAATGTCGATTGGAGACGACCCAGGTAGACTTAGACTATATAGGGAACGTCGATTGGAGACGACCCAGGTAGACTTAGACTATATACGGAACGTCGATTGGAAACGACCCAGGTAGACTTAGACTATATAGGGAACGTCGATTGGAGACGACCCAGGTAGACTTCGAGTAGGAAGGGAACGTCGATTGGAGACGACCCAGGGAATGTCGATTGGAGACGACCCAGGTAGACTTCGAGTAGAAAGGGAACGTCGATTGGAGACGACCCAGGTAGACTATATAGGGAACGTCAATTGGAGACGACCCAGGGAACGTAGATTGGAGACGACCCAGGTAGACTTAGAGTAGGAAGGGAACGTCGATTGGAGCCAGTTAGTTAGGTTTAGGGAAAAATCTACGACACCTGAAAACACTAAATTCACCTTTACTGCACATGCGTAAAACCTCACAAAAGCTCACTGAGATGATACAGACGGAAAAATAAATAATAAAGTTATCGCGCAATTCTTCTGACAGGATCATTTTATTTAGCAAAATATCTCAGCATTCACTGATCGTCCAGGTGTCACTCACTCACTATTATATGTTTGGTCTAAACGCAACTTCTCTCATGTTTTACCGCAGGACAGCAAATGTGAGTATTTTCTGTCATCTTTGCAGAACTGTTATATGAAGAGTGAGCAAAGTAACATATTTCAGCGACTGTGTGAAAGTGAATAGCACATAACAGGCACAATACCGGTATAAACATGAATATCTATTGGTACAATATGTGTCACATGACTAAACTTACGTCATCGTTTTTAAATCCCTCCATTTTGACACTCCACTTCACAACTCGAAAATGGCTTTTCAAATGTATCCACTTTGGAGAGCGTTTTCAAAAAGCTTATTTTCATGAATAAAAACGCCGTCTCAGTGTGAACGGAAGGACAAAACAGAGAGAAAAAGATGCGTTTGATTGTTTTCAAACAAAAACGTATTATTGTGGACAAGGCCTAAGACGCTCACGTTCACCCACACACAGAAGACTCAATATTGACCGAGAACAGCCTTTTGTTTGAAGCCTCGTCTTTATCTCGGTCAAAGCTTGAGAGAATCAATAAGAGTGAGGCTTGTTTCTTCACAGCGGAGAGCAGAAGTTACTTATTATATGTACATGAATCATTGGAAAGAAGCGATTCACTAAAATCAGCTGGACTATTTAACGCTGCCTATGAGAAGGAAATAACGTATTCATTTAGTTAAATCCTTACCACTAATTAACCAAAACGAGGGAACGAATTAATCAAAGTTGAAACGTTGATATGGTCAGGGGTGCACATAACAATTCTGGTCTGGCTCTCAAGGGAATGCCTGGAGATGTTGCTTGGTACCCACGCTTTACACACACTTATCCTACTGCCCTGCCAAAATGCTCAAAAAGTTATTGTTTTCATTGTTTTTGACCTATGTAACCTTGTAAACAGTGCTTTAGGATTTTGAGGTAGTTCTAACAGGAAATTTAATAAAGTTATCCAACACTTCACAGACTTCACTGCATAAAGTTTACATTAAATGTAGATTAATCCTTCTTAAAGCTACAAACATTATTCAGGAAAGAGCAGTGAGTGATTTTTTCTGTCTTTTGTTCTTTGATTAAAGCTACACTGTGTAGGATTTTCTCCCATCTAGCAGTGAAATTGTTTATGACTACCAACTGAATATTACTTTCTAGCCCCTCCCATTCCGAGGGTGTTTTAACTCCTACAGTGGCCGTATTATTTCAAATCTGCCGGCAGTCGCGTGTAATCTCCAATTGCATTCGTCACGGTGCCACAGAGTGTAAAAACGCAAAAGGCGAAGCTTGAACTTCCAGGTATGTCCCTCTTTGGCACATGTATTTTCAAGATGGAGGCGCAACATGGCTGCCGCCATTCGAGCGACTCGCTCGTATGTATTCTGAATGGCAGATTCTACGCTTACGAGAATACTTGATTAGTTGGTAAAAGTAATTACACATTAATGAGCACATATTTTGAAAGAACAAAGTGTTTTTTGCTAAGAATCAACTTAAAAAATTACACAGTGTAGCTTTAACATTAATCACAGACATCACAGCAGCGGGTTTAATAGGCTACTGTCACTTTAAGACCTGACGCACATGACACAGATCTGCAAATATAATTTTTTCACAACACTATGTACATTTAAGACTTAATTTAACTCATTTAACTGTGCTTGCGAGGATACTCAACAAAACAAGCATTTTGGCATTTGACCCTTCGCAGGGAGTTTGATTGACAGGCGATCTGACCAATATTTTTTATATTAATATATTTATGTATCATCACTGTTATCACCTCTATATTATCTAGTTTTCTTGTACATCTATCAGTTCAGTTTAATGCTGTCATCCTAGATTTATACATTCAAAACCATTGTTCTTGAACCAAAAATACTGCATCGTATTAAATTATATTATATAATCCAATTATGATGATCTGATCTGGTTTAACATGCGGCATATCGTCCTCTTAAACAGCTTCGGTGCACTTTGTGTGAGTTGCTGGTGTAGTTTTTCTAAAGGGCAGCATGACTGAATGTAGTTTAACTATATTAAATCACGAGTATCTTGTAGCTGGAGACGCCGGCTCTCACAGTACACTGGGATCAGTCACATTAAATGTGATTAGAGAAAAACAGGCGGGAGATTTCGGCAATTTCCCTGGAGAAGCAGGAAAATCTCATCATTTTTATTGCCACTGTGTCTCTGCTCCTCTTCACTGTAAATAAGCTCCATCAGAGAGAAAACTACATCTGCACTGAACACTTTAATCCAACACACGTTACCATGACAACCAGAACTTGGCAACGGCACGTCGTTTATGCCGTGAGAATGAATGACGAAGCAGGAAAAACGTCAAACCTGAAAGCGTCAGACTCGAGACTTGCTTTAACCTGCAGACATATGAGGACCAGCTTGTGTTGTGTTTTATTACCTACTGCATTAATGCTTTAAGTTCAACAAACTTTGTGAACTTCATCATATTAAAGCTGCTCTAAGCGATGCTGGGTGACTTCACTTCTTGTTGACGTTCGAGGTATTGTCAAACAAAACGGAGGCTAGCTCGACCCTCCCTCCTCCTCCTCGCGCACCAACTCCCCCACCCCCACCCCCACCCCCACCTCCTTCTTGTCAGTTATTGGCTGGAACAGTGTTTGTTATGTTTCGTGGTCCAGGCTGGGCCAGTTTGTTTTTGTTGCCGTTTGTGGAGCCTGTGGTGTCTACAGAGATCGCGTGTTTTTACAGTGTGTTCAGGGGACAGGCAGCTAGCGGATAGTGAGGAGATGTTTGACAAAAAAATGTTTCGGCCTAAAAAACGTGTGACATCGCTATGAGCACCTTTAATAAAGGTTCACAATTGAAATGAAATTCTGTCATCATTTACTCACACTCATGATATTACAATAATGAGTGACTGAACGAACTAACTAACTAAAAGAAAATCAAAAATGAACAAAAATTAAAGAATGAACAAAAGGATAAACAATAATTAAAGAAATATCAAAGAATAAAGAAAGAATAAAGGAAAGAAAGAGCGAGCGAAAGAAAGAAAGAGTGAATGAATGAATGAAAGAAAGAACAAGCGAGTTAGTGAGCAAATGAAACAGTGAGCAAATGAAAGAGTGGAAAGAGTGAGCAAATGAAAGAGTGAGCAAATGAAAGAGTGGAAAGAGAGAGCAAATGAAAGAGTGAGCAAATGAGCAATCAAACTATCAAAAGAGCAAGCGAGCAAATGAAAGAAAGAATGAATGAAAGTAATAGTGAGCGAACGAATAAACTAAAGAAAGAGCAAGCGAGCAAATGAAAGAACAAACTCATATTTACTCACACACACACACAATCTCTCTCTCACACTCACACTCACACACACACACACACACACACACACACACACACACACACACACACACACACACACACACACACACAATCTCTCTCTCTCACACACACACACACTCTTTTGCATATGTTCTCACACACACACACACACACACACACACTGTTTCACACACACGCACGCACACTGCACACACTTGCATCCTTACTCCAGGAAACTGCAAATCCAGTCACTCAGACTGAGAGAGAGTCAATGTTGTGTGCAGGATCATCAGACGGTGTGTGTGAAGGGTGTGTATTCACGGCATCTGAGGCGGACACTAGTTTATCATTAATCTTTTATTAGTTCTGCCAGCCATTCACTCGGTCTGACGGCACGTTGCTCCGCATGCACTTCAGTCTGACACTGCAGGTGTGTGAAATGCACAAACATAACAACAACATCAGTGTGTGTGATGTGCATGAAAGAGAGGTTGCCAGATATCGCGTCAGATTAAAAAACTCCAGACAACAGACCTCACACACACACACAGACACACACACCAACTCACATCAACTCAATAAACATGCTGAAGTCTATTCATTTATTCATTCCCGTCTTTCTGTTTTATTCAGCTCCAGTGTTGCTGATCTGCTGTTCCCACAGCTGTCTGTCAGGGAAACTATGAGAACAACATGACCTTTGACCCTAGAGCAGAGCACTTTGACTCACACAGGTTATTGTGAGAAACATAAACCCAAGCTGAAGTCCTGGCATGGTTGCTAAGTGTCTGAATTTTGATAAATACAAAATAAATACGTGACAGAACAACTGCAAGAACAAACGAGTGAATGAATGAATGAACAAACAAGCAAGAAAGAAAGGTCAACTGAACAAACTTAACAAAATTAATAAAAGAAAACAAATAAATAGAAGAAAGAAAGTGATGAAAGTTAATGAAATTAAAAAAGAAAAATATACACAAAAAGTAAATAAAATTAATAAAAAATAAATATAAATATAAATATAAAAATATATAAATGTGAATGAATGAACGAATGAATGAACAAACAAACAATGAAAGGTCAAATGAACAAACTAACAATAAATAAAAGAAAAAAATGAAAGAAAGTGATGAAAGTTAATGAAATTTAAATAAATAAATAAATAAAATATACAAATAAAAAGTAAATTAACAAAAACTACTAAATAATAATAATAAATAAATTATTAACATACATAAATTAACATATATAAACAAACAAATAATTATAAATAAATAAATATTAATAAAAAATAAATGAATACTAAATAAAAATGAAATAAACGTATTATTCAAAATAAATAAATGAATACATTTATGTAAATAAAGAATAAATAAATAAATACAAATGGTTATTATGATCAACATAAACCTGTGCAAAAGTCGTGCCATGGTTGCTATGGTTGATAGGGTGTTGCTAGGTGGCAGAAATAGCTATGAGATCCTCGATATGGGATATTTTACTGTCTGCCAGGCAAAAATATCACGTCTGATCGCTCAGAACCAGCGAGCCTCTCCTCAACAAGCCACATGATGCGAGACAACACTCCTGTGTTCACAGCCGAACCGTGCGAGACTAATTACACGCCACACGTGTTGTCTGATGCATTTTTTTACACAGGTTTAACTCAGAGCGCATTAGAAGAGAAATATGTGAGTGTGTGCACAGAATTAATTTCCATCTCTATGTGGGATCCGCATGCATAAACACTCTCAAACGTGGTGTCAGATCAAAACACACACACACACACGCGTAGATTAATCAGGATAAAAATATGCAGGCTTTTTATGGCCTCCTCCTGACGCAGGTGTGCTTTTAATTACTCTCTTCAGATGTGTCGGGATCTACAAAGCTCAGGGAAAAAAGGGCAAATTCCACTTGAAAGTGAGCGTCGAGGACTATGTGCTCACTGTGGAGGGCAGAGCACTTGAAGCGAGCACTTTTAAGGGTGCAGGGCATCACAGTGTCATATGTGAACACCCTACACACAGACACTCTTAATTTGAATGTGACCTTAATAACCTAGCAGAAAAAAATCATGTTTATCGCTGATGTGGCAGATGAAACATCTTTATGGAATGACTCTCAACCAAACAAACATGTCAGGACTCTTAAATATATTGAGGGGCTACATTATAAAGTCAAACCAAAAATTATTCAGACACCAGATATAATTTGTGCTTTTTTTTTCACTAGTGTGTGCAGGACACTATAGTTCATTTATGAAAGTGAGGAGAGCAAAATAAAGTAAACTGTGACATATTATACACAAACATTCTTCATACAGTGACTACCAGTAACATTTATAGCAATTTGGGACCAAAAATTATTCATACACTTTGAGTTGATCATGTTTTGCTGAAGTGTGTTGTCTTTAATTGCTAATGCTCTTTTTACACACAGACTGAACAAAATGAAGCATTGCTTGGTGATTGGTTGAGCTAAACTGGTATTATCTAATTGTGTAGTTAAATTTAACAGCTGACAGATATTCAACATCATTCATGTGTGAGACAGTCTAACAGAAGGACGGACAAAACCAGTCAAATATCAACTGAGTTCTGCTCATATTTTATCACCATTTTCTAAACTATAGCGAATAAACTGTGAGAAAGTGAGAAATGTTGAAGGTGTCTGAATAAAAAACTGTTTGACTGTATATGGTCTCTCCCTTTCTTACACAGAACAACCTCCTGGACAACAACCAGTCTGGTTTCAAAAGCGTCACTAAATTGAGCCTGCCCTGCTCTCGGTTTGTCTGGCAAAAGCAGCTTCTGAATCCTCAGTACTCATATTGTTGGATCAGTCAGCTGCGTTTGACACAGTTAACTCTCAGTAGGTCTTCAGGGCGTTGTGGAGGGAGGGGTGAGGTGTCAAAAGACTGGAATACACACTGAAATTAACACCCGCCAACCCGCCAAATGCGTGTAAAAATCAACTGTTGTGGGAGACACTGTCAAATCACGAGCCAGTTTGGCATGTTACTTATTATATTTGCTCACTTTGCTGGAAATTCGTGTAAGTCAAATCCGATTTGATGCAAATACTCGTGAGTCATCATGATATATTAAATACAGCATATTGCGCAGAACCTGCTCATATCTGGCTTACTTGAACACATACGACACTACACAACAAATAACGGTGTGCTTGTTCATTTGCATTGAAGCAATTATAGCGAAGATTAAAAAGCATTTGGTTAACAGAAAAGATAGTTATTTTCCAAAAAATGTTTAATGTTCATTGTACTGTATTGATCTGTCCACCTAAACCATTTTTTTGGTGATGAGGATGAAAGAGGAAGGGAGGAGATGGCTGGATGACAGGATTTTGTTTGAATAAGAAATTATTGTATGAAATCCAAATTTTATAATATATATATTTCATCATGCACTTGCCAACTTTGTAAATGGTTAAGAGAGAAGATCTGGGCATCATACACTACAGGACTGAGGATCAAACACTAGCCTACACTACAATCCACTAAACAGAAAAAAGTGACGCATTCTTCAGGGATTTTTCCATATTTAAAGTATTCCATATTCATTTTCCATATTCCAAAAGATTTTCCATATTTTGTTTTGGATGACGGATGGGGATATGTTGAGCTGGCTCTTTGAAAATGAAATTTATAGTTTGGCTAGATATGTGGAAAAGGCGTGGAAACGTAGGCAAAGGAATTTATATCCTGACCTAAATTGACAGTGTTTTGTTTGTTTATATTGTGAAAATGATGGTAATGTACTCTGTATGATGGTCATCTTCCTATGTACTTTGTATGATGGTCATCTTTCTATGTTATGTCTGTTTTATGTCAATAGTGTCTTTTAAGCCTATTTGGGCTGGGCACGTAAGTGCAAGACACTTTAATAAAAAATTAAATTAAATTAAATTAAATTCATTTATAAGGATTTCCGTATTTTTCGACCTGGGAGTGAAGTGAGCTGCGTTAACGCCACTGTGTGAATACTGAAACTGCTGCAAACAATTACTAAACATATGGCAGATTCTGTGTTTTCTAACACATTTACCCGATCTCGTATGTCGTCTCGTACAACGTAATATTTTCTTGATCTTTGTGACTTCGCACCCTTTATTTCAATTGTCTGGTCAGCGTATTATGACTGTATTATGTACAGTATTTATTAGCGATGCATCATATACACTATATATGTTCTAAAATCAGCTCAAAATTTCAAATCTGTTTTGATGTCCTCCGACTGGATGGAATCAAAGTCTGAATTTAACTAAATCCGTGCCCATCATACACTACATGATTTTCTGTGAATTCTGTCAACTCCGAACGCACAAAATCTGCAGACTGGCGCAGACATTCGGCAACTACTGCCGACTCACCCAGATCGCAAATCAGGGCAAAGATCTGAGCAAAAGACGTGTAGTGTATTCCAGCCTTAAGTCACAATATCTAGCTACAGGATTCATAAATACATTCAGAAACATGTTTTTTCCTATCACTGTTATCATCTATCTACTGGAGTGCCTCAGGGCTCAGTGCTGGGACCGCTTCTCTTCTCCATCTACATGTCAACACTAGGATCTGTCATTCAGAAACATGGTTTATCCCATCACTGTTATCATCTATCTACTGGAGTGCCTCAGGGCTCAGTGCTGGGACCACTTCTCTTCTCCATCTACATGTCAACACTAGGATCTGTCATTCAGAAACATGGTTTATCCCATCACTGTTATCATCTATCTACTGGAGTGCCTCAGGGCTCAGTGCTGGGACCACTTCTCTTCTCCATCTACATGTCAACACTAGGATCTGTCTTTCAGAAACATGTTTTTTCCTATCACTGTTATCATCTATCTACTGGAGTGCCTCAGGGCTCAGTGCTGGGACCGCTTCTCTTCTCCATCTACATGTCAACACTAGGATCTGTCATTCAGAAACATGGTTTATCCCATCACTGTTATCATCTAGCTACTGGAGTGCCTCAAGGCTCAGTGCTGGGACCACTTCTCTTCTCCATCTAGATGTCAACACTAGGATCTGTCATTCAGAAACATGTTTTTTCCTATCACTGTTATCATCTATCTACTGGAGTGCCTCAGGGCTCAGTGCTGGGACCGCTTCTCTTCTCCATCTACATGTCAACACTAGGATCTGTCATTCAGAAACATGGTTTATCCCATCACTGTTATCATCTAGCTACTGGAGTGCCTCAGGGCTCAGTGCTGGGACCGCTTCTCTTCTCCATCTACATGTCAACACTAGGATCTGTTATTCAGAAACATGGTTTATCCCATCACTGTTATCATCTAGCTACTGGAGTGCCTCAGGGCTCAGTGCTGGGACCACTTCTCTTCTCCATCTAGATGTCAACACTAGGATCTGTCTTTCAGAAACATGTTTTTTCCTATCACTGTTATCATCTAGCTACTGAAGTGCCTCAGGGCTCAGTGCTGGGACCACTTCTCTTCTCCATCTACATGTCAACACTAGGATCTGATCCAAAACAGGCACAAAAACACTTTCACAGACCTTTACCTGGACTGTTCTCTGCTGGTGGAATGACCTGCCGAACTCAGGAGTCTTTATCCATTTTCAAGACATGGCTGAAAACTCATCTTTTCGTCAACAGACAAAGATACAGACAAAACAATTCAATGTCCTTTAAAATATAATAATAGTGTGTAAAAAAAAGAAGAATAGTTCATCATGTTTTAATTTCTTTAGTTTGAAGTGAGTATATCTGCATTGCCTGAAGAAAATTTATTTCGTTTTTCTTAATTATTTATTGCGTGAACTGGCTACGCTTTAGTTGGCTTCTCTTGATTTCAAAAAGAAGAAACATTAAGCTTTAATGCTTTTTAAAAGACATGTAACAGCTCACAATATCCCCTCTGTCCCTTGAGAAGTGTGTTCAGAAATCATGTTTTCCTCTCTGATGGCAAACACAGACTTTGTTGAAGTCACCTGACTGGAGACTCTATGTTATTCAGTTTATGATGTGCACTACGCCTCAACAGATCCGTGTCCTGATATCTCATTCTGTCACTACTGAACTCAGACGCTCCCGATTTCCGTTCAAACACTCCAAAATTTGTGTCTCTGCCAAAATTCTTGTTTATTTCTTTTCCGCTCCGCTTTCTCTGACAACAATCATCCCCCGTAAACAGCTTTGAGCATAAACTCTGATTAAAAAAGCATCTTGCTTGACATCTCTTCACTCTGTCTTTTGTGTGCTTGTGGTTTTTTCTCAATGACAGTCGACAGCACTTTGGACTCGTTTGTATTTTTTAATCAAAGGCGGAATAAAGAACCGAACAACAAGCTTAAAATTAAAATTCTCGACTTGCTCCGTTTTTTTTTCACTGACCTTGTTGCAATGCATTCTGGGATTCTGTGAAAGATGTGTCTTAGTATTGTCTAAAAGGCTGCATCATAATTATCTAGTGTGCATGCTAAAAATATGCTTATGAAACCAAAAAAGCTATTAATAATTCTTGTTTACATGAAGAAAGACATTTCGAACGGACTAAATATCACATGCTGAGTTGTTTAGTAGCTTGTTTCATGCATGTGGTGCAATAATTCTGTTTGGGTCTTCTAACATAAATAAATTATATGCAAAACAGACTCGAGGTTGTTTACACCTCTAAAAGCAGCTTGAGACATTTCTGTGATTTACATATCTATTCAGAAAGGTATTAACTGTGTTAATGGCTAACTAACACCCACATTCACACATGGAAGAATAACTCCATTAGAACAATCAGTTGTCACTTAAAGTCTGTAATATTTTTTGGGTCATGCATGATTGTGCATCTTAGTCTAGGGACATTTATCACTAAAGCCACTTCACTCTGTGGCCACCATAGTATTTTTATATTAGTATTGTTCTATTTATGCAAGTACAGCTTCTATGTACTTGAATGTTTAAATTGTACAATGAACCACATTTTTTGTGGCAAATAATGTTGTTTTTAAAAGCACTTTAATTCATGGCAAATTTATTCAAACATACCGATTAATTACACAGATAGTGAAAAATTGCTTTTATCGGTCGATACTGATTATTGGTCGATACATCGGTGCATCACTAATATATATTAGGGGCGTAACAGCAGAGAAAAAAGCAACAAATCCCCAATGCTAAACAGACAGTAATCTGGATGATGTTGTCTGGTATGTGTTAGCATGAGTGATTCCTGATTGCTTAAAATAAAAAAAACAAGGAATTGTTGATTTTGTTACTCTAATTGATAGATTGACCAATGCTGCGTGGTAAAATGCAATGGCAGTTTTCAAACGTATTGTTTTGATTAGCGTGTTGTCTCTGTGCATTGAAAGGCTGTCACTCAGCGCGCACAGACTGTCTTTGAGTGAGTCATTAAACCATTAATTCAACGAACACGTTCAAAAACGCTGATTCATTAAAAGATAGATGTAATGAACCAAGGTGTTAATTAATTTTAACTTTGAGCTCCACTTTTGAAGACTCAGCTGACCAGCAATGTGTCGCATGGGTAACGCTGAATCTGATGCTTCACTTAATAGAGACCAACGGCATTGATTCAATGCGTGACTCGCTGATTTTCTCCCCCGCGGCTTAAACGTTACCCTTTTTACCCTTAAACGTTAAAAGGATGATACGACAAATGTTTCGCTTTTAAAGGAACTCTCCACCGTTTTTTGAAATAGGGCTTATTCACCGTCTTTCCTACATTTAGATATGTGGGCAAATGCATTTTTGTCTCAGTGCATGCATTGTTTTAGTTTGGAAGCGCCACCGCTAGCTTAGCTTAGCATAATGAATGGAATCCTTTGTTGCCAACTAGCATGTCATGAGTAAAAGTAAAAAAAAATTTAAAAAAATAAACTGAATTAATTCTTGTGGCCTGCGTATTCACAATGAGTACAAATAGCAATGCAGATTAAGACTAGGCGATTTCCTAGGCTGATATTGACTTGGGACTATATTGGGGTGAAGCACAGGTGAAGCACTGCTACTTGGGCGCAGAGATATCACACGACACCACCAGTTCGTGTTAACTCTCAACCTGCCGTCCTCAGGCTGTTGCGCGATCGCAACCTCCTCCTCCTGTCGTTCTATTTCCAAAGCACGCAGCTCCTCTTCTGAAAACTCTGGTTCATAGAGGTATGGTTCTGGCTCTTGACTATCTGAGAAGTCACCCTCCTCGTCTCTCACAAAATCAGCCATATTCACCGCCATTCACTATGTCTACAGTAGGAAAAATAGCCGGCTAGTATTCACGGTGGTATGTTGACGGAAGTTGGGGGATTTTATGTGTTGCGTGATATCTCTGCGCCCAAGTAGCAGTGCTTCGCCTGTGCTTCCCCCTAATATAGTCCCAAGTCAATATCTGCCTAGGAAATCGCCTAGTCTTAATCTGCATCGCTATTTGTACTCGTTGTGAATACTCAGGCCACAAGAAGTAATTCGTGTTGTTTTTTTTGTTTTGTTTTTAATCACTTTTACTCACAACATGCTAGCTGGCAACAAAGGATTCCATTCATTATGCTAAGCTAAGCTAGCGGTGGCGCTTCCAAACTAAAACAATGCATGCACTGAGACAAACATGCGTTTGCCCACCTATCTACATGTAGGAAAGAAGGTGAATAAGCCCTATTTCAAGTGCAAGTGCAAATCCACAAAGCCTCTGTACAAATCACCATGATAAAAACAGTCTTGTTATCATTATTAACTTATTTAACATTCAATAGACATGCACGAAGTTCAAAACAAGGAGGGTATAGCCTTATGAAAAAAGAAAACGCGGTATTATCGCGGTTGCTGCGGTTTGTCAGTAGCGCGGTACTACAATATCGCGGTTATCGCGACAGCCCTAAGCACATCACAAAAATGAATCAAACTCAGCATGTGGGCTACTAGCAAGCTCTTGCGTGTTATGGCGGTAATCAAACAGCGTTGCATTACCGCGCGCCCCCTTCTGGACTGGAGTGTGGATCGCCTGAGACTGGATTCAGCATCTGATTGTATGCATCCAACCGTGACGGTTCAGGACAATACATGTATCGTCACACCCCTAATATATATATATATATATATATATATATATATATAAAATACAATAATGGCACCATAAATGGAGCTTCTTTATCTTAAATATGGCAAATAATGTATTTCTCAGGTTGATTTAACAAATGTTCTAGAGCAGAATGTATGAGGTAGAATGTTCTCTTTTACCTCATTCTCTATATTCAGTATTTTACAAGTAAATTAAAAGTAAATGGGAACTTAATTTTTAATATTTTATGTGGCTGGAAAGAAAATCAAACAGAACAATTCTTCAAAATTTCTCTCCATTTTCCATGGAAGATTTGAAATGGCATGAGAGTAAAATAAATTGTTCCATTTTTAGGTGAACTACCCTTTTAAATGCACTAAAATCAACGCTCATTAAGGGCAACGGCAGAAAGCGTGTGATGGAGAGGCAGAGCGCGAGTCGAAGCGATGGGGTTGAAGTCAGCGGACGTCTACTTAACAGGCGAGCCAGAGGTTGCCAGGGCAACATAAACAATGTCCCGCAGTGATTAATGAGTGTGAGAGTGAGTCCGGTGGCACAGGGTGGCAGTGCCAATTACCTCTCGCTCTCGTTCTCTCTGTCACATGGAGAGTGTGTAATGGGACACAGCCTGTGGCGCTACACCGAGGCCAGGAGGTCAAAGATTTAATTAGGTGGGAGTAAATGTCAAGGGGAAGAGGCGAGCGGCGATATTTTGTCACAGGAGTCTGTGTGTGTGAAACTGTGTGTGTGTTCCTTAGAAAACTCTTTTTACTTTGACTTTTATGAGTGTGTGTGAAGATCTTAACTGGGGCTCTCTTAGGCCAGAGACACTCTACACAAGTACACAGATGCATATGAGTATAAATATGTATATGTACTGTGTGTAAACATACAGTATATAATGAGTATTCTCATATAACTCATTCCTAAATGACAACGATTCACTTGGGTCTATTATACCTTTGACAAAATCACAGCGAACGTTCAGGGGCCGGTTTCACTATTTTAGAGCGGTCTATAGTGTTACACAAGTCTAATATTTGCTCATAGACTAGTCTAATGCATGTTAGACTGTTTCACAAAAATAACGACTGAGTTAATTTAGACCAAAAACATTAGACACCTCTTACCCCAGGCTAACTTAGGTCTAAGACTCTGTTACCTTGGCAACCAGCAGTAACAATCAGTTACATTACAAACAGCCGAAAGAAAAGGGAAACGGCTCATAATTTAAACATTTCTTCTTGTTACTACATTCTCCGCTAATTTCCCAAGTAAAATGTCCTTGTAACTGTTATAGTCCTCCAACAAACACATATTCTCCGCTGGGGTAAACTGCACTGAGTGGTTGAATGCGCTTACTCGATCCGCCATGTTTTTTGTTTTGAAAAGTGTCTTATTTTACCCAGAATGCATTGCAGTGTAGTCCTAGTCTTCAGTGCTTTGTGCAACGGTCTGATTTAGATGTCTATCTGAAGTCTGACTATCTACTATATCTAAGCCACAGTCAAAGTCTATCTTTGTGTAACCGGCCCCAGGTCTGTGAGAGAGCCGTCGTCGTGTATATAAGTATGAAACCGCTTCACAAACAGTCTTTCAACCACACAGTGTCATTATTTCTATATTACAACAGAAGAACTGGGATAAAAGTGTATATATAGGATGAAAACACTGAGCAAATCACCTTTTGAAAGTGACACGGCGCTTCAAATAACGATTGTATCGATTACATCGTTACACCAGTAGGTGGCGACAAGTGACTGTGAGAAATGAGTTCGTCATTGAATCATTCACTCAAGAGATTCGTTCAAAAACACTGATTCATCCAGTAATGAAACAATGAAGTACTTATAAGTGCATCAATGAATCATTCACTCAAACCATTTTCTTAAAAATAATTCATTCAGATTCATTAAACTGCAGAAATTAACAATTTGTCAGAACCTCTTGTAAATAAAATTACATGTTATTTTGTTATTTAGTCCGTTCATAATCGTGGGAGAATCGTGATCTCGGTTTGAAACCAAACATTTGTGATTCAGAGTCATGCAACATTAATATATATATATTTGTCAGACAGAATGATTTTTTTTTTAAAAGAACTTTTTCCAGAAAAGTAAACAGCATCAGTCTGACTCATGCTGATGTGGTTTATACAGTGTGTGTGTGTGTGTGTGTGTGTGTGTGTGTGTGTGTGTGTGTGTGTGTGTGTGTGTGTGTGTGTGTGATTTCTGTTAATAACGGTTTAATCGTTCCTAAACCAACCTTCACCAACCTCTAGAGTCGAGCTCTCACGTTAAAAACTCTCGACGTTTCTAAACTCACGGACAAAGTTAGTGAAGAAACTTCAGACAACGAACGATAATGAGGGGAGCTAATTTATTCACCATCTGACATTCAAGGAATATGTCAATACGATATTTAAATATCATCAAACTTACTTGGAGACGGTGCGGCTGCTGTGTTGCCATGGGAACAGGACGTTTCCGACAGCGGCGCGATAGCTGTAAACTCCCAGCATGCCGAGCGCCAGTGCGATCTTAGACACCAGCGAACAGTGACGCTGAACCAGGAGGAAGATCAGAACCAGAGACAACACCGACAACACCGAGAGGAAGGGCTTGTGATCCCCACTGAAACACACACACACACACACACAGTGAATAAACAACAAGACAGACGTGTTCTCCTCACATATGCATGCACACAAACGTTGAATATAAAACAGCAGAAAGACAAACCCCATATGATTTGAACCTTAAACATGTACAGTATAACAGCATAAACAGATATGATGCAACACATCTTCCATGTTAAGTTGGGTTGTTGTGCAATAACACACACTGAATTTCTGTTCTACACACACACACAGCAATTTCACTGATCCTCATATGCTGCAACTCAGAATTTCAAACTTCCTACTTGGAAAAGTGCAATAGAACGACAAGTTGTACAAACTTGGAAAAGTACTCTGTCTGGGAGTTGCATGATTAATGATGCATGATAAGTTTCTACATTTCTAACCCAATATATATATATATATAACCCAATATTGTTTTTTCGATAATACACAACACTGACTGTTTACTTGTCCAGTGGTTTTGGTTCCAAAATAATTTTTCCCATTTATTTTCTCCATTTCTCAAATAAATTCTCGCTAAAAACTTTTAAACCATGAACAAAACCACCCAGCTTCAAGAATAAATAAAATAAAATAAAATATCTACGGAGAGTCCCCACAAATATAGTGAACCAGACTGAGTGAGAGTGTGTGTATGTGTGTGTATGTATATGTGTGTGTGTGTGTGTGTGTATGTATATGTGTGTGTGTGTGTGTGTGTGTGTGTGTGTGTGTATGTATATGTATATGTATATGTATATGTATATGTGTATGTGTGTGTGTGTGTGTGTGTGTGTGTGTGTGTGTGTGTGAGAGAGACTGTTCAGAATGCAGCTGGAGTGCTCCTCTCATCTAAGGTAATCAGGTGTGGGCCACAGAGGCCAGACCGAAAGGTGTGTGTGCGTGTGTGTCAGCAGTGCAGACATGATGAGGTGTGTGTGTGAGAGAGCAGGTGTGTATGGAAGTAAGGAAGGGTGAGTGCTAAAGGTGTGCATGAATGTGACACTGACATGAAGCCACAGAAACTAATGCTCATTACCACAGACAGAGAGAGAGAGAGAGAGAGAGAGAGAGAGAGAGAGAGAGAGACAGAGAGAGAGAGACAGAGAGAGAGAGAGAGAGAGACAGAGAGAGCGAGAGCGAGAGAGAGAGAGAGAGAGAGAGAGAGAGAGCGAGAGAGAGACAGAGAGAGAGACAGAGAGAGAGAGAGAGAGCGAGAGAGAGAGAGAGCGAGAGAGAGCGAGAGAGAGAGAGAGAGAGAGAGAGAGTGTAATTCAGCACTGATATCGAATCTAAAGCATCACATTAAATGAAATGATGTTTTAGCTGAGTTGTGAGTTTGCAGCTGAGACTCGACACCGCAAATATATATCAAGAAATGAATTAGAAAACAAATAGTTCCATGTTGCTCTTGCAAGCTCACAGCGTGCCAAGTACAAATGACTCATTTTAAGAGACTCTTTTAATGAATCGGCTAAAAAATAACAAGTTTATGCTTTAAATCCGTCTAACAACTCGCTCTCACTGGGTGGCTTTTGAAATTGCATTACTTTTGTCACGTCCAACTCAGAAAGAAAATAAATCAGGCTCAAACTTCAGCAACTCCAGGGTTTGTGTGCTAATCAGTTCACCGACTATAATGAGTGACTGACTGTCCATAAAACATCAGAAAGTTAAACACAGCTTTGTCTAGAAGGAAATAAACATGATGCACTCTTAAAAATAAAGGCATCGGTGGTTCCATGAAGATCCATGAAATCTCTCCATTCCACAAAAGGTTCTTCAGATTAAGAACCAAAAATGTAACGTTTTGGAACCTTTATTCTTTAAGAGTGTGTGTAACTAAACACGAGCAGTGATTCTGTTTAGTGTATTACATATAGAAAAGGAGGCGAGAGAGCGAGACGAGGAACGAATGCGGCGCTGAAAGAGAATGGAAGAAAAGAAAGTAGAGGAAAAAAAAAAGATGCAGACAGAGAGAGAAATGTTCGTCCTGATGCCAGCGACCCTGAGCATCTCTCTGCTCCTCATCTATCCTCTCTCAGACAGCCTGAAGAATACTAATGCATCTCTCACACACACACACACCTGTCTGCATAAGAGTGCATTTCAGGGTCGGGTTTCAAAGTAAGTGCAAGGGCATGTATGATCGTCTCAGATTGCTCCGGAGAGTGTATACGAGTACCTGGAAGTTCTTGCGAGCAGTGTTAATTTTGACAGCAAATTTTGATTTAGTTTTAGTCATATTTTAGTCATCTGAATTGTTTTAGTATTAGTCTAGTTTTAGTCGACGAAATGCAATAAGATCTTAGTCGACTAAATCTACAGTAGACTTAGTCGGCTAAAATATAATGGGTTTCAATTTAAATGCATTTATTTAGAATTGCTCTAAAATTTCCAAACCCATATACTCCCGGAGAAAACATATATTAACCTGCTAATATGAATGATTTTAAAGTTTGAACGTGCAATACAGATACAGATTTAACTACTGTAACTTAAAAAATGTCTTAAAATGAAATAAAACCACTTTTCCTAAAGTAGAACAGTCTTTTTTTTCAATGAATGATATATGAATTCTTTATAACTACTTGCATACATCATTCTCTATTCTTTCAAGCAGACATATTTATTTGTATGAATTAAATATAATTAATCCTTATTAAAGCTATTAACGAGCAGTGAATGCTTTTCTCTTTTTCTTTTGTTGCTTGATCAATATTAAGGACACAGACCGCATTAGGTTTATTACCCACTGTCACTTTAAGACATCGGATCATGTCCAATGACATGCGGATCCAATAGCACTGATGCACATACGATACACTCACAACTGTTTAAGACATAACCGACATAATTTACATGAATACTCTCCAAAACGGACATTTAGACATAATATTGTGTGTATTTGTCCATTCAGACAGGAAAGAGAGCTCAATTCAGTCCTCGCGCGCTGTATAGGTGTCTATGTGAATGGCTGCACGCTTCGGGTCGGGTGTGTGCACAGAAAACCGTACCGAATAGAGCTCTTTTTTGCGTCGTCACTCTTATTCAGATCTTCATGTCTGCTCTACTCATTCTCCCAGACGTTTACATGTTTTAACGTTTTATGAGACATGCAGCGCATGCCAACTCGTGTGCCGCTGGGTAGATCACGTCTCAGTACAATTGTGCGCATCTACCACAAATGCAGGACATCAGACTGGATCGCTTCCCAAATCGTCACTATCTAACATTTTCATCTAGTTTTTATTCGTTGACGAAAATGTCAATAGATTTTCGTCATAGTTTTTGTCATTCAAAACTAGTTTTTATTTAGTTATCGTCTCGTTTTCGTCTGTGAAAAAATGGTAACGAAATTAAAACTGCTCGCGAGAGCACAAGTTGAGTTTACTCTGGTGTCCAGTAATGATGCTCATTAAATATGCACTTGTAGCCGAGCTGCACCAATCACATCGGGTTATCTGATATAGGCGGAGCTAAAGATGACGTCGAAGTCATTAGTAAACATTGCGAGATGGCTATGGATGAACACCAGTTGTTTGAAACGGCTTTGACCGCTACAATGAGCGAGTTAGACTTGGCTTTCTAACTAAAAGAGGAACAGAAGACGGCGCTCGAATCCTTCCTTTGCTGTTTTGCCGACCGGATACGGTAAGAGTCTAATCTACCAGTTAGCTCCGCTGGTAGCTAACCGTGATTGGTCGAAGTGTTATTGGCGTGCAGTGAGATTTTCAATTCTCAGTGCCAGACCCTTAATCTTTCAGATTTGTGTCTGGATTTCCAGGCTAGTATACGAGTGGAAAACACTTCAGTGTGAAGCTCATGTCCAAAACCTCGTGAGCTGCAGGCGTCATGTGTGTGTTCTTATGTTTACGCCACAGATCAAACATATTAAAAGATAATTGCGACTTTATTTCTCACAATTGCGAGTTTACGTCTCGTAATTCTGACATCTTTTCTTCAATTCTAAGGAAAAATAGACTTTATAACACGCAATTGCAACTTTATATCATGAAATTCTACTTTATCTTCCAATTGCGTGTTTTAAAGTCAGAATTGCAAAATATAAACGCAATTCTGAGAAAAAAAGTCAGAATTACAAGTTTATTTCTCGCAATTGTGACCTTATAACACGCAATTCTGACTTTATAATACACAATTCTGACTTTATAACACGCAATTCTGACTTTATATCACTCAATTCTCTGACTTTATAACACGCAATTCTGACTTTATAACACAATTGCGACTTTATATCATGCAATTCTGACTTAATAACATGCAATTCTGACTTTATAACACACAATTCTGACTTTATAACACACAATTCTCTTATAACATGCAATTCTGACTTTATATCACTCAATTCTCTGACTTTATAACATGCAATTCTGACTTTATAACACAATTCTGACTTTATAACACGCAATTCTGACTTAATAACATGCAATTCTGACTTTATAACACGCAATTCTGACTTTATAACACACAATTCTCTTATAACACGCAATTCTGACTTTATAACACACAATTCTCTTATAACATGCAATTCTGACTTTATAACACAATTCTGACTTTAAAACACACAATTATGAATTTATAACACACACTTCTGACTTTATAACTTGCAACTGTGAGAAAAAGTCAGAATTGCGAGTTTATATCACAATTACCTTTTTTATTTTTTATTCTGTGGCGGAAACAAGCTTCCATACATTCTTGATGTAGTCCATATAAAATGTTATAAGATATGTAACGGCACCACTGAGAAGTCATCAAAATGGAAGAGCAAGTATGAGAGATTAATAACAAATAGTGCATGTTATTCAATACCGAAAACCACAGTTAAAAAAAACAGATTTCAATGGATACTTCACACAATATAGATATTTTAAATATATTTAACTAAATAACTCATTGACAGTCAGCATGCTCCTCTTATGATGCAGCTCACTAGGTTTTGAAAATGTCCCAGCATGCACCTTTCAGTCACAACACGTTCACACACACACGACCCTCACAAGAACACGACCCTCACGAGAACAAGACGTTCGCTCTCAAGACCGCCTGGTTTCCGACAGGAGACATGATCAGGCTCTCATTCCCATCAGAATACATTCATTCGGTTGATTTCTCTCCTGTGAAGCGGGTCATTCTCAGACGACACACTCTATAATACACATATGCACACACAAAATCCACAAATGGCAACATTCAGCCTTTGTTGACCACGACTGCACACATGACACCGGCGTCCAGACCCGTCAGTTCAGACTAAACCTGGAAATGAAGCTCGCCTCCATCACAACAGCAAACATTTACTCAGCAGGACTTCTGAATGAACACTAACGCCACGCTCATCCAATTAGACTCTGCAAACAATAACGCTGACATATCGCAGAAATAAGAAAGCTGTGTTTCTTACGAGTAAAGCCGGATAATACCAGAGAAGGTCAACGCAGAACAATAACAGACCTGTCAATCTGAGAAATACGAGCGAGCGGAAAAAAGGATAATTACTTTATTTGTGAAAAGCATTCTGAAGTCTAAAGTTCGGCTCAAGTGTCTTATTACTATTAAAATCTTTCAAATGTGTTTTTGTGCGCATCAGCCGCGCGCTTAAAATATTCATCTTTGTCATCATGACTTCTGGAATCCGGTGCACGGATTGAACACTATTTCTGGCTTTCTATTTTCCAAGTGTGCATCCATGCATGATTTATGGGGGGAATCATAAAAACATTTCTTTGCCAAACGAAAGAGCAGTTTTTGACACTCCACGTTCTGAGTTAAAGGGGTCATGATATGAGAAATCAAATATGCCTTGATCTATTGACATATAAGAGGTCTTTGTCCCTTTAAAACATCATAAGTTGCATCGCTTAATTATTATAAGGCAAGGCAAGTTATTTATATTGCACATTTCATACACTATGGCAATTCAAAGTGCTTTACAGAAAGGAATTTACATTATTCACAAAAATAAAAGCAAGGAAAATCAAAACAGTTATAAAAGAAATCAAGAGAGTAAAAAGATAGATAAACGTCTCATTACTCTGAGATTTTCCCATGGTGATTACACTGTGTCTGTTGTGTTATTTCAGCGCCTAAGAAATCTATTGGACGTCTCCGATGGACCTGATTTTCAAATTTGGTAATTTTTTTATGAAATTTAAACAATAAATACCGTTTTGTGGCTCTTTAATGTGTCGTGACAGATCGTGGTTACACTTTATTTGGTAACACTTTATTTTACGGTGCCCTTGATACAGAGTAATTACTTAATTAGGTACTTAGTAATAGACGTTGTAATAACATGTAACAAAATGTACTTAACATGTAACTAAGTTATGGAACAGCCTGTACTTACAGATTGTAATGACACACATGTAATAGGCAGCTACTGTTACAAATGTGTAACAAGCAGAGTTGGGTAAGGTTTATAGATACACATGAAGTACACTTAAGTACATTCTTGATACAGTACACTTTATTTTACGTAGCTTATACCTATATAATATGGTATAAAATGCATAATATATAAAATGCATAATATTATGCAATTACAATGTAATTAGGAAACTACTGCATGCATTTAAGCTGTGAACTAGTGAGTTCAATCAAACTAAGGCAGAGATGGATAAGGTATGTATACACAAAGTACACTTAAGTACATTCTTGATACACTTTATTTTACGTAGCTCATCCCTGTGTAATATTTTGTAATTGCAATGTAATTAGGAAGCTAATGCATGTATTTAAGCTATGAACTAGTGGGTTAATTCAGATGGATAACATATGTAGATACACAGGAAGTGCACTTAAGGACAATCTTGATACACTTTATTTTATGTTACATACAAGTAATGCTACAGAACATACACATTTACCATGTGTAACTGCAGACCTTATAGCCTAACATATTTAAGTACTTGTTGTTACATTGTGTTATACTAAGTACTTTCTTACATAATTACAGTGTACCAAGTCCGTAACACGTATGTAACAGACTCGGCTTGTTACACATGTGTAACAGTAGCTGCCTATTACATGTGCGTAATTACAATCTGTAAGTATAGGCTGTTCCATAACTTAGTTACATGTTAAGTACATTATGTTACATGTTATTACAAAGTCTATTACTAATTAATTAAGTAATTACTCTGTATCAAGGGCACCGTAAAATAAAGTGTTACCCTTTATTTTAAGGTGTCATTGTTACAGTGTAATTATGTATTTAAGTACTGAGTAATATTAATTAACTACATGTACTTACTATAGGGTTAGGGTAGGATTAGGGTTTGGTTGAGGGTTAGTTGCATGTAATTATGCATAATTTACTGTTATTACTATGGTAAGTACATGTAACATATGTAACAAGGACACTGTAAAATAAAGTGTAACCCAGATCGCTGTAGAGCCTCAGTTAAAGCTGCTCATGAACCGATCATCTCTTCCTTCTAGTTCATTTATTGCACCAAATAAACATGAATAAACATCAACATGTTGTTTTAACCGTGGAAAGACGTCAGTACACACCGTTCAAGTCCTCCAACGTCAATCTACTAAATCTCCTGACTGCTTTGTCAGACAAAAATGGCGGATTCGGCGGATTATGATTGGTCAGATCGCCTGTCAATCAAACTACCTGCGAAGGGTCAATTAAGTAATTTAAGTCTCTTACCCAATTCTCAGTGCCATTTGAGTTCAGTTTAGAGTCAAAAGGAGGAGTACAGAGGATACAGTTATAAAAAGAATTAAAAGAGTAATACGATTATACATAAACTTCTCATCTGGCAAAACACTGGTGTATCAGCTGCTTGTTTTACTGTGAGGTTTTCCCATGTGGATTGTACCGTGTCTGTGGTGTTCTTTCGACGCGCCCAAAAAATCTATTGCACATCTCCAATAGACCCAATTTTTCCCTAAAATCGGACAGGAGGAGCTCTAGGACTCTCGGGGTAACCTCGGGTTAGGTTGGTACAAAAACTCTGATTAACACGGAAAAGAACCTTTTTAACCTTTTAAACCTTTTAAACCTTTTTTAAAAAGGCGTCGGTTGATGACGCATAAGCGTAATTATGGATCTTGTCGTCATGCTGAAGGATCTAATAATGTTTATGGATGAGTGAATACTCTGATGTTTTTAACATGACTGTGGTGAAGCAGCGCGAGTGCTAATGAGAGACAGATCTCAGCGCCACACGCGAGTCCCGCGGATATAAAGGAATGAGGACATTTAATCCTACCGAACTAACTTACCCGCTAGTGCTGAATAACACTCACACAGGGCAGTTTATTAGACGAATGAAACTTGTGAGGGAACGCAGCGCTGCTTCACTTGCTCTACACTATCACACTAAACTGCAATTGAGTGTGTTAAAGTTATAATGTTATTCTGTGTGTTAGTTTGTCTGTATGAGACTAGCAGTGAGCGAGATCAACATTAGCATAACACACTGATCATATTCTAACATTTCATCATGTTGAGCTGTATAACACTGATTCGTTTTATGTACATTTGCGCGTCTCTGTCGAGTGGAAGTTAGCCGCGGACGCTAGCTCTCGGCATCTCGAAAACGCCACGCTGATATTGATCCTCGTTTTAGTTCTCCTTTTGTCCCAAAGTCTGCTTGCCATGATCCATAATGTTTGAACGAAACAACAACAGCGTGAGCGTTCGCTAAACGTAACGCAGTTGTCTACGTCTGTCGCCATGGTTACTATGGCAGAACGAGCGGAAACCAGGGATAACGCGGATATTACGTCATTGACAGGCAACAAGTGAACAGGGACGAGACGTTATTTAAAACTGGAATTTCTCTGAAATTAAAAATCTTTGGGAACTTTTGGGATATTGTAAGTACACAACTGCAGGAAATATATCACACTGTGCAAGTGATTTTTGGATATTTTACTACAAAAATCTTACATATTGTAGCTTTAATTTCTTCAGAATCAGACTTTCTGCAGATGAGGTCTGATCCGTCTGACCTCAGTGCCACACGAGGACATGCTGATCGCCTCTCTGATATTATTGATTTTCTCAGAGAAGGAAGCAAACTGTGAGCATTTCACTGGGAATCTGGCTTGTGTGGTTTCTCTACAGTAGCAAAAAGAGTGTGTGTGTTGTTCATGTTTCTGTTTATAATATTCAAGAAGAAAGTCTGTCCAGCTTTGCCTAGTTCTGCATTGAAAGCGTGAAGGCTGTCTGTATAGATGCTATAATGGACTACACTATAGATGCTATAGGACTGCGCTCTGCTTTTCTGCATTGTCTGCTCATATTTTGCACCGCTGTTGAGTTTCTCCAAGGTGCTTTTAGTCTGCCAGTCTTCTCCCTGACTTTCACAGGAGCAATATCATCAATCACACTTTTAACTTTTGAGTTAAAGGACTCGAGGACAGAATCAACAGAGTCCGCAGATATGGCCTTCATAAATAGTACACTAGTGTTCTCATTTCAGCATCTCTTCTTGACAGACACAGATCTAGCTTCAATGGGAGAGATCAATATATCAAAGAAAATACAGAAATGATCAGACAGTAACATCGATGAAATGTTTAGACCCTTACTGATACGTAAATCTAGAGTGTGTCCACGTATTTAAAAGTATTTAAAACAGTTATGATTTCTTTTGCCATATTGGGTTTCTGCATTATCTATGTGAATATTAAAATCCCCAGAAATAGCAAAGCTATTATTTAATAAACAAAGGATTTATTTAATCAAGGCTCGTTTTGATATCGTCACACGGGCAAATACATTTGCATATGCCCGCCTCCAGGGCAGGACATCGACCAATAGTTATACATCGTTGCATCATAGGCCCCACCCACTGGCGTTCAGTCGCTGAAAACAGGACGAATGAAAGAGTGAAAGAACGTTCGTCCAGTTTAAACTGGTTTGTGTCTCTCTATAGACTTAAGAGAGTCAGAAACAAGTGGATGGTTTATTTTAAAGGTGTCCCGGATCACGGCAGAGGATTATAAGTTTGTTCGGAGCATTTGGAGAGTTCACAAAGAAACTGTTGTTCACAGATGAAGCAGAGACTGTGTTGAATCATCTGACAGATGCATCACAAACCATAAGTATGATTTCATAATGCTTTGTTTGTAAATGATGGTTTTATATGGATAATGTTTTGATAATTTTATCACTTTTGTCGACTTAAATGTGCTATATAAATCAATAAAACTAAAACTAAAACTAAACTAAACTATGCTTGATACTGTTTCCTGTGCAATGACGTTAGCCAATCATAACAGGCCGTTTACTGACACGCTTGAAGAAGCCGCCCCTTCATTTCGGACAGAGGATCAGAATGAGGTATGAAAACAATCAATATTAAATGGGTGGTATAATGCCCTTTTCACAAGATGTAAAATAAGTAAGTGTGTGTGTGAAGTTTTAGCTCAAAATACCCCACAGATATTTGTATATAGCATGTTAAAACGTACCATTTTTGTGTATGTCCCTTTAAATGCAAATGAGCTGCTGCTCCCGGCACAGGGGGTGGAGCTTCAACAGCTTGTGTCCTTTTACCTCACACACATGCACTTCAAAAACTTTTAGCCTTTTATGTTCAAACCGGAGTCAGAAAGATGGAGAGACTCAAGAAGAAGTGACGACATGTAGAAGCAACAGGACATTTCTGAATGGTTAGTTGATGAATTTATGAAGCTTATGTGTAGTTATCTTCTAGTCATTGATTAGCATATTCTGTCTTGATAATCTATAAATCGTGTTCAGGGGGCGGGGTTTATGTAAATTCTAGGGTTGGTGATGTCACTAACCCGGGAGGAATGTGGTGTAGTCTCTACCAGCCGTTTGTTGTAGTCCTTAAAAAGCGATTTCTTTAAAAGCAAATATCTCCCTTTGCTTTGAACTTTGAGCGTCGTAACTTTGCAGATGTTGTTTATGCTCAAACAGCAACATTACACACTAACTAAAGTTAGAAAAGTCAAATCATATTCAACCACTCCTTTAAGCATATATATTTGTTTTTTGTGTGCACATTTTTTTTATTAAAATTGAAAAAAAAAAAATCATTTCATGACAATTTTAAAGTGCCTAGAAAAGTGAGACTGAAGGTGAATCAGTTTTTAAAATGCATAACCCTAAAAAAAAATCAAGTAATAATGAATTTAGGCTCATCTGAGGTAGATGACAATTCAAGAGTTGAGATGCTGATCAATTTGATGAATGAATATAAAGTTAAAGTTATATAAAGTTGAATTTGAAACCGAAACCTTTTTTTTTTTAAGACTATAAAAGTCTTTACTTTGACTTTTGATTATTTTAGTGCCTCCTTGCTGAATAAAAGTATAAAAAAAAAAAAAAAAAAAAAACAATTCTATAAATCTTTCTGGAAAAGCATAATTCACAGGCTTGAGATGAAGTGTTGTTCACAGCTGTGCTCTATTTGCATTAGTAACAGATCTAAGAGAGCGAGCGTTTCTCGCAGAGATAATGCAGATTCCTCCCGAAGGGCTCGTTTCAGCCGGGTAATCAAATATTAATTAGTGCAAACTAAAACAATAATATGAGCCGGCGAATCCCAAACACAGAAACACACATCTAAAAAAAAAATGTAAAAATCTAGCTGGAATAAAAAGATCAAAGCATCAAAACAAGAGCCAAAACTCTTCATTCAATATTCCAATCAATAACTTTTTTTTAAACTAAGTTAAACTTACATAAACACAAACTCTGTCCTCACAGGGATAGTTCATCCAAAAATAAAACGTGTTAGAATTTAATAAATAAATAAATAAATAAAAATCTATTTTTCTAAGCAGAGTTATTTTAGTTTTGATTACAGTTTTATTAATATTCCAAAGTGGCTTTTATTTTTATATCTTTAGTTTTTAAGTTAATTTGAGTTTTTTTTCTTTTTTTTTTCATTTCATCATGTGCTTTAGTCATTTTATTAGTCTTTCTTTTCATTTTTTTCAATATTGCAATATTTAGGTTTATTTAATTGCCAAGGCAACATTTCTATTTTAATTTAGGTTTTTCAACTAATATATATCATTTCAGCTTTATTTCAATAAAAATAGTAGTTTTTTAACATAAATAACCCTGTTTCTAAGTAATTAAATTAGACTAGCCAAGGCCAAAAACCCATTTCATTTGTATGAAAGAAACGCAGCTTTCTCATTCCGCAAGATATCTTCTTAAACATTTCACTGAAGACAGAAAGTCATGTGGTTTTGCAATGACATCAGGGTTTTTATTTAAGATGAACTATTCCTTTAAGCTCAGTTCAATTATCTCAGAAGATTCCCGCATCAGTTGACTCGCTCTCATGCGTCGTGTGCTTTAAACATAATCATAATAAAAGCTGTCTGCGCTGAGATTCATTACAGCACGTATAATTATGAGCTCCATATATGTAATGAGAAGTCTGGCGATGGACGCTTTAAACGACAAGGACAGAAAATCCTGTAACCCTGGACTCAGAGACTCTGGCACATGTCCATCTCTCCTGTACGAATGCAGAGATTTATTACCACCGCAATAATTATTCTTCATCAGAGCTGGCGAGAGAGCGAGGGGGAGAGAGAGAGAGAGAGAGAGAGAGAGAGAGAGAGAGAGAGAGAGAGAGAGAGAGAGAGAGAGAGAGAGAGAGAGAGAGAGAGAGAGAGAGAGAGAGAGAGAGAGAGAGAGAGAAATGCATTGAAGGTTTTTTAGACATGCACTTAAGAAATGAGAGCGATCGATCCATGATATCATCAGAGAAGACACATTAATGTAAAGCCTGCTTGAGTGTATTGTTATAACTCTATAAACACTCCAGACACAGACTGAAAGGGCACCGATTTCTATTCTCCGGGTATGAGTGTATAATGTTTATATGTATGAATATATTGATTCCTAAACTGCTATTAAAGCTATAATTCCTGTAATTAAGACTGTAGTTCACAGCACTGGGTCACATGGGCCGACTCCCAGGGAAAACAAGAACTGATCAGATGTGCATCTAGAAGCTGCTTTGGGGAAAAAGCGTCTGCCAAATGTAAATGTTGTTGAAGTTTATTAGTTATAATTCGGATTTAGAAATCTTTTAGGAACTTTGATAGAAAACTGTTCAAAAGTTTGGGGTCAGTAAGGTTTATTTTTTATAAAAGAGCATTTTATACAGCAAGGATGCATTAAATTGACAGTAAAGTAGTTATAATGTTAAATATAAATGTTAAATAATGATAAAAATTTTAAATATTTAAAATAAATGCTGTTCTTTTGTACTTTCAGTGCATCAAATAAAAAATGTATGACGGTTATCACTAAAATATGAAGCATCACAACTGTTTTCAACGTTGATAATAATCATAAATGTTTCTTGAGCATCAGATCATCATATTAGAGTGATTTCTGAAGGATCATGTGACACTGAAGACTGGAGTAATGATGCTGAACATTCAGCTTTGATCACAGGAATAAATTACACTTTACTATATATTCACATAGAGAACAGCTGATTTACATAATAATAATTTTTCAGAATTTTTACTGTATTTTTGATCACATAAATGCAGCCTTGATGAGCAGAAGAGACTTACTGAAACCAAACGTTATAAAAAATTCAAATAAAATAAAGAAGTGTAGACTTAATTTTTATCCATGCAAAAGTACATGGCATTTAATTTTCCTGACATTAAAATAATCAGATCTGCTAGTTGTGGAAATCAAGTTTACTAGCTAGGAGAGTAAAGTCAGCCAACCAGAGCTCGGCACAGCATGAAAGTGCTTGCTATTTTTGTAGCAATATTTATCAGTTGGATATATGGGCGGGAAGTGATGTCGCCTGACGCTGAGAAAAGTGTAAAGAGCATGCTCATGGAAAACTAATTTACAATTCAAGAAACCTCATTACAAGAGCACTTCAGGGGAAACAAATTAAACGCTATAAAACTAAAGCATTTTGGCTCTTGCAACTGTTTTATGACCCTTAAAGGCAAAAAATAAAATAAAATCGGACTCTTCCTTTAATTCAGGCTGAATGTTAACGTTTAAATAACTATATTTAAATCCAAACAGGGATAAAGTTGCTAAATAGAGAGAAGAAAAAAAACAAATGCAAGTGAAACTTCCCAGGATTGTTGGCAAATTCTGTCAGCTTATTTTCTCTGGAGGGTTTTTGCGCGAGACCAAGCTGGGTTTTGATTGGCTGACGGGTCGGGTACCGGCTAATGGGGCAGAATAACTCTGGCGCAGACCGGCGCCGGGACCATCTGTCTGTGCCTCACTTCCAGAGACTCACGGACCACAGCACACAGGAGAGAGCGGAGGCAATCGCCCGGGTGAAGAGTGTTTAGACGCTGGGAGTTTGGAGGATATTTATCAAACAAATCTGGGCTTTTGGTTACTTGACAAATTTCCAGTTCACAAACAGAAGGGAAAGCAAACAGTTTAGTCATTGTTTTTAATCACTCACAGGTTTTTGCAGTTACTTAAAGAGGCATTATGCATGAATGTTGATTATTTTCCTCATATTCTCCATTGTTGCGGCTCCTCTCTTCCCAGTCTGTCAGTAACGCTCTGTTTACTTCCTGTCTCTATGAAGCCCCGCCTTCTGAAAAGCACACTGTGCTCTGATTGGTCGGCTGGATCAGCATGTTGTGATTGGTCGAGCGCTTCAAGTGTGTTTGGGAAATGTCCCGCCCCTTCCCATAACCGCCAGTTTAACACACTACACACTAACTCAACCAGGCCCCGCCCCTTTATTCTGCGCATGAATTATTATAATGAGGAATATTGTGACGTGTTCGTTCCCGGAAGAAACTCAAGACTACAATGGAGGCGTTTCAGGAGTTCAGAAACACTGACACTGATATCGAGAAGAACTGTGTGACTTTGCAGAGATTTTTCATGTTTAAACGGCAACATTACACACTGAAGAAAGATGAAGATGTGAAGAAAGCAGAATAGCTCCTCTTTAAACAGTCCTGCGGTGCGACAAAAGAATCTTGAAACAAGAGCCTGAAAGATCATTAAAAAGTCAGCTAATTAAAATGCTTAATAAAAGGGGCGAATACATTAAAACGTCTTTTATAGTGAAGCAATTAGTCCTCTTTTCCTAAATCAATCTTTTCATTAGTCTGCAGGCAGTCTTCATACGAGCCCGAGAGAGTCCAGGGTCCTCCTCTCAGATACGAACCCAAACAGACATTAATCGCCTGATGTCGGACTGTAGTTACAGTCTTCTGAAGTCATAGTTCTGTTTGAGGAACAGATCAGACCACTTGATATTCACTAATATTCTTCCACAGCAGCTTGAAAAATTAAATATGGTGCTTATAGCTTATAGACATCATGACTTGGTTATGAAGCATGTGAGAATGACGACAATATTTGAGTTGAGAGGAAGATTAACAGTGAATAATAACTGAAATATTGGTCTAAAGTTAGAAAGAACAAAAGAAATAAAGAGAGAACCAACGTAAAAGCAAAAAGAACGAACTGAACAAGAGAAAGAATGACAAAAAGAACAAGAAACGCAATTAACCAAAGAATGGAAAAAATGGAGAAAGTAAATAAAGACAGAACAAACAAATAAACAACTGAACAAACAAAAGTTCAGTCGAAAAATGAAAGAAACAGAAAAAATAAAACAATCAATAACGAAAGAAAAAAGAATGAAGAAAGAGAAAACAGAAGAAAAAACAACGAACAACTGAACACACAAACAAAAGAAAGAAAAAAGAATCAACCAACAGACAAAAGAATGAACTGAATAAAAACTATGAGAAAGAAAGAAAGAGTAAAAGAAAAAGAATGAACACAAAATGGCCAAACTATGGAAAGAAAGAGCAAACAAAAGAGTGAACAACCAAACAAAATAAACAACAAACAAATAAACAACTGAGCGAACAAACAAATAAACCAATGAATGAACGATTGTATAAAAGAAACAAACAATTGTATCAAACTAAACAAAACGTAAAAAAGAAAATGTTTAAAAATGTTATTTATTTCAAT
>NC_137135.1:35476838-35488869 GCF_949319135.1 Squalius cephalus
GTATGAACCGAACCGTGACTTCTGTGTGCCGTTCCACCCCTACACGGCATACGCTAATAACTTTTCATTACTGTCAACTTTCTATGTATAACAGTTCTATCTAATCACGTATTCAAAAATAGAAAATGACTTTGAAATAAATGCGTTTATGATGCATGTAACAAACAAACACATTTGTGTGCAGTTTCTTCTCCTATTGGATCGTCACACTTTTACATGCATCACAAACATACGAAGATATATGGCGTCTTCCATACAGACAGAGGTTTGCAGAAACTCTAAAATAAATCAATACTAGGAGTCAGATGTGAAGGAGAGAGAGAGAGAGAGAGAGAGAGCGAGAGAGAGAGAGAGAGAGAGAGAGCGAGAGAGAGAGAGAGAGAGAGAGAGAGAGAGAGAGAGAGAGAGAGAGAGGGAGAGAGAGGGAGAGAGAGGGAGAGAGAGAGGGAGAGAGAGAGAGCGAGAGCGAGAGAGAAATGGAGTGGAAAAGGTGAAGCGGTGGGAGTTGAAAAGGGCAAAAACCACAAATAAGCGAAACATCTGACGGTGTGTGACGGTAAAACACTGCTGACACTGAAGTCACCGCTGTCCAACACTGGGAAACAACTCTACAGACAACACTTTGATGTGTAGAGCCCTGACCTAACACACACACACACACACACACACACACACACAGAGAGAGAGCTGAGAGCGCGTGTTGTGACTGTTGCTGAGTACAGGGCTGCTGGAAGCAGAGCAGCATTGACTCAGAGCTAACAGACTCACACACACACACACACTCACAAACACACACACACATCACACAGAGTTTTTTTGAAAATATAAAAATGCATATAGTTTTGTGTGATGGACAGGTTTATGGGTCGGTTTAGTGTGTGTGTGTGTGTGTGTGTGTGTGTTGGGTAGGTTTAGGGGTCAGGTTAGGGTAAGGAGAGAGAATATACAGTTTGTACAGTATAAAAACCATTACGTCTATGGAAAGTCCCTGTAAACCACAGACAAGTGTGTGTGTGTGTGTGTGTGTGAGTGAGAGAGAGAGAGAGTGTGCGTGTGATTGTGTGAGTGCAAGTGTGTGAGAGTGTGTGTGTGTTTGTGAGAGAGAGAGTGTGTGTGACTGTGTGAGTGTTTGTGAGTGCGAGTGTAAGTTTAAGGGTGTGTGAGTGTTTGTGAGTACGTGTGTGTGTGTGTGTGTGTCTCTGGTCATTATGGATATGACCATGTGCAGCCTTGATGTGTGTTGCCATGGGGACCGGTCACATCGCATTGGTGTGTGTGTGTGTGTGGCCTCGCTGCAGCGACGGTGTTTTCCCTCCATCACCCGGACAGACACCTGAGTCGAGATCAGCCGGGAAACAGCTTGTGTGAGAAAGTTCTGTTTGTGTGTGTGTGTGTGTGTGTGTGTGTGTGTGTGTGTGTGTGTAAACACCGTCTGGGATGAACTCGCTCTCACTTCTCATTTCTCTGTAAACCGTCTCTCTGTACTTTCCTCCGCTCGCGAGAGTCTGGACCAGAAGAAGCACAAAAAGGTCTCCGATGGTTTCATCATTACAGGAGCGAGAGCCGAGCCGCGCACGCTAATCTATATGCTAATGCAGAAACACACTGACACTCCCACTGACAACGGGCTGTGTGTGTGTGTGTGTGTGTGTGTGCGAGAGAGTGTGTGTGAGTGTGCGAGAGAGTGTGTGTGTGTGTGCGAGAGAGTGTGTGTGAGGTAGGGCTGGGCGATATATCGCATGACATTGTTAGGCGCATCTCGTCAGTAAAGCGGTTCCTTGATTAGTAGTAAATCGCCATCACCTGCTTTCAGATGGAGCGGCATTCACTACAAAGAGCCGTAGTTAACTGACAAGCTGAGCCATATCGCATTAATTATCGCAGGCGATACGTCCGCGATATTAATGCGATATGGCTCAGCTTGTCAGTTAACTACGGCTCTTTGTAGTGAATGCCGCTCCATCTGAAAGCAGGTGATTGGGATTTTTTTACTCTTATTCAAGGAACCGGCTTTACTGATGAAATGCGCCTAACAATGTCATGCGATATATCGCCCAGCCCTAGTGTGAGTGTGCGAGAGAGTGTGTGTGAGTGTGCGAGAGAGTGTGTGTGAGTATGCGAGAGTGTGTGTGCGAGAGAGTGTGTGTGAGTGTGCGAGAGAGTGTGTGTGCGTGTGTGCGAGAGAGTGTGTGTGAGTTTGCGAGAGAGTGTGTGTGCGTGTGTGTGTGTGCGCGAGAGAGTGTGTGTGCGAGAGAGTGTGTGTGAGTTTGCGAGAGAGTGTGTGAGTATGTGTGCGTGCGTGTGTGTGTGCAAGTAAGTGTGTGTGTGTGTGCGTGAGTGTGTGTGAGAGAGTGTGTGAGTGTGCGAGAGAGTGTGTGAGTGTGCGAGAAAGTGTGTGAGTGTGCGAGAAAGTGTGTGTGAGAGTGCAAGTAAGTGTGTGTGTGTGCGTGAGTGTGTGTGAGAGAGTGTGTGAGTGTGCGAGAGAGTGTGTGAGTGTGCGAGAGAGTGTGTGAGTGTGCTAAAGAGTGTGTGAGTGTGTGAGAGAGTGTGTGAGTGTGTGTGTGCGAGAGTGTGTGCGAGAGAGTGTGTGTGAGTTTGCGAGTGTGAGTTTGCGAGAGAGTGTGTGAGTATGTGTGCGTGTGTGTGTGCGAGAGAGTGTGTGTGAGTTTGCGAGTGTGAGTTTGCGAGAGAGTGTGTGAGTGTGCGAGAGTGTGTGAGTGTGCGAGAGAGTGTGAGTGTGCGAGAGAGTGTATGAGTGTGCGAGAAAGTGTGTGAGTGTGCGAGAAAGTGTGTGTGAGAGTGCAAGTAAGTGTGTGTGAGAGAGTGTGTGAGTGTGCGAGAGAGTGTGTGAGTGTGCGAGAGAGTGTGTGAGTGTGCGAGAGAGTGTGTGAGTGCGTGAGAGAGTGTGTGTGTGAGTGCGTGAGAGAGTGTGTGAGTGTGCGAGAGAGTGTGTGTGCGTGTGTGCGAGAGTGTGTGAGTGTGCGAGAGAGTGTATGTGAGTGTGCGAGAGAGTGTGTGTGTGTGTGTGTGTGAGTGAGAGTGCGAGAGTGTGTGTGAGTGTGTGTGTGTGCGAGAGAGTGTGTGCAAGTGTGTGTGTGTGCGAGAGAGTGTGTGCAAGTGTGTGTGTGTGAGTGTGCGAGAGAGTGTGTGTGAGTATGCGAGAGTGTGTGTGTGAGAGAGTGTGTGTGAGTGTGCGAGAGAGTGTGTGCGTGTGTGCGAGAGAGTGTGTGTGAGTTTGCGAGAGAGTGTGTGAGTGTGCGAGAGAGTGTGTGAGTGTGCGAGAGAGTGTGCGAGAGAGTGTGTGTGTGTGCGCGAGAGAGTATGTGTGCGAGAGAGTGTGTGTGAGTTTGCGAGAGAGTGTGTGAGTATGTGTGCGTGTGTGTGCGAGAGAGTGTGTGTGAGTTTGCGAGTGTGAGTTTGCGAGAGAGTGTGTGAGTGTGCGAGTGTGTGAGTGTGCGAGAGAGTGTATGAGTGTGCGAGAAAGTGTGTGAGTGTGCGAGAAAGTGTGTGTGAGAGTGCAAGTAAGTGTGTGTGTGTGCGTGAGTGTGTGTGAGAGAGTGTGTGAGTGTGCGAGAGAGTGTGTGAGAGAGTGTGTGAGTGTGCGAGAGAGTGTGTGAGTGTGTGAGAGAGTGTGTGTGCGAGAGTGTGTGCGAGTGTGCGAGAGAGTGTGTGAGTGTGCGAGAGAGTGTGTGAGTGTGTGAGAGAGTGTGTGAGTGTGTGTGTGCGAGAGTGTGTGCGAGAGAGTGTGTGTGAGTTTGCGAGTGTGAGTTTGCGAGAGAGTGTGTGAGTATGTGTGCGTGTGTGTGTGCGAGAGAGTGTGTGTGAGTTTGCGAGTGTGAGTGTGCGAGAGTGTGTGAGTGTGCGAGAGAGTGTATGAGTGTGTGAGAAAGTGTGTGAGTGTGCGAGAAAGTGTGTTTGAGAGTGCAAGTAAGTGTGTGTGTGTGCGTGAGTGTGTGTGAGAGAGTGTGTGAGTGTGCGAGAGAGTGTGTGAGTGTGCGAGAGAGTGTGTGAGTGTGTGAGAGAGTGTGTGAGAGAGTGTGTGAGTGTGTGTGTGCGAGAGTGTGTGAGTGTGCGAGAGAGTGTGTGTGCGTGTGTGCGAGAGAGTGTGTGAGTGTGCGAGAGAGTGTGTGAGTGTGCGAGAGAGTGTGTGTGAGTGTGCGAGAGAGTGTGTGTGTGTTAGAGTGCGGATCGGGCCGAATTTTTCTGTCCGAGCCCGGCCCGCGTCCGACAGAGCAGTAACCGAACCCGACCCGAGCCCGACAGGCATAAAGATATTTATGTCCGAGCCCGACCCGAGACCGACAGTTAAAATCCCATTTTTTTTCTCATACTAATGACACATGTACGTTTGTTTGTGTGGAAAGCCCGCTTTTATTAAGCAACTGTAGGAAGGCCATCGGAAATGTCAACAGGATTAGTGCATCAGCGCGCACGGAGAAACAAGCGCACTTAACATAGGCGCGCATGCACGTGTTTGGTTGTCACGGCTACATAAACAAATTTGAAATTTGCGCACACAGGAAGACAGATGTTATGGTAAAATTTTACATGCATTTTAATCACAAAAATGAACGTTTGCATCAAGTGAAAGCATCAGGCACATTGGCTAACGTTACCTACATAATAAGCTGTTTTAAATGTAAAATGTTCAATGCCTTATCGCGCTGATGTGACCGAGCCCGACCCGAACCCGAACATAATTTCTAAATATCTGTCCGAACCCAGCCCGGCCCGTCGGGTACCGACGGGTTCCGTCGGGCTCGGGTCGGGTATCCATCCTCTAGTGTGTGTGTGTGTGTGTGAGTGAGAGTGCGAGAGTGTGTGTGAGTGTGTGTGTGCGAGAGAGTGTGTGCAAGTGTGTGTGTGTGCGAGAGAGTGTGTGCAAGTGTGTGTGTGTGTGTGTGTGCGAGAGAGCGAGTGTGTGCGTGCGAGAGAGTGCGCGAGAGAGTGTGTGAGTAAGTGTGTGTGTGTGTGTGTGTGTGTGTGTGAGAGAGTGTGTGAGTGTGTGTGTGTGCGAGAGAGAGTGTGTGCGAGTGTGTGAGTGTGAGTAAGTGTGTGTGTGAGAGAGAGAGAGTGTGTGCGAGTGTAAGTGTGTGTGTGTGTGTGTGTGTGTGTGTGTGTGTGTGAGAGAGTGTGTGCGAGTGTGTGAGTGTAAGTGTGTGTGTGTGAGTGTAAGTGTGTGTGTGTGTGTGTGTGTGTGAGTGTAAGTGTGTGTGTGTGTGTGAGAGTGTAAGTGTGTGTGTGTGTGTGTGTGTGTGTGTGTGTGTGTGTGTGTGTGTGTGTGTGTGTGTGTGTGTGTGGCCCCTGATCATCATCTCATGTGTAACTAAACAGGCTGTTTGTTTCTGTAAAGTGTGATGCTGTACAGAATGTCGCGTTTCCCAGAAGTCCACTTAAAATGTTACGGTTTCTACACTATAAATGAGTTTTCATGAGCGTTTCCTCCCTCTCTCTGACCCGCACAACTAAAGCCTGTGTTTGCTGCTGTACTTAGGTCAACATGAAACAGCATTTAAAGCCCATTTTACTTTTGTAATGTGAGTCGAACTAAATATTAACTTAGGGAAAACATTTTTATTTTTTTTCCATCAGAAATTGATGTGAAAGTCAAAGCATAAAGCACGTTCCCGTCCTAAAACAGCAGCTTAAACCAATCCTGAAATAGCTATTTGGTAAACATTTAGTGAACATTTAGAGTTTCTGAATATTGCACATTTTTACATTTTGATGAAAGATTATGGATTATAATAAGAATCAAAACATCCCATTAAGTCTGGAGTAAACGCCTCTATTATCAAGGATGACAGCGGCACTAATCGATCAGGAGGCAATTAATGCGAGTAATTAAACACTGTGTCGGATTTATACAGACACGACCCACATCTTTAAAACAAGCACATTTCAATAACATTCATTTATTCATATTACTTATGATTGTGGTCTAAAACTTTCATATATTGTGCTACTATTGTCCTGCCACTTCGAAAATGTTATAGTGATGCACTAAAGTTACTCTTATAGAAATGTGGACAATAGCGTAAGTATTAATCATCAATGCTTTTCAGAATTATTAGCACTCTATGATGGATGGATGGATGGATGGATAGATAGATAGATACTATGGATGGATGGATGGATGGATGGATAGATAGATACTATGGATGGATGGATGGATGGATAGATACTATGGATGGATGGATGGATGATGGATAGATAGATAGATAGATAGATAGATAGATAGATAGATACTATGGATGGATGGATGGATAGATAGATACTATGGATGGATGGATGGATATGATGGATGGATGGATATGATGGATGGATGGATGGATACGATGGATGGATGGATACGATGGATGGATGGATACGATGGATGGATGGATGGATGGATACGATGGATGGATGGATGGATGGATGGATGGATGGATGGATGGATTGGATGGATGGATACGATGGATGGATGGATACGATGGATGGATGGATGGATGGATACGATGGATGGATGAATACGATGGATGGATGGATGGATGGATACGATGGATGGATGGATGGATACGATGGATGGATGGATAGATACGATGGATGGATGGATACGATGGATGGATGGATGGATGGATGGATAGATACGATGGATGGATGGATACGATGGATGGATGGATGGATGGATGGATGGATAGCTAGATACGATGGATGGATAGATACGATGGATGGATGGATACGATGGATGGATGAATGGATAGCTAGATACGATGGATGGATGGATACGATGGATGGATGGATGGATAGCTAGATACGATGGATGGATGGATACGATGGATGGATGGATGGATGGATACGATGGATGGATGGATACGATGGATGGATGGATACGATGGATGGATGGATACGATGGATGGATGGATGGATGGATACGATGGATGGATACGATGGATGGATGGATACGATGGATGGATGGATACGATGGATGGATGGATACGATGGATGGATGGATGGATGGATACGATGGATGGATGGATAAGATGGATGGATACGATGGATGGATGGATATGATGGATGGATACGATGGATGGATGGATACGATGGATGGATACGATGGATGGATGGATACGATGGATGGATACGATGGATACGATGGATGGATGGATACGATGGATGGATACGATGGATGGATGGATACGATGGATGGATACGATGGATGGATGGATACGATGGATGGATGGATACGATGGATGGATGGATGGATGGATGGATACGATGGATGGATGGATACGATGGATGGATACGATGGATGGATGGATGGATGGATGGATACTATGGATGGATGGATGGATGGATAGATACTATGGATGGATGGATGGATGATGGATAGATAGATAGATAGATAGATAGATAGATAGATAGATAGATAGATAGATAGATAGATACTATGGATGGATGGATGGATAGATAGATACTATGGATGGATGGATGGATATGATGGATGGATGGATATGATGGATGGATGGATGGATACGATGGATGGATGGATACGATGGATGGATGGATACGATGGATGGATGGATGGATGGATACGATGGATGGATGGATGGATGGATGGATGGATGGATTGGATGGATGGATACGATGGATGGATGGATACGATGGATGGATGGATGGATGGATACGATGGATGGATGAATACGATGGATGGATGGATGGATGGATACGATGGATGGATGGATGGATACGATGGATGGATGGATGGATAGATACGATGGATGGATGGATGGATACGATGGATGGATGGATGGATGGATGGATAGATACGATGGATGGATGGATACGATGGATGGATGGATGGATGGATGGATGGATAGCTAGATACGATGGATGGATAGATACGATGGATGGATGGATACGATGGATGGATGAATGGATAGCTAGATACGATGGATGGATGGATACGATGGATGGATGGATGGATAGCTAGATACGATGGATGGATGGATACGATGGATGGATGGATGGATGGATACGATGGATGGATGGATACGATGGATGGATGGATACGATGGATGGATGGATACGATGGATGGATGGATGGATGGATACGATGGATGGATACGATGGATGGATGGATACGATGGATGGATGGATACGATGGATGGATGGATACGATGGATGGATGGATGGATGGATACGATGGATGGATGGATACGATGGATGGATACGATGGATGGATGGATACGATGGATGGATACGATGGATGGATGGATACGATGGATGGATACGATGGATGGATGGATACGATGGATGGATACGATGGATACGATGGATGGATGGATACGATGGATGGATACGATGGATGGATGGATACGATGGATGGATACGATGGATGGATGGATACGATGGATGGATGGATACGATGGATGGATGGATGGATGGATGGATAGATATGATGGATGGATGGATACGATGGATGGATGGACGGATGGATAGCTAGATACGATGGATGGATGGATACGATGGATGGATGGATACGATGGATGGATGGATGGATGGATACGATGGATGGATGGATGGATGGATAGCTAGATACGATGGATGGATGGATACGATGGATGGATGGATGGATGGATGGATACGATGGATACGATGGATGGATGGCTAGATACGATGGATGGATGGATGGATGGATGGATGGATGGATATATATATTTTTTTATTTTTTTTATTTTTTTAACCTTTATTTATCCAGGTAAACTGTTTGAGAACCACTTCTCATTTACAAACCTGACCTGGCCAAGAGGCTACAGGAATAAATAGGAACATACTGTACAACTGTACATAGTCAAACACATGACACATAGAACAAGCAATTGAATTAAAAAAGGTAGACAACAAAGAAAAGAGAAAAAGAAAAAGAATAAAGTGCTTAAATATGTGTGTATAAATGTGATTCATGAGGAACAAGAGTCAACTATGTAATTTTGGAGGTTTTGCTTAAAGGTGGAGGTTGGGATCAGAGATGTAAGTTTCAGGGTATTTTGCAGTATGTTCCAGTCATGTGCTGCTGCAAAGCGGAAGGCATTACGTCCAAAGGTAGTAGAAGTAGGGGGGGGGGGGGTACTAAATTGAATCAAATTACTTGATCTTGTGTGATAGGTGTTATGAACGGCATGAAGAAGAGAGACAAATAGAGAGGTGTCTTGCCCAGGATTGTCTTGTATATGAAGAGAAACCAAAGATGGAGCCACCGGGTATAAAGGGAGGGCCAGCCCACCAGTTTATACAGGTCACAGTGATGAGTGACTACGTTTACAAGCTGTCAATATCCGGGTTATGGTCGGGTTAAGGTCACTATTTGGGTTTCTGAAACATTTGGAATAACCCGTTTACATGCGTGAGCAGAAAGAGTTACTCCTGTATACATGATATTTGTAATCAATTGGCAATATCCCGGCGTACACGGCGACGCACGGTTAGCGTCTGGACGTACGGACAACCTTAAGACGCAATATGCGTCATTTCCGATTCTTCTTCCTGTATCCAAAGACAACAACAGCAGCAGCAGCACGCGGATAATGAATAGTTCGGGGCAGATAGCAATCGCGTTTGTTTGCGCTTTCCTCCTCGCTCCAAAAGTGTGGTGCTGTGCTGCGTCTCGCCATGTTTACCTCTACTCGTTTACTTCCGGTATACTGCACGCGGTTTTTGTATGCGCCGTCTCTAACATTACTCAAAAGACCAAGATTCCTTGCGAATAGAACATGCGCAGAACACAAATCAATGTTCCTTTTGATGGGGATATGCCGATACGCTAGCCTGGCAAGCCAGACCTACATCAAGATGTTGGGTCTGGAAACTCACCATAGACGAGGTTTAATCCGAGGGGCGGGATAAACGGCTGTCTTTCAAATTCCCTCTGCACGCAATAGGACAGCGCTTCAACCAACCAGAGCGTTTTCCCAACAGCGGAAGTTGTCTATATTAGTTGATAGATTCAACTTTTGCCATATCTGGCCGGCAAAACGACGAACACATCTTCCTTTTTTTAAGAATGACTTAAGTGTTGTTCTTTGCTCTTTTCTCAAAGAAACTTAACTCCAAGTCCTCCAGAGTCGCGGCCAAAGCCGATTCGAAAGACCGTTGTTCTCCATCTGCAGCCGCCATTCTTTGTTTTCAAGTGGCAGCCGTCGCAACTCTGTCGTCATATGTTAAGCCCACCCCCGCCTACTCTATACACGACGTGATTGGCCTGACCCAATTTAGGTTTTTGCAGCTAGAAGGTCTATTGAGAGTTGCTAGACCCCCCTGGCTGCGAAATACATTTAGCTGCCGCTAGGGTGCGTCTAGATTTCTAGGCTACCGATACGCGTTTACATGACCAAATATTCGGGTTAGAAAAGGGGTACCCCAGGGATCATATCCGGGTTTTTAAAAACCGGGATATGAGCATATTCGGGTTTTTGCCGGTGTTTACATGGCCGTGCGCGACCGGGTTATTGCTAATATCCCGGTTTTTGAACGGGTTATTGGCTACATGTAAACGTAGTCAGTGTGAAAGGGTGCATTAGTGGCAAAACGGATGGCTGAATGATAGATTGTGTCAAGTTTTTTTAGGGCTGTGTTTGGTGCCATTCTGTAGATAATATCGGCAGTACTGTCATCTTAACGAGGGTGCATTTGGTAGCATGAGTAAAGGAAGCTTTATTGCGGAAAAGAAAGGCTAGTCTAGCTTTGACTTTTGTTTGAAGGTTATTGATGTGTGTAATGAATGACTAGGGGTGTAACGATACATCGATATGGATCGATGCATCGATATAACGTCTAACGATACGATGCATCGATTCCACACGTAAAATATCGATATACACCTTTATTTTGACACTCTCCACATTCTCATGTAACATCCTTCCGCCAAAGCAAGTCAAGTCAAGTATATTTGTATAGCGCTTTTCACAATACAAATTGTATCAAAGCAGCTTCACAGTATTAAATTAAAATAATACAACAAGGTTTGTTTCTAGTGGAATTTATTGATTGATAAAAATAAATTAATATTCCCAAAATATCCCCAACTGAGCAAGCCAAAGGCAACAGTGGCAAGGAACCCGAAAAACTCCATCAAGTGACCTGACGGTGACCTAAAACTCCATCAGGTGACCTAATGGAGAAAAAAAAAAACCTTGGGAGAATAAGCCGTTTAGGGCTTTATAAGTCAGTAGCAATACCTTGTAATTAATACAGGACTTTATAGGTAACCAATGTAGTGATGATAAAATCGGTGTTTATATGATCATATTTTCTTGATCTAGTTAGAACTCTAGCGGCGGCATTTTGGACTAACTGTAGCTTGTTTATTGAGGATGCAGAACAACCGGCTAATAAAGCATTACAGTAATCTAGTCTCGAGGTCATGAACGCATGAACTAAATTTTCTGCGTCAGAAACTGATAGCATATTACGTAGCTTAGCAATGTTTCTAAGGTGGAAAAAAGGCTGTTCTTGTAACATATGAAATATGATTTTCAAAAGACAGGTTGCAGTCTAATATAACACCCAGGTCAAAGCACACGTTTTCGTTTACTCACCAACCATACTGTCTGCCGGTGTGTCTTTATAACGTTAATCTCCTCATCTGAAATAGATGCCTGACAAGACTGACTGAACCCTAAACAAGTTTAGGTATTGTCCGCTGTCAAGGCATCGCGAGTTCATGTTTTACAGCAGAAACAGACAAGCAGTCGCACCCTTGGTGGTGAACACAACACGATAAGTCCGTTTTAGCGACTCAGCGCGCAGTATTCAGGTCAGATGTCACTTCGAAAAGACGCGCTGGCTAAGAGGAGTTTCGTCAAAGCTGACTAAAAGTGATCGAGGATGGATAATTTCAATGAACTTGATGAACCCGTGATATCTTCTTCGGGCGTAAAAGTAAAATAAAAGCATTTTCACGGAACCTTACTAAAGCAGCTCGTTTAGTGGTGAGGGAAACGCTCTCTGTATTGCGTGTACGTTAATCCCAACAATAACGTTTGTCGGGCAT
>NC_137135.1:35489069-35511569 GCF_949319135.1 Squalius cephalus
GCAGGCCAGGGTCATCAGCGGGGGTCACGAGGGCCAGCCACTTCTCCCATCCCGAACTCATTCCCAAACTCGCCCATTCCTCGTCCTCTCCTCTCCTTTTCTCTTGGCTCCCGGAAGAACTTCCCGTCCATTTCCTCTCCTCTTCTCTCTCTGCTCCCGGAAGTACTTCCGGCACACGTCCTGGAAGACGGCCAGGCACAGCGTGTTGAGAAGGAAGTACCAGGTCTGGTGTTCCTCCTCAATGAAGCTGCTGGAGGCCAAGCTGAGTGTGTGACCGACCGTCCCGATCAGCAACAGAGTGTCCAACTCCGACAGAGTCCAGGCACAACCCTAGAACGAGACGGAGACGGGATACACACACATTAGTTCATGGTGCAAACATACGGAGGAACCTTTTCATAGTTCCCTACAACTATTGGCGGAAGTTCCCGGATTTTGGTGTGTTCGCACCGCAGGAACTAGGAATGATTTTAGCTCTAGGAACTCCTTTTGGACCACCAGCACCACCAGGCATTAGGGGTGGAACGGTACATGTATTCGTATTGAACCGAAACGGTAACGGGCGACACGGTTCGGTGCATACATTTACACGGAGAATACACGGTATAAAAATTAAATAAAACTCGCATTAAACAATTAATTAATGTAATGCGGAACTGCTGTTAGATACGCGGGTTCTTTAGGGACACCTAATCTATAGCCCCCGCCTTAGCTCTGAAGCAGGCTGCGATGTAAAGATTGCAATGCTGGAGTATGTTGTGTGTGTGTGTGTGTGTGTGTGTGTGTGTGTGTGTGTGTGTGTGTGTGTGTGTGTGTGTGTGTGTGAGAGTGTGTGTGAGAGAGAGAGAGAGAGAGAGAGAGAGAGGCGCGATCGAAAAGTCGCAAAGTGTTTACTTATTTGTGTGCATGTGTGTGAGTGTGTGAGTGTGAGTGTGAGAGAGAGAGAGAGAGGGGCGCGATCGAAAAGTCGCAAAGTGTTTACTTATATTTTGTGTGCATGTGTGTGAGTGTGTGAGTGTGAGTGTGAGAGAGAGAGAGAGAGGGGCGCGATCGAAAAGTCGCAAAGTGTTTACTTATATTTGTGTGTGTGTGTATGTGTGTGTGTGTGTGTGTGAGAGGCGTAGGGCGCGATCGAACAGTGGAAACATAAAAAAACATACTCCGTCATTTTGTTTATACAGGACATCATTCAAACTGCAAAGTGTTTAAGTTACTGTTAATTCAAATTTTAAGGAAAACAAATATATTAATCTGAAATGTAGCAAATTTAATTTTTCATTTCATTCAGGTACAATTACCAAACATATCTCAAGGTCTTTTTGTCTTTTTATTAATTGAATTAATAAACTAATTATATAAAACAATTGTCAGTGCACTACAAATAACTGGTTCTATGCCTTTACTTTATTAATAAAACTTATTTAAAAGTACAAGGTTTAGGTAATTAATTTTTCTTTGGTGGTTCAGCCTGAGACATGCACAAGCCTTCTGCATTTTTGTTTTGCTTTTCCCTCCATTGTACCGAACTCGTACCGAACCGTGATGTCTGAACCGAGGTATGAACCGAACCGTGACTTCTGTGTGCCGTTCCACCCCTACACGGCATACGCTAATAACTTTTCATTACTGTCGACTTTCTATGTATAACAGTTCTATCTAATCACGTATTCAAAAATAGAAAATGACTTTGAAATAAATGCGTTTATGATGCATGTAACAAACAAACACATTTGTGTGCAGTTTCTTCTCCTATTGGATCGTCACACTTTTACATGCATCACAAACATACGAAGATATATGGCGTCTTCCATACAGACAGAGGTTTGCAGAAACTCTAAAATAAATCAATACTAGGAGTCAGATGTGAAGGAGAGAGAGAGAGAGAGAGGAGAGAGAGAGAGAGAGAGCGAGAGAGAGAGAGAGAGGAGAGAGGGAGAGAGGAGAGAAGAGAGAGAGAGAGAGCGATGAGAGTGAGGAGAGAGAGAGAGAGAGGAGAGAGAGAGAGAGAGAGAGAGAGAGAGAGAGGAGACGAGAGAGGAGAGAGAGAGAGCGAGAGCGAGAGAGAAATGGAGTGGAAAAGGTGGAAGCGGTGGGGAGTTGAAAAGGGCAAAAACCACAAATAAGCGAAACATCTGACGGTGTGTGACGGTAAAACACTGCTGACACTGAAGTCACCGCTGTCCAACACTGGGAAACAACTCTACAGACAACACTTTGATGTGTAGAGCCCTGACCTAACACACACACACACACACACCACACACACACAGAGAGAGAGCTGAGAGCGCGTGTTGTGACTGTTGCTGAGTACAGGGCTGCTGGAAGCAGAGCAGCATTGACTCAGAGCTAACAGACTCACACACACACCACACGCTCACAAAACACACACACACATCACACAGAGTTTTTTTGAAAATATAAAAATGCATATAGTTTTGTGTGATGGACAGGTTTATGGGGTTAGGGTAAGGAGAGAGAATATACAGTTTGTACAGTATAAAAACCATTACGTCTATGGAAAGTCCCTGTAAGCCACAGACAAGTGTGTGTGTGTGTGTGTTGTGTGTGTGTGAGTGAGAGAGAGAGAGAGAGAGTGTGCGTGTGATTGTGTGAGTGCAAGTGTGTGAGAGTGTTGTGTGTGTTTGTGAGAGAGAGAGTGTGTGTGACTGTGTGAGTGTTTGTGAGTGCGAGTGTAAGTTGTGTGTTCTCTGGTCATTATGGATATGACCATGTGCAGCCTTGATGTGTGTTGCCATGGGGACCGGTCACATCGCATTGGTGTGTGTGTGTGTGTGTGTGTGTGTGCCTCGCTGCAGCGACGGTGTTTTCCCTCCATCACCCGGACAGACACCTGAGTCGAGATCAGCCGGGGAAACAGCTTGTGTGAGAAAGTTCTGTTTTGTGTGTGTGTGTGTGTGTGTGTGTGTAAACACCGTCTGGGATGAACTCGCTCTCACTTCTCATTTCTCTGTAAACCGTCTCTCTGTACTTTCCTCCGCTCGCGAGAGTCTGGACCAGAAGAAGCACAAAAAGGTCTCCGATGGTTTCATCATTACAGGAGCGAGAGCCGAGCCGCGCACGCTAATCTATATGCTAATGCAGAAACACACTGACACTCCCACTGACAACGGGCTGTGTGTGTGTGTGTGTGTGTGTGTGCGAGAGAGTGTGTGTGAGTGTGCGGAGAGAGTGTGTGTGTGTGTGTGCGAGAGAGTGTGTGTGAGGTAGGGCTGGGCGATATATCGCATGACATTGTTAGGCGCATCTCGTCAGTAAAGCGGTTTCCTTGATTAGTAGTAAATCGCCATCACCTGCTTTCAGATGGAGCGGCATTCACTACAAAGGCGATACGTCCGCGATATTAATGCGATATGGCTCAGCTTGTCAGTTAACTACGGCTCTTTGTTAGTGAATGCCGCTCCCATCTGAAAGCAGGTGATTGGGATTTTTTACTCTTATTCAAGGAACCGCTTTACTGACGAGATGCGCATAACAATGTCATGCGATATATCGCCCAGCCCTAGTGTGAGTGTGCGAGAGAGTGTGTGTGAGTATGCGAGAGTGTGTGTGCGAGAGAGTGTGTGTGAGTGTGCGAGAGAGTGTGTGTGCGTGTGTGCGAGAGAGTGTGTGTGAGTTTGCGATGAGAGTGTGTGAGTGTGCGAGAGAGTGTGTGTGCGTGTGTGTGTGTGTGCGAGAGAGAGTGTGTGTGCGAGAGAGTGTGTGTGAGTTTGCGAGAGAGTGTGTGAGTATGTGTGCGTGTGTGTGTGCGAGAGAGTGTGTGTGAGTTTGCGAGTGTGAGTTTGCGAGAGAGTGTGTGAGTGTGCGAGAGTGTGTGAGTGTGCGAGAGAGTGTGTGAGTGTGCGAGAAAGTGTGTGTGAGAGAGTGCAAGTAAGTGTGTGTGTGTGTGTGCGAGAGTGTGTGTGTGAGAGAGTATGTGAGTGTGCGAGAGAGTGTGTGAGTGTGCGAGAAAGTGTGTGAGTGTGCGAGAAAGTGTGTGTGAGAGTGCAAGTAAGTGTGTGTGTGTGCGTGAGTGTGTGTGAGAGAGTGTGTGAGTGTGCGAGAGAGTGTGTGTGTGCGAGAGAGTGTGTGAGTGTGCTAAAGAGTGTGTGAGTGTGTGAGAGAGTGTGTGAGTGTGTGTGTGCGAGAGTGTGTGCGAGAGAGTGTGTGTGAGTTTGCGAGTGTGAGTTTGCGAGAGAGTGTGTGAGTAATGTGTGCGTGTGTTGTGTGCGAGAGAGTGTGTGGTGAGTTTGCGAGTGTGAGTTTGCGAGAGAGTGTGTGAGTGTGCGAGAGAGTGTGAGTGTGCGAGAGAGTGTAATGAGTGTGCGAGAAAGTGTTTGAGTGTGCGAGAAAGTGTGTGTGAGAGTGCAAGTAAGTGTGTGTGTGAGAGAGTGTGTGAGTGTGCGAGAGAGTGTGTGAGTGTGCGAGAGAGTGTGTGAGTGCGAGAGAGTGTGTGAGAGAGTGTGTGAGTGTGTGTGTGCGAGAGTGTGTGAGTGTGCGAGAGAGTGTGTGCGTGTGTGCGAGAGTGTGTGAGTGTGCGAGAGAGTGTGTGAGTGTGCGAGAGAGTGTATGTGAGTGTGCTGAGAGAGTGTTGTGTGTGTGTGTGTGAGTGAGAGTGCGAGAGTGTGTGTGAGTGTGTGTGTGTGCGAGAGAGTGTGTGCAAGTGTGTGTGTGTGCGAGAGAGTGTGTGCAAGGTGTTGTGTGTTGTGAGTGTGCGAGAGAGTGTGTGTGTGAGTATGCGAGAGTGTGTGTGTGAGAGAGTGTGTGCGTGTGTGCTGAGAGAGTGTGTGTGAGTTTGCGAGAGAGTGTGTGAGTGTGCGAGAGAGTGTGTGCGTGTGTGTGTGTGTGCGCGAGAGAGTATGTGTGCGAGAGAGTGTGTGTGAGTTTGCGAGAGAGTGTGTGAGTATGTGTGGCTGTGTGTGTGCGAGAGAGTGTGTGTGAGTTTGCGAGTGTGAGTTTGCGAGAGAGTGTGTGAGTGTGCGAGTGTGCGAGAGAGTGTATGAGTGTGCGAGAAAGTGTGTGAGTGTGCGAGAAAGTGTGTGTGAGAGTGCAAGTAAGTGTGTGTGTGTGCGTGAGTGTGTGTGAGAGAGTGTGTGAGTGTGCGAGAGAGTGTGTGAGTGTGCGAGAGAGAGTGTAGTGTGCGAGAGAGTGTGTGAGAGAGTGTGTGTGCGAGAGTGTGTGCGAGTGTGCGAGAGAGTGTGTGAGTGTGCGAGAGAAGTGTGTGAGTGTGTGAGAGTGTGTGAGTGTGTGTGCGAGAGTGTGTGCGAGAGAGTGTGTGTGAGTTTGCGAGTGTGAGTTTGCGAGAGAGTGTGTGAGTATGTGTGCGTGTGTGTGTGCGAGAGAGTGTGTGTGAGTTTGCGAGTGTGAGTGTGCGAGAGTGTGTGAGTGTGCGAGAGAGTGTATGAGTGTGCGAGAAAGTGTGTGAGAGTGCAAGTAAGTGTGTGTGTGTGCGTGAGTGTTGTGTGAGAGAGTGTGTGAGTGTGCGAGAGAGTGTGTGAGTTGTGCGAGAGAGTGTGTGAGTGTGTGAGAGAGTGTGTGAGTGTGTGTGTGCGAGAGTGTGTGAGTGTGCGAGAGAGTGTGTGTGCGTGTGTGCGAGAGAGTGTGTGAGTGTGCGAGAGAGTGTGTGAGTGTGTGAGAGAGTGTGTGAGTGTGTGTTGTGCGAGAGTGTGTGAGTGTGCGAGAGAGTGTGTGTGCGTGTGTGCGAGGAGAGTGAGTGTGTGAGTGTGCGAGAGAGTGTGTGAGTGTGCGAGAGAGTGTGTGAGTGTGCGAGAGAGTGTGTGTGAGTGTGCGAGAGAGTGTGTGTGTGTTAGAGTGCGGATCGGGCCGAATTTTTCTGTCCGAGCCCGGCCCGCGTCCGACAGAGCAGTAACCGAACCCGACCCGAGCCCGACAGGCATAAAGATATTTATGTCCGAGCCCGACCCGAGACCGACAGTTAAAATCCCATTTTTTTTCTCATACTAATGACACATGTACGTTTGTTTGTGTGGAAAGCCCGCTTTTATTAAGCAACTGTAGGAAGGCCATCGGAAATGTCAACAGGATTAGTGCAATCAGCGCGCACGGGAGAAACAAGCGCACTTAACATAGGCGCGCATGCACGTGTTTGGTTGTCACGGCTACATAAACAAATTTGAAATTTGCGCACACAGGAAGACAGATGTTATGGTAAAATTTTACATGCATTTTAATCACAAAAATGAACGTTTGCATCAAGTGAAAGCATCAGGCACATTGGCTAACGTTACCTACATAATAAGCTGTTTTAAATTTAAAATGTTCAATGCCTTATCGCGCTGATGTGACCGAGCCCGACCCGAACCCGAACATAATTTCTAAATATCTGTCCGAACCCAGCCCGGCCCGTCAGGTACCGACGGGTTCCGTCGGGCTCGGTCGGGTATCCATCCTCTAGTGTGTGTGTGTGTGTGTGAGTGAGAGTGCGAGAGTGTGTGTGAGTGTGTGTGTGCGAGAGAGTGTGTGGCAAGTGTGTGTGTGTGCGAGAGAGTGTGTGCAAGTGTGTGTGTGTGTGCGAGAGAGCGAGTGTGTGCGTGCGAGAGAGTGTGCGAGAGAGTGTGTGAGTAAGTGTGTGTGTGTGTGTGTGTGTGTGTGTGTGTGTGAGAGAGTGTGTGCGAGTGAGTGTGTGTGTGTGTGTGCAAGAGAGAGCGAGTGTGTGAGTGTGTGTGTGTGCGAGAGAGAGTGTGTACGAGTGTGTGAGTGTGAGTAAGTGTGTGTGTGTGAGAGAGAGAGAGAGAGTGTGGTGCGAGTGTAAGTGTGTGTGTGTGTGTGTGAGAGAGTGTGTGCGAGTGTGTGAGTGTAAGTGTGTGTGTGTGTGTGTAAGTGTGTGTGTGTGTGTGTGTGTGTGTGAGTGTAAGTGTGTGTGTGTGAGAGTGTAAGTGTGTGTGGTGTGTGTGTGTGTGTGTGTTGTGTGTGTGTGTGTGTGTGTGTGTGTGTGTGTGTGTGTGTGTGGCCCCTGATCATCATCTCATGTGTAACTAAACAGGCTGTTTGTTTTCTGTAAAGTGTGATGCTGTACAGAATGTCGCGTTTCCAGAAGTCCACTTAAAATGTTACGGTTTCTACACTATAAATGAGTTTTCATGAGCGTTTCCTCCCTCTCTCTGACCCGCACAACTAAAGCCTGTGTTTGCTGCTGTACTTAGGTCAACTGAAACAGCATTTAAAGCCCCATTTTACTTTTGTAATGCGAGTCGAACTAAATATTAACTTAGGGAAAACATTTTATTTTTTTTTCATCAGAAATTGATGTGAAAGTCAAAGCATAAAGCACGTTCCCGTCCTAAAACAGCAGCTTAAACCAATCCTGAAATAGCTATTTGGTAAACATTTAGTGAACATTTAGAGTTTCTGAATATTGCACATTTTTACATTTTGATGAAAGATTATGGATTATAATAAGAATCAAAACATCCCATTAAGTCTGGAGTAAACGCCTCTATTATCAAGGATGACAGCGGCACTAATCGATCAGGAGGCAATTAATGCGAGTAATTAAACACTGTGTCGGATTTATACAGACACGACCCACATCTTTAAAACAAGCACATTTCAATAACATTCATTTATTCATATTACTTATGATTGTGGTCTAAAACTTTCATATATTGTGCTACTATTGTCCTGCCACTTCGAAAATGTTATAGTGATGCACTAAAGTTACTCTTATAGAAATGTGGACAATAGCGTAAGTATTAATCATCAATGCTTTTCAGAATTATTAGCACTCTATGATGGATGGATGGATGGATGGATAGATAGATAGATACTATGGATGGATGGATGGATGGATGGATAGATAGATACTATGGATGGATGGATGGATGGATAGATACTATGGATGGATGGATGGATGGATGGATGGATGATGGATAGATAGATAGATAGATAGATAGATACTATGGATGGATGGATGGATAGATAGATACTATGGATGGATGGATGGATGGATATGATGGATGGATGGATATGATGGATGGATGGATGGATACGATGGATGGATGGATACGATGGATGGATGGATACGATGGATGGATGGATGGATGGATACGATGGATGGATGGATGGATAGATACGATGGATGGATGGATACGATGGATGGATGGATGGATGGATAGATACGATGGATGGATGGATGGATACGATGGATGGATGGATACGATGGATGGATGGATGGATGGATAGATAGATACGATGGATGGATGGATACGATGGATGGATGGATGGATAGCTAGATACGATGGATGGATGGATACGATGGATGGATGGATACGATGGATGGATGGATGGATGGATGGATACGATGGATGGATGGATGGATGGATAGATACGATGGATGGATGGATACGATGGATGGATGGATGGATAGCTAGATACGATGGATGGATGGATACGATGGATGGATGAATGGATAGCTAGATACGATGGATGGATGGATACGATGGATGGATGGATGGATGGATGGATGGATGGATGGATGGATGGATGGATACGATGGATGGATGGATACGATGGATGGATACGATGGATGGATGGATGGATGGATAGATACGATGGATGGATGGATGGATGGATAGCTAGATACGATGGATGGATGGATACGATGGATGGATGAATGGATAGCTAGATACGATGGATGGATGGATACGATGGATGGATGGATGGATGGATGGATGGATGGATGGATACGATGGATGGATGGATACGATGGATGGATACGATGGATGGATGGATGGATGGATGGATGGATGGATACGATGGATGGATGGATACGATGGATGGATACGATGGATGGATGGATGGATGGATAGATACGATGGATGGATGGATGGATACGATGGATGGATGGATGGATAGCTAGATACGATGGATGGATGGATACGATGGATGGATGGATGGATAGCTAGATACGATGGATGGATGGATACGATGGATGGATGGATACGATGGATGGATGGATGGATGGATGGATGGATGGATAGATATGATGGATGGATGGATACGATGGATGGATGGACGGATGGATAGCTAGATACGATGGATGGATGGATACGATGGATGGATGGATGGATGGATGGATACGATGGATGGATGGATACGATGGATGGATGGATGGATAGCTAGATACGATGGATGGATGGATGGATGGATGGATAGCTAGATACGATGGATGGATGGATGGATGGATGGATAGCTAGATACGATGGATGGATGGATGGATGGATAGCTAGATACGATGGATGGATGGATATATATATATATATATATATATATATTTTTTTTTTAACCTTTATTTATCCAGGTAAACTGTTTGAGAACCACTTCTCATTTACAAACCTGACCTGGCCAAGAGGCTACAGGAATAAATAGGAACATACTGTACAACTGTACATAGTCAAACACATGACACATAGAACAAGCAATTGAATTAAAAAAGGTAGACAACAAAGAAAAGAGAAAAAGAAAAAGAATAAAGTGCTTAAATATGTGTGTATAAATATGGTTCATGAGGAACAAGAGTCAACTATGTAATTTTGGAGGTTTTGCTTAAAGGTGGAGGTTGGGATCAGAGATGTAAGTTTCAGGGTATTTTGCAGTATGTTCCAGTCATGTGCTGCTGCAAAGCGGAAGGCATTACGTCCAAAGGTAGTAGAAGTGGGGGGGGGGGGGGGTACTAAATTGAATCAAATTACTTGATCTTGTGTGATAGGTGTTATGAACGGCATGAAGAAGAGATGACAAATAGAGAAGTGTCTTGCCCAGGATTGTCTTGTATATGAAGAGAAACCAATGATGGAGCCGCCGGGTATAAAGGGAGGGCCAGCCCACCAGTTTATACTGGTCACAGTGATGAGTGTGAAAGGGTGCATTAGTGGCAAAACGGATGGCTGAATGATAGATTGTGTCAAGTTTTTTTAGGGCTGTGTTTGGTGCCATTCTGTAGATAATATCGGCAGTACTGTCATCTTAACGAGGGTGCATTTGGTAGCATGAGTAAAGGAAGCTTTATTGTGGAAAAGAAAGGCTAGTCTAGCTTTGACTTTTGTTTGAAGGTTATTGATGTGTGTAATGAATGACTAGGGGTGTAACGATACATCGATATGGATCGATGCATCGATATAACGTCTAACGATACGATGCATCGATTCCACACGTAAAATATCGATATACACCTTTATTTTGACACTCTCCACATTCTCATGTAACATCCTTCCGCCAAAGCGCACGTTTTCGTTTACTCACCAACCATACTGTCTGCCGGTGTGTCTTTATAACGTTAATCTCCTCATCTGAAATAGACGCCTGACAAGACTGACTGAACCCTAAACAAGTTTAGGTATTGTCCGCTGTCAAGGCATCGCGAGTTCATGTTTTTACAGCAGAAACAGACAAGCAGTCGCACCCTTGGTGGTGAACACAACACGATAAGTCCGTTTTAGCGACTCAGCGCGCAGTATTCAGGTCAGATGTCACTTTGAAAAGACGCGCTGGCTAAGAGGAGTTTCGCCAAAGCTGACTAAAAGTGATCGAGGATGGATAATTTTGATGAACTTGTGATATCTTCTTCAGGGCGTAAAAGGAAAATAAAAGCATTTTCACGGAAGCTTACTAAAGCAGCTCGTTTAGTGGTGAGGGAAAAGCTCTCTGTACTGCGTATACGTTAATCACAACAACAAAGTTTGTTAGGCATCTATGTCAGCTGAGGAGATTAACGTTATGAAGATTAACCGAGTGTTGTATTATTTATCATAGCAATTACTTGGTTTTGTTTGACTCAGAAAGATGAAATGTGAATGTATCTGCTCTGCTAAAAAAAAAAAAAAAAAAAACGTATTAAACAAACATATTAAAGCTTTCAATTAACTTTAATTTTGTAATTTACCTGTATTTTTTAAGCTGCAGTTTGATTGATATAACTTGGAATGCACAATAATAAAAAACATGATTTATGAAAATGAACAAGAACGGAGTACTTGCAAATGACCTCTTCTGTTGTAAATGGCCCAATTGGGAGAGGGTGTGCAATTTTCAAAGAGTTTAATTAAACATTCATGTTATATATTTTGGTTGCATTTGTGAGTTAATAAAAACGTAACTGGTTGTGTGAACATAATATCTAAATATCGATTAATCTATCGATATAGCCCTGAATCGAATCGCAGAATTTTTGGAGGTATTGGCAAATATCGTATCGCTGGCTGAGAGAATCGATATCGTATCGTGATGAACTGTCCGATTTACACCCCTATGAATGACAGGGATGAATCCAACCAGATACCTAGATATTTAGATGTTGTGACATACTCCAGAGCCATACCGTTCATGCAGGTGATTGTAAGTGGAGTCTCGGTAACCGGTTTTCGGCTAAAAAGGATACATTTTGTTTTACTGGTGTTAATACGGAGGTGGAGATTGTCAAAGAACTGCTCTATAAAGGTGAATCTGAGTTTAAGACTGGAAGCCGCAGAATTGGGAGAGGAACCAACTGAGTACAAAATGGTATCATCTGCATAAAGATGAATCCTGGAGGTGCCAGCAGATCTGGCTATATCATTGATGTAGATAGAAAAAAGGGTTGGGCCCAGGATGGAGCCTAGAGCCACACCTTTAGAGATAATAAGTGGGTCTGATAATGTTTTCAACCTTCAATTGCTGGACACGGTTGGTGAGATAATTGGCAAACCAATCACAGCTAGAGGAGGACAGACTCCAATACTGGAAAGCTTATGTAAGAGGATCCTATGGTCGACAGAGTCAAAGGCCTTGGCGAGGTCTATAACGGTGGAAATACAGACCTGCTTGCTGTCTAATGCTGTAATTACATCATCAAGGACCTTTGTGGTGGCTCTTATGCACCCATGTCCCGTCCGAAAACCAGATTGCATGTCAAATAATATATGATTTTTATCCAGGAAATCATTTAACTGTTTCTGGACGAGCTTCTCCCGAACTTTGGCAAGGCATGGTAGGATGGATAACTACGATATATACTATGGATGGATGGATGGATGGATGGATGGATGGATGGATATATACTATGGATGGATGGATAGATAGATACGATAGATAGATAGATGGATGGATGGATGGATGGATGGATATCCTGCTGTTGTCCTGCCAATGAAATGAGCAGGACAAATGAGCAGGAAATCAATATTCCATCGACAGCGATCACATTAATCATAAGTGTGTTTTCCTGAATGATCATCGCTGTCACACTGTGTGCCGATCACTAGCACACACAGTACATCAAACGAGCCGGAAAAATCCGGCTTTCCATTTCCATACGGCCCCTCAAATTAGGCGCCTCGGGTTTGTCTTTATTCAACCTAAATGCTGCTAAAAATCATAAAGCGTTTAATTTAGAGCCTAGAATATTCTCTGTGCATGAAACTGAGCTCTTCCCACCGGAGCACAAACCCTGCTCATTAAATATTGAGCAAGAGTGATGCTTCACATGACTGACAGCTGACAGCAACTCCAGGGGGAATCGGGAGTGATGCTGCAAAACTTTCTCTCTCTCTCTCTCTCTAATGATCATTCTGTTTGTTCTCACCTCTGACTGTCAGCATTTTCTCCGCTGTGCCGCAGAAAGAGGGAGAGAGAGGGAGAGAGAGAGAGAGAGAGGGAGAGAGAGAGAGAGAGAGGGAGAGAGAGAGAGAGAGGGGGGGGGTGCGAGAGAGAGAGAGAGAGTGAGAGAGAGAGAGAGAGAGAGAGAGAGAGAGGGGAGGAGAGGGCGAGAGAGAGAGAGAGAGAGAGAGAGAGGGCGAGAGAGAGAGAGAGAGAGAGAGAGAGAGAGGAGAGAGAGAGAGAGAGAGAGAGAGAGAGGGAGAGAGAGAGAGAGAGAGAGAGAGAGAGAGAGAGAGAGAGAGGTAATTAAAAGAGGTGTCCTCTTCTTATCTCATTAACTCTGGGAGTAAATCTCTCGGAAAACTTTCCCTGTCTCTGCTGTTCGAGAGCCTCAAATCAGATATGCATTATTAAGCAGAGTTTTTATTAAAGGGATAGTTTTACTCATTTACTCACGCTTCTTCAGAAAAACACAAACGGCCTAATAAACCAGTGAGACACAAACCAAGATTTTTATTTAAGATCCATATAATTAATATATTAAATCCTAATAAACCTGCTGATGCCTGTCATTAATGTAAATCAAAGAAAAGAAAAAGAGAAAATCCCTCACTGCTCTTGGCTGAATAACTTTTGTAGCTTTAATCTAAATTTAATTTATAATATATGCAGTGAAGACTGTGACGTGTTGATAACAATCTCTGTATATTTCTTACACGTCTTTATGTTGTTTCTACGTTTATTAGGAGATTAAACGTGAAATTATTACAATATAAAATATATTCAAAAAGTTAATGTAAGGTACGATTAATCGCGATTAATTACAGAAAAATGTGCGAGTAATTAGTTACTTTTTTTTTAATCGCACGACAGCACTAATTGTAATATTTCTCTCTCTGTACTCCTCTTATTTCTGTGTTTTTAGTGATTGTGAAGCACTTTGGGCAACAAATTGTGTGTTATAAAGTCGCAATTGTGTGTTATTAAGTCAGAATTATGTTATAAAGTCAGAATTGTGTGATATAAAGTCAGAATTGCGTGTTATAAAGTCAGAATTGTGTGTTATAAAGTCAGAATTGCGTGTTATAAAGTCAGAATTGTGTTATAAAGTCAGAATTGTGTGTTATAAAGTCAGAATTGTGTTATAAAGTCAGAATTGCGTTATAAAGTCAGAATTGTGTTATAAAGTCAGAATTGCGTGTTATAAAGTCAGAATTGTTATAATCCAGAATTGTGTGTTATAAAGTCAGAATTGTGTTATAAAGTCAGAATTGTGTGTTATAAAGTCAGAATTGTGTGTTATAAAGTCAGAATTGTGTGTTATAAAGTCAGAATTGTGTTATAAAGTCAGAATTGTGTGTTATAAAGTCAGAATTGTGTTATAAAGTCAGAATTGTGTGTTATAAAGTCAGAATTGTGTTATAAAGTCAGAATTGCGTGTTATAAAGTCAGAATTGTGTTATAAAGTCAGAATTGCGTGTTATAAAGTCAGAATTGTTATAATCCAGAATTGTGTGTTATAAAGTTAGAATTGCATTAATTAGGAGATTAAACGTGAAATTATTACAATATAAAATATATTCAAAACGTTAATGTAAGGTGCGATTAATCGCGATTAATTACAGAAAAATGTGCGATTAATTAGTTACTTTTTTTATTCGCACGACAGCACTAATTGTAATATTTCTCTCTCTGTACTCCTCTTATTTCTGTGTTTTTAGTGATTGTGAAGCACTTTGGGCAACAGCTATTTCTATATAAATGAAATAAATGATATTTCACTATACTTTTACAGTATTTTTGATCAAACAAACGCAGCATTGGTGAGCAGAAGAGACGACTTCTTTACATTTTTAAAAAAAAAATCTTACCGATACAATTTTTTTAAGTATCATCCTGACTTCCTAAACAGGCTTATTTACAAAGCCATCTTCTGACATCAGGTCCTGTTCACACACTAGGAAAGACACAGCAAAGCCTGTCTATCCAAACACACCCAAAATAGACTCCTGTGAACTCGTCCTTAGACGAACTGTCGAGGAGAAATCCTCAGTCAGGACTTGTTTTTGGTGTTTAGAGCAAAATGAAAAACTCTGAAACTCAAACTCGGCCCTCCAGAGACATGAAGCTTCAGAAGCACGAAAACCTTCGCAGGCTAATGTGTGTGTGGAGGAGTACAAGACAGACGTTCACAGGTCGACTTCTCTGAAGAGTGTCAACAAGATGGCAAAATACGGCTCTGTTTGTTTGTCGACGTCAGCGGGATTAAACCGATCGAGAGGAGCTGGAGACATAAAGTCAGAATTGCCTGACAAAATCAGAATTGCCTGACAAAGTCAGAATTGTGTGTTATAAAGTCAGAATTGCGTGACAAAGTCAGAATTGTGTGTTATAAAGTCAGAATTGCATGACAAAGTCAGAATTGTGTGACAAAGTCAGAATTGTGATATAAAGTCAGAATTGCGAGTTATAAAGTCAGAATTGCGAGTTATAAAGTCAGAATTCTGTGACAAAGTCAGAATTGCGTGATATAAAGTCAGAATTGCGTGACAAAGTCAGAATTGCGTGATATAAAGTCAGAATTGCGTGATATAAAGTCAGAATTGCGTGATGTAAAGTCAGAATTGCGTGATGTAAAGTCAGAATTGCATGACAAAGTCAGAATTGCGTGATATAAAGTCAGAATTGCGCGTTATAAAGTCAGAATTGCGCGTGATATAAAGTCAGAATTGCGTGATGTAAAGTCAGAATTGCATGACAAAGTCAGAATTGCGTGATATAAAGTCAGAATTGCGCGTTATAAAGTCAGAATTGCGCGTTATAAAGTCAGAATTGAGTGACAAAGTCAGAATTGCGTGTTATAAAGTCAGAATTGCGTGATATAAAGTCAGAATTGCGTGATATAAAGTCAGAATTGCGCGTTATAAAGTCAGAATTGCCTGATATAAAGTCAGAATTGCATGACAAAGTCAGAATTGCCTGATATAAAGTCAGAATTGCCTGATATAAAGTCAGAATTGCGCGTTATAAAGTCAGAATTGCGTGACAGTCAGAATTGCGTGATATAAAGTCAGAATTGCGAGATATAAAGTCAGAATTGCGTGATATAAAGTCAGAATTGCGTGACAGTCAGAATTGCGTGATATAAAGTCAGAATTGCGAGATATAAAGTCAGAATTGCGAGATATAAAGTCAGAATTGCGAGATATAAAGTCAGAATTGCATGATATAAAGTCAGAATTGTGTGACAGTCAGAATTGCGTGATATAAAGTCAGAATTGCGTGACAGTCAGAATTGCGTGATATAAAGTCAGAATTGCGAGATATAAAGTCAGAATTGTGTGATATAAAGTCAGAATTGCGAGATATAAAGTCAGAATTGCGTGATATAAAGTCAGAATTGCGTGACAGTCAGAATTGCGTGACAGTCAGAATTGCGTGATATAAAGTCAGAATTGCGTGACAGTCAGAATTGCGTGATATAAAGTCAGAATTGCGAGATATAAAGTCAGAATTGCGTGACAGTCAGAATTGCGTGATATAAAGTCAGAATTGCGAGATATAAAGTCAGAATTGCGTGATATAAAGTCAGAATTGTGTGACAAAGTCAGAATTGCGTGATATAAAGTCAGAATTGAGTGACAAAGTCAGAATTGCGTGACAAAGTCAGAATTGCGTGATATAAAGTCAGAATTGTGTGATATAAAGTCAGAATTGCGTGACAGTCAGAATTGTGTGATATAAAGTCAGAATTGCGTGACAGTCAGAATTGCGTGATATAAAGTCAGAATTGCGTGACAGTCAGAATTGCGTGACAGTCAGAATTGCGTGATATAAAGTCAGAATTGCGCGTTATAAAGTCAGAATTGCGCGTTATAAAGTCAGAATTGCGTGATATAAAGTCAGAATTGCGCGTTATAAAGTCAGAATTGCGTGATATAAAGTCAGAATTGCGTGATATAAAGTCAGAATTGCGCGTTATAAAGTCAGAATTGCGTGACAGTCAGAATTGCGTGATATAAAGTCAGAATTGCGAGATATAAAGTCAGAATTGCGTGATATAAAGTCAGAATTGCGAGATATAAAGTCAGAATTGCGTGATATAAAGTCAGAATTGAGTGACAAAGTCAGAATTGCGTGACAAAGTCAGAATTGCGTTATAAAGTCAGAATTGCGTGATATAGTCGCTATCGTGTGTTATAAAGTCAGAATTGTGTGTTATAAATTAAGAATTGTGTGTTATAAAGTCAGAATTGCGAGGAAAAAGTCAGAATTGCTTGATATAAACTCGCAATTCTGTCTCTTAATTTTATAGTTTATATCTCGCAATTCTGACTTTATAACACACAATTGTGACTTTATAACACACAATTGTGACTTTATAACACACAATTGTGACTTTATAACACACAATTGTGCCTCATGTACAATGGAAGACATTTGGTGATATTAGTGCCGCAGAAATGTTCCTGTCCGCTCACCTTAGCAGGGGTCTTGTTGCTGCTGGGAATCCTCCTCATGGCCATGGCTCCGAGAGCACACATGAATGCGGAGGAGAAGAGGATAACGCTGAACACCAGGAGCCAGGGCAGAGAGCAGAGGAAACACGACCCGCCGGCAGACGTGCACACCAGCACATGAAGAGCAGATCCCAGCACACACAGCAGACAGAAGGGCAGCGAGAGCAGAGACGAGGCCAACGGGACGTCCACCACCGCATCCCTGCTCAGCGCCTCCGGCATCGCCAACACCAGCAGGAGCAGCACCTGGAGGAACACAGGCAGCGTTTAGATCACACACACGACGGGCTGCACGACTAATCGCACTTTACTAGGGGTGGAACAATATATCGAGTCACAATATATCACAATACAAAAATGCAACAACATGTATCGTGGATAGTTCACCCAAAATAAAAATTAATGTGTGAGAAAAAAAGTTTTCAGAGTTTTAGTGTCAGTACTAGGGCTTTGAGGGCTTTGAATATAATTCGAACATTTAAAAAAATAATGATATTCGAACGAATATTAGGCAGCCTTTAATATTCGAACCTGTTATGGGCATTATATTTTGTAAATGTGTTTGCTTGTAAACGGTGTTTTCAATTCAGATTCCGAGGCTTTGTCACGCCTGGAGAAGTTGTGAATCGCGAGCTCATTACCAAGCATAGACAGTAAAAGAAATGGACACAGCGACCCCATTGGATTCAACGGATTAAAGTGAAGTCAATTAGAAGCTCTTCTTCCTGATGGTGAGCGACTGCGCAGACTCAAACTGAGCTTGACGACGTAGATGTGACGTGAGCAACCCGTCTGTCTTCTAGTAGCTGTGCCGAGAGAAATCTGAATCATTCCCTTCCGAATCTCACAGAGACGGAGAGTGTGAGTAGGAGCTGTCCGTGAGCTCGGAGCAGGAGACACTTTTGCTAAGTATTCTGATTAATTACTTTGTCATTTTGCCTCCACGTCCCCCCGATTGCCCGTGAGCTTCTCCTCCTGTCCATACGGTAATCTCTCTACTGTGCGACAGAGAGTCGCGTGGTTATGACGCAATCGTTAGCCTACTTTTACAAAAACTGCTTCTACGGGGCCATAACGTAAGATACAAGGTAATGGAGCCTTTGATACATTTTCATGTTTCTTTAGAAATAAATAATGGACAAATGGAGTCTTCAAACGCCTCAGATGTAAAGTTATTCGCTGTCAAAGTGACGCCAAAATGAATGGGAGTCAATGGAATGCTAACAGCAGGTGATGGTCCGCTAATCAATGGCGGCGCCCGGGGAAGCTTCAGTTTTTTCTGAAAGATCACCCCCTTGTTAGCATGGCTATTATTGGTCATCTGGGCTCCTGTAGGTGACGTTAGCGTCCTGGTTAGCGCCTATTTTGTATACCAAAACAATGGCCGCGGCAATGCCTACAACAACCACGCCTGACGGGAAGTTTGAAATCTACACTCCTGACAATTTGAAAAGCAACGTGGAGCGCTACTTTGGGTTCCCAAAGAAACAGGGAAAAATCACGAGTAAGGACAAAGTGATGTGTAAAATATGTAGGACCAAACTCACATACCACTCGACGACCAGCAACATGAGACCGGCAAGCTGGAAGAGGAGGAGGGGGAGGGATCGGGGTCTTACTGAAGGCATTTAATGGTCAAAATATTATTAATAAATATTCAAATATATTCGAATATTAATATTAATAAACAAACGACCTTCGAATATGATTTTTGGGCAAAAGTCAAAGCCCTAGTCAGTGAAAAAAAATGATTTGTTGAATTTAATAAATAATTTTTATCGTAAGTGGTTGCACACAATTGATTTTAGCAACATTTAAACAAATGCATTAAGTTGAACTTAATCAATTTTAGTTCAACTTAATGCATTTGTTTAAATGTAGCTAAAATCAATTGTGCAACCACTTACGATAAAAAAAGTGATTAAATTCAATGAATCATTTTTTCAATATTCTACATTAAACTACTATATATAATGTTGAATATAATGTATAATAATGCATATTTGTGTGTCCTGATAATGTCTGATGTTACCAGTAAAAAGTGTCCTACATTATGTTAAATATATCTAGTCAGTGACGGAGATCAAGCATATTCGTCTACAATAATTCAGTATTTTCAGCTTCAGAATCATGAATATTGTTATTCTGGTGTCTCTATTGTCCTGTGCTTTGGGTTTCAGCATCAAGTCCAAGACTATTAATTTACACTAGGGCTGGACGATTAATTGCAATTTGCATGAAAGCTGCGATGGTTTGTTATGTGCAGCTTGTCAGTGATGTACGGCTCAGTAAACGCTCCATCTGAGAGCATCCGGAGAAACACAGAAGCTGCGTCTCAGTTCGCCTACTTACACTCCGCCCTGAAAGTGTGTGCTCTTTCTGTGAAGAAAAAGTAGATCCTTCTGAGTGTGTAGCAGAAGAGGACACAAGCTTTGGGACACACTATCACGTCATACACTCGCGTCTCTAACGGCTGCTCTCCGTCACATCTTATCACAGTAATCTGACCTGTCAATCATCTTATCACAGTAATCATCTTATCACAGTAAACTGACCTGTCAATCATCTTATCACAGTAATCATCTTATCACAGTAAACTGACCTGTCAATCATCTTATCACAGTAATCATCTTATCACAGTAAACTGGCCTGTCAATCATCTTATCACAGTAATCTGACCTGTCAATCATCTTATCACAGTAAACTGGCCTGTCAATCATCTTATCACAGTAAACTGGCCTGTCAATCATCTTATCACAGTAAACTGACCTGTCAATCATCTTATCACAGTAAACTGGCCTGTCAATCATCTTATCACAGTAAACTGGCCTGTCAATCATCTTATCACAGTAAACTGACCTGTCAATCATCTTATCACAGTAAACTGACCTGTCAATCATCTTATCACAGTAAACTGACCTGTCAATCATCTTATCACAGTAAACTGGCCTGTCAATCATCTTATCACAGTAAACTGGCCTGTCAATCATCTTATCACAGTAAACTGACCTGTCAATCATCTTATCACATTAAACTGACCTGTCAATCATCTCATCACAGTAAACTGGCCTGTCAATCATCTTATCACAGTAAACTGACCTGTCAATCATCTTATCACAGTAAACTGACCTGTCAATCATCTTATCACAGTAAACTGGCCTGTCAATCATCTTATCACAGTAAACTGACCTGTCAATCATCTTATCACAGTAAACTGACCTGTCAATCATCTTATCACAGTAAACTGGCCTGTCAATCATCTTATCAATAATCTTATCACAGTAAACTGGCCTGTCAATCATCTTATCACAGTAAACTGGCCTGTCAATCATCTTATCACAGTAAACTGACCTGTCAATCATCTTATCACAGTAAACTGACCTGTCAATCATCTTATCAATCATCTTATCACAGTAAACTGGCCTGTCAATCATCTTATCACAGTAAACTGACCTGTCAATCATCTTATCAATCATCTTATCACAGTAAACTGGCCTGTCAATCATCTTATCACAGTAAACTGGCCTGTCAATCATCTTATCACAGTAAACTGGCCTGTCAATCATCTTATTACAGTAAACTGGCCTGTCAATCATCTTATCAATCATCTAATCACAGTAAACTGGCCTGTCAATCATCTTATCAATCATCTTATCACAGTAAACTGGCCTGTCAATCATCTTATCACAGTAAACTGACCTGTCAATCATCTTATCACAGTAAACGGGCCTGTCAATCATCTTATCACAGTAAACTGGCCTGTCAATCATCTTATCAATCATCTTATCACAGTAAACTGGCCTGTCAATCATCTTATCAATCATCTTATCACAGTAAACTGGCCTGTCAATCATCTTATCACAGTAAACTGGCCTGTCAATCATCTTATCACAGTAAACTGGCCTGTCAATCATCTTATCACAGTAAACTGGCCTGTCAATCATCTTATCACAGTAAACTGGCCTGTCAATCATCTTATCACAGTAAACTGACCTGTCAATCATCTTATGACAGTAAACTGACCTGTCAATCATCTTGTTAAAGACTAAATCCTTCACATTTCATTTCCTATTGTATCGGAGAGAAATGCAGAAGCTCGATGATCTGCAGATTCATGCAGAGACTCTCCGAGAGAGAATTTAAATGTATGGCCAAATGGATCTTTATGAAAGTCCACATTGTTATTGGAGATTAAATATGACACAAATAACGTTAAATTAAACATTACAATTTTTTATCAGGTTAAACTTTGATTAGTCACTCAAACCTTAATCTAAACCTCCCACCGCCATCACGCACATCCGCCATGTTTTGTAGTTTTTAAACACTTTTTACTCGTGTTTGTAGTTCCTCCTCCAAAGCGCAGTGGATTGTGGGTAATATTAGCTTTTATAATGAGCACGGATCCACACTTCAAAAATCCACCGGGAATAGTAGACCATCCAGGACTTCTGACACACTCTTTTCAACATACTATGCCTTGGGACACACTCATTCTGATCTCACACACTGTTTAGGATGGATAGTGTGAACATTTAGACGCAGGGAGAGAGCTTTTAGATTACACACACGACGGGCTCGGTTTATATTAGCATCTGTCTTGGGTGATGGCATCACAAACGCTCATTGGAGACCGATAGCGGCTGGTATTAAAGCTACTGTAAGTGATTTTCATGGAATAACACTCATAAAATACCCCTGGAAGAAATCACTGAAATAACTGTCCTGAGAAATCACACACACACAACTCTGTGACAACAAAAAAGAATCAAAGTTTTTAGCCAGTCTCTCTGCTTGTCATTCGTTTCGCACGGCTGGGTTTGCAGACACTGGATTGGCTGATGTTTGTGTTTGTGTGTGTGTGTGTGTGTGTGTGTGTGTGTGTGTGTGTGTGTGTGTCTGGTGTTGGAGGTCAGAGGTTAGTCGTCACAATGAGAGAGAAAGATTGACATGGAGCCGCTAAAATCTCCAACCTCCAGAGGATCACCCATTTAAACAAACACCGCACAGAGGAGAGTCTGCTGGAGGACAGAGAACGAGACAGATCGACATCAGATCGTGTGTGTGTGTGTGTGTGGAACTGAGGACAGTCTGCTGGAGGAAAGAGAACGAGACAGAGCTCGTAATAAAACAAGAACCAACATCAGATCGTGTGTGTGTGTGAGAACAGAGGAGAGTCTGCTGGAGGAAAGAGAATGAGCTCATAATAAAACATGAATCAACATCAGATCGTGTGTGTGTGTGTGTGTGTGTGTGTGTGTGTGTGAACAGAGGAGAGTCTGCTGGAGGAAAGAGAATGAGCTCATAATAAAACATGAATCAACATCAGATCGTGTGTGTGTGTGTGTGTGTGTGTGTGTGTGTGTGTGTGAACAGAGGAGAGTCTGCTGGAGGA